>NW_026571047.1:32729404-32791634 GCF_026225935.1 Boleophthalmus pectinirostris
ACATCGTTCTGTCTCTGGAGCCATTCTTCATCGGATTAGAGTGAACAAACACTGCATCTGCAACAAAAACAACTCAAATACGTACTAGTGTGGATGGGGCCTAAAATACTACTTCATACTTAAATTAATAAACTCTTCAGAGCAAGTAATGATACTGCAAAAAATCACATTAACAGGGACAATTTGAGATTTTCAAAACTGTTTTAATGTTATTTTGAGTTTTATCAGAAAGACTAAAAGGCCAAATGCTAAGACAAAGAAAGTACTATTATTTTGAGTTGAAAATAGTTGCATTTTTATATTCCTTTAGGTATTTTAATTGGTATCTAGTGTAGATACCATAGATACTTGGTACATAGATTAAATTCCTTTGTATTGTGTCTGTTCCACCGTGTCACGTCCTGTGGTGTCTGATGATCAGGGCTGGGTATCGTTAAGAAGTTGCCGATACGATACATACCTCGATACATAGGCCACGATATGATACGTATCTCAAGACAGTGCAGTTTGCAGTCATAATCAATTTCAAATTCTATACGGTTCAATAAAAAATAAAGGCTAAATCATGACTGTGATACTAAAAGTCTTTATTAAAACAGTTCTTTTGCAAAGTTCATGAAACACAAACATTTTAATCATCAAAAACAGTGAAAATGTTAAATGAGTTCCATGAATTAGTTTCCTTCCTCGAAACAAACAACAAAACTGTAGTGCTGTAACAAAATAATAGGGTAAAATATACCAAAAAATACTCAATATATCGATACAGTAGCCCACGATACTGTGACATCACATTAAACGATACAATATTTTAATCTTTTTGCACATCCCTACTGATGATACCAATGATATCACCGATGTACCATCCCTAATGATGCCACTTTGACTCGGCAAACTTATGACACACTTGAGTCACACTGGTATCGGTAGAATGTCCCATATATTATTTTAAAAAATAATAAAATGAAAGTTGTTCCGCCACTACGTTTGACTGACACTTTCTACTACTGATACGCGCATCAATATTATCACAATCTTCCTCTTGTAGCTTTAAAACGTGTTATCAAAATTCGCTGTCACCACTTTTGCAACGCACCCTGGCGCCTTCTATCTCGCTCCTTCTCCATTATAACAAACTTGCATATGTAAACAATTATAATTACTACCAGCGCGAGTGAAAAAAAACACACACTTGTGAATATCGTTCATTATAAACTGCATCGGGGGAGAGAAAAGTGACAGCTCGCATTTATCTGGCAACACATCGCAGCTTGCAATATAACTCTGACAAGGAAGGATGCACCTAGGGAGGAAGGGAGGGAGGAAGGCGATAGGAAGAAGGAGATAAGGAAGAAACAGGAGCCTTAATATGGCAGCTGATAAGAAATTCTGCTATCAGTTTTTTTTTTTTTTTTTTTTTTTTTAAACTTGCGTCTCCTCTCAACAAGCGAGCTCTATGTTTTGAATTGCAAATAGAATTTTTACAAGCCCGACGTCAGATAAGGAAGCTGTGTAAGCCATATCGGCGATCAAAGCATGTTGTTCGTTTCATTTTGTTTACTTATTTTTGGCGTTTATTTATCTATTCGCCAATGCTCATGAATGCTGGGTTTGTTAAGTGTAAAGTTTGCTTGTAGAAGTGACGCACATGGATATTGGTTTTATAGCCTAAAATAAGTGTTATATTAGGCTAAAATAAACACTAATCCCTGAAATAAAAGACTATTGATACTTTGCATCAACGTGTGAAGTTAACTGTAGGCACTGCTCTGTCTGAGGCTTTGTTAGACTTTAATCTGAGTTTCATTTTAACATAATCTGACCAGAAAGAGCTGATTTAGTTAGAATTACAAGAGGTAATTTGTGCTGTTAAACAAAGCCTAACTCTGCTTGTCTTCATGGAGATGTTATTGCTTTGTCTAGACTGTTCCACGGTTGCATTAGTCTTGATATAGTCCTGGTTTAGTCCTGGTTTATTTGTGGTCTAGTCTTGGTTTAGTCCTGATTCAGTCTTGGCTTAGTCCTGGTTTAGTCTTGGTTTAGTCCTGGTTTATTTATAGGTAGTGTTGGTTTAGTCCCCGTTTAGTCTTGGTTTAGTCCTGGTTTATTTGTGGTTGATTATTAGTTTAGTTCTGGTTTATTTGTGGTCTAGTCTTGGTTTAGTCCTGGTCTAGTTCTGGTTTAGTCCTGGTTTATTTGTGGTTTAGTCTTGGTTTAGTTGTGTCTAGTTTTGGTTTAGTCCTGATTTAGTCTGGTTTAGTTGTAGTCTAGTCTTGGTTTAGTCGTGGTTTAATTCTGGTTTCATTGTGTTTAGTGTTGGTTTAGTTGGGTCTCTTGGTTTAGTCCTGGTTTAGTCTGGTTTAGTCCTGGTTTATTTGCGGTCTAGTCTTGGTTTAGTCCTGGTTTATTTTTGGTCTAGTCATGGTTTAGTTGTGGTCTAGTGTTGGTTTAGTCCTGGTTTACTTCTGGTTTAGTTGTAGTCTAGTCTTGATTTAGTCCTGGTTTAGTCTTGGTTTAGTCCTGGTTTATTTGTGGTCTAGTCTTGGTTTAGTCCTGGTTTAGTTCTGGTTTATTTTTGGTCTAGTCTTGATTTAGTCTGGTTTAGTCTAGTTTAGTCATGGTCTAGTGTTGGTTTAGTCCTGGTTTACTTCTAGTTTAGTTCTGATTTAGTTGTAGTCTAGACTTGATTTAGTCCTGGTTTAGTCTTGGCTTAGTCCAGGTTTAGTCCTGGTTTAGTTGTTGTCTAGTCTTTTAGTCCTGGTTTAGTTCTTGTTTATTTGTGGTCTAGTGTTGGTTTAGTTCTGGTTTATTTGTTGTCTAGTCTTGGTTTATTCCTGGTTTAGTTCTGGTTTAGTTTGGTCTAGTGTTGGTTTAGTCCTGGTTTAGTCTTGGTTAGTCCAGGTTTAGTCCTGGTTTAGTTGTGGTCTAGTCTTGGATTAGTCCTGGTTTAGTTCTTGTTTATTGTGGTCTAGTTTGGTTTAGTTCTGGTTTATTTGTGGTCTAGTCTTGGTTTATTCTGGTTTAGTTCTGGTTTAGTTGTGTCTAGTGACTTGATTTAGTCCTGGTTTAGTCTTGGTTTAGTCCAGGTTTAGTCCTGGTTTAGTTGTGGTCTAGTCTTGGATTAGTCCTGGTTTAGTTCTTGTTTATTTGTGGTCTAGTGTTGGTTTAGTTCTGGTTTATTTGTTGTCTAGTCTTGGTTTATTCCTGGTTTAGTTCTGGTTTAGTCCTGGTTCAGTCAAGATTTATTTGCAGTCTAGTCTTGGTTTAGTCTTGGTTTACTCCAGGTTTATTCTTGGTTTAGTACTGGTTTATTATTGGTTTATTCTTAATCTAGTCATGGTCTAGTTTTGGTCTAGTCTTGGTTTAATCCCGGTTTAATCCTGGTGTACTCTTGGTTTAACCCCACTTTACCCCCAATTCCGCTGCGGTGCCACTCGCCTCGTGAACATACCATAAGACTCCGCACAGAATACAGATGTTTGAGAGGCGGTGAGGTGATGCGGCCGTCTCCTCTGAACTGGCCGGCTGCTCCGTACCTGCCTGAGCTTTGATGGAGAGCGGCGCGTAGACGTGTTGACACCAGCGGAGCCGTGCAGTGAAACCACAATCTGGGCCCTACACAAACACTGCACACCACTTCTGTTTAGAACTACAGGCCTGTGACATGAGCAGCTGTCAGCTCTGCAGCACCACTCCAACTCACTTTTACACACAAGAGCAGCCTATGGAGAGGAGCAGAAACACAAAGACACATCACAATATGGACGGTTCTAAAGGGGCAACGTGGAATTTTTTTTATGTAATTGTATTTTTTTATTCGGTTACTTAAAGAGCCCGGATTTCACGGTTTTCTGATCTATGTTATAATGTGACTTAATCATGTCATGTGGTAAAACAGGAAGTGCTCCATTGTATTTTTACACTTCATACACTTCCACTTGAATCATTCAGATGACTTCAGCCCTGAAACTGCGAATCTTTACTGAACTAAAAGGTAAAATGTAGCTGTTAACTCCACTAAAAGACTTCATAAAGTGGAAAAGAGCATTTTGAGCTTTGGAGATATAGACAACTAACAATAAAGAGTAGGGCCCGACCAATATGGATTTTTTTGCAGACGATATGATACTGAGGTACTGATAGCCGATATAAAAGCCAATATATTTAGTGGTGTAAAAAATCACTGTACATTTTTTATTGATTATAAAACTTAAGTTTGGCTCTACTGGATTTTAAACTGGGTTTAGTTAGGCAACATTTGTTGTTATTCTGCCTCTTTACAGTCATGTTTAAAGACAGTAGGTCGGCCTAATGGCATTTTTGCATGACATTCTAGTTAGTAAAGAAAGTAAGTAAACTACAACTATCATCTTACAGCGGTATATGTGTGTGTGTGTGCACTGGGCTAATTAATTAGATGTGTAAATGTTGATCATCACACCTCTGTTCACAGCTCATTTACAATGCATGTCCAGTAACATGTGTACAGTCATTGTAGTCACTTTACAGTAGGCCAAAGGAAGAACTAAAAGTATCTCTAAAAACCAACAACATTTGCATTTGCAACACTCAGCGCTCACACAGGCTCCTCTCAGATCACAAATCTTCACAAATAAGTGTCCTTTCAATCCTGACTCAAAACGATCGTCCATAAAAAATAATATAATCCAGTATGTTGACAGCTGCTGTGTGTGCCCTCTGTCTGTGGGACAGTCCTCTCTTCTCCGCACTCAAACAAGCAGTACTTTTGCTGTTGGCCTAAACTGCACTGAAATTCACTTTTATTTATCATCAGTATGGTGGATTAGACTCAAGAGCATTTAAAGCAGCGAGTCAGTGTTGCACACGTGAATCTCTGGCTGCGCACGGGTGTAAACAGGCCCACGTGAGCGGCATGAGTCTGCGGGTGCGTTCAGGGGCAGTACGGCATAACAGACACAGGTAAATTACTCTACAGATAAATATTGAAATGAACATAATATAGTGAGTCTAAGATTTATAATCAGGCATAACATGCCCTTGTGGATTATTAGCTCGTATCGGCAAGATTTAGGCCAATATCCAATATGTCTCCAAGTGCCCATTTCAGCCAATAATATCGGCCAATCGATTTATCAATTGGACCCTAATAAAGGGTTCACAAGAGTGGGTTTTTCTGTAATATAAGACCATTAATGTTGTAATAACAAGTCCACTTTACTCATTCTTTTGATAGTACACATATATTGTATGATGTATATTTATTTTATTTGTATAATAACATTACATATTTTAGTTAAAGATTATATTGTGATGATGTCCCTGCAAAGTTAAAATTAGAGAGCCTAAATTTCTTGCCATACATTGCACAACATATGACTCTACATTTTAGTATTTTCAAGGTAACAATAATTATGTAAAAACTGCATTTGATTTGAAGCACATTTTAAAACGGCCTTGTCTGATCTGAATCTGCCGCCAGCCGCAGAAGGACACATGTTAATTACAAGCTTTCCTCTATAGCTCCCTCCATTAGTGGCTATGTCTAAATGATATGTTATCATTTCTGGTCAGCCGCGGCAGCTTCGGCCCCGGCGCTGTCATCCAATCAGCCGGCAATTTATTTTAATGTGCAAATGTGTGGAATTACAGCCCCCATCACTCTGAGGAGAAGCACCATTTTCTGGACACAAGAGCACAAACCAGGCCAATATGGGAGACAACAGTAATTAGTGGCTCCTCTGATGTCCAAAGTAAATAATAGCTGAGATTTGTCACTGCCCGCTACAATCCCGAGGCTAAAAGGAGCTTAAAACAAATAGGTGGGCTTCACGTAACATCAAATCATTGTAGAAACCCTATAGTTTCAAATGGAGCTGGAAGACAGGTCAGAATGCCGTGGTGAAATTTGCTGTTTATCTGTCAGGTTGCAAATTTCTTGACGTGGTTTAAGGTTCATACTTCTGTAATTATTAGGCCTATTCACGTGAAACAAAAACTGGCACAAAGTTCAGCAATAAAAGTGAAAGTGGTGCCATTACTCAAAGTGTGATTGTGTTACAAACAAATAACAGTGGATTTCAATTTTGGATATTTCTTTCAAAAACAGAGAATCACCCATATATTCGTTGGTTCCAGCTTCCTGTTGTAAGTAGGTTTTATTGTGAGGACTTTTACCCCATTGAAAAGATATAATATTGTGTTACGACCTGGTAATCGCTATGGCAACAGACCAACAGTCCTAATTTCTCATCATTTTGAAATCCATGAATAGGCCCCTACCTACATTTGAAATGATGACAGCAGTGCAGTTTGCCAGTTTTCTTTGTAATTAGAAAGGTTTTATCCAATCCCCGGTGCGGGCTAAATCAGTCTCAAGTGTTGTCCGTTTGTTTCGCTTAATGCGCTTTATAATCCGGTGCACCTTATGTATGAAAACAGACGAGAGAATTGCGCCTTATAATCCAAAAAATACGACAGTTGTAATAAAAACTGTGTTCACGTAACATTATAATGCAGATTTCCTATAGGTTAAAATTGACGTCAAATTCTTTGGTGCAATCTTCTCTGTCCATATAAATAAACAAAAGTGATAAAAAAAAAGTATTATATATTTTTGTTCTGCTTTAAATGTTCCACAGTGTGACATTAAACATCTCCACCTTACATTTATTCAATTACAGATGATTTTATAGCTCAAAAACACCAAGAAAAACAGACATCTGACGAACCCTCCACCAGGAAAAGTTACACAGTACATCTTTAAACCATGAGATTATTATGGCAATTTGTGGAGATGATCACCCCAAACAAACAATGAGAAAGAGAAACATTTGTGGATCAGAAGTTTGGAGATTTTTGGAAAACAGTGAAGCTCCCGTAGAGTTATAAAGCCACAACATCTGAAATTATTACAAATTCTGGAACATGAACAACAACCAGCAGCCAAAAAATAAACATACATGGGACTATTTAATTCACATTTACACATTTGGACTTTTTCTGACAACATAACTACACAACAAGACCAAATGGAATTGTGTATTGACGCTAAGGAATTATAATTATCCAGCAAGTTTTCCCATTTAGTTATAATGGCAGACACACATACAGTAGTATATAGACTGAAGGTACAAATCAACATGGCTTTAGTGGTAGAGCGTTTGCCCTTAAACCACAAAGGTTGATGGTTCAATCTCAGCTCCAACCCGTAAACTGTCATTGTGCCCTTGAGCAAGACACTTCACCCTTCTTGCTTGTCTGGTAACATGAAGCTTTTCTCCTCAAACTGTGAATTATATAAGAATTTTAAAGCAATTTTGAGCATAATCTACAACTAATGCAGCAGTTGTAGTAGTAGTAGTAGTAGTAGTAGTAGTAGTAGTAGTAGTAGTAGCGATCAAATTTAGTTATTTTGGATTCAGAAAGTAAACTGGGTCCTTGGTTTTTGCACATTTTTACGTCAGATGCCCTTCCTAAAACACCCAGCAACGTTCTTATAACTAAAGTTGAAATATTAACGAAGTGTCTTGCCCAAGGACACAAAGGCAATACCTTTTAGATTTGAAACAGGATCCTCGAACTTAGAGATATTTTTGCCCAATTTTGTATTTTATCGTCTAATATTGTCCATATGTTTTTCTTTTAAATAGTTTTTTTTAAATCTTGCTGGATCTTTAAATCGTTAGTATCAAACAACCACAATCAAACACTTCACATTTTTACACAGATTTCTACATTGTCACAGCAATTTGAGCATCCAGCCACGTCAGACGCACGATATTTATAGTTAAAACTCACTTTTCCCCACTGATTTTTACAACATTTTGGGACCAAACTTCATGCACGATAAAAGTATTTATAGAAACCTGTAGTTGGATTCTCTCTGTAGAATTTAAAACGACCATTACATAGAAAAGTAGTGTCCTATATGAGCTATACTTTCATGCATTTAAAGTTACATTGCAACTTGACCCCCACTGCAACACCTATTATTATTATTATTACAATATATAACTTTATTAACAGTATTTTACATGTTCTATTAAAGGCCCTGTACCTGATTTTGTATTTTTATTTTTATGTATTTATTTGTAATTGACTAAAATGTGTCTCGAGGTCAAAATAAGTCTGATGCGTACTACTGATGTAACGATATCCAAATCTCTCAGTACGATATTTTCACGATATACGTCTCACGGTACGGTATTTATTGCAATATTTTGTGGAGGTAAAACTGTTAATATGCTACTTTTTCCTCTTAAAATGCCTTGACAAGACTTAATCCAAAGAACTAAGATTTAAAAGTGCTGTTATTTCTTCATATAGTTTACACCAAAACGGAGCAAAGGATCATGGTCGATGTAGTTTCCTCTGTTTTTTTTTTAGCTCTTGCTGCATCATAACAATAAATATAAGCAAAGAAACTCGTGATTCGATATATTGTGATGGTCCAAGGTATTATTGAGAGACTTTTGACGATACGATATCACGATATTTTGGTTATTGTTACTCTGTGTACTGTCTGCATCTAATTAGAAAGCATTTTATTGTCAGAAGTGCACATTGGCATCCTAGTTGTGGTCATTCCAGCCCTGGAATTGCCAATCTCTACTGAACTAAAGGTAAAAATTTCGCCGCTACCTTGAAAACTACTGCTTCATGACATCACAAGGTGGAACAGAGCATTTTGAAGTTACTGAAACATGTGTGAATGAAACAAAACACAACTCCAGGTCTGTTTCTGAGAAGCATTATAACACGGCTTAAAGCTCACAAGAGTCCATTTTGCGTCAAATATAATCTTTAACACAAACTAAATTAAGAGGAAAAATCTAAATAATAATAATAAACAATAGGGATGTAACAATAACTGAAATATCGTGATATCGTATCGTCAAAAGTCTCACAGTAAGTTGCTTAAAGGCATGGTTTTATAGTAACAACAGCTTATAAAAATAGGGGACTACATATCCCATGATTCATTTCAGCGCAGAAAACATGAAGAGATATGGTTTTTTACTTTAATTCTTGGGATTATGATGGTAATAATTCACACCAAAATCTTGTCAAGTTACTTTAAAGGCAAAAAGGTTTCCCATCTACAATTATATCAGCCTCTTCAAAATATCGCAATAAATATCATACCGTGAGATGAATATCGTTACATAAATTGTTAATAAATAAGGATTTAAATAGGACTTAAAGGGCATGTACCTTTTTTTTCCCATGTATTCGAGCTAAACGTGACTTGCCGCAGTACAGATATATTTTATAAGCAGCTCTCGAGGTCGAAATAAGTCTTTTGTTTACTGTCAGCATCTAATTATAAAGCGTTTTATGGTTTGAGAATCAGGAATTGCGTGTTAGAATGCTAGATGTAGTCAGCTTTACCATCACTAACACTACAAAACACCGCACTGGTCTCTGAATGTTGTGAAAAGCGCTAAAAAAAACTCAATAATTATGAAGCTCTGAATGAGTAAGATAACTGTGTAATAACTTCGAACGATTACAAACTGTTTACAATGAACTACTTTAGTTTTTTTTGCGCTTTTTAAACTGTAAAAAATCAGGTACAGCGCCTTTAAAAATGCAAATTAAAAGCATCTATGATATACGAACTCTGGCACAGTGATTTGCCTCAGCTAGCATTGTGATGCTAACTCGCTAATGCTAACCCGCTAATGCTACTCTAGATTTTTACTAACTATTGCTCAAATATTGACAAAAACACCACTGAAACCACTTATTCACCTTCAAAACACTACAATATATAAATAAATGCATATAATTTACATAGATTAAAGTGCAGTTATAGTTCATTATTTTATGTACAAAAAATAGCTTCTTTGGCAACACATACGGAGCAAATGACAAAAATATTACACAATAAACATTTACATTTATTATTATTTTTTAAATAAATAGATCCTATGCACGATATCGATAGTTTTATATGATGTCTCTAGTTTCTAAGTGATAAAATAATATTGCAAGAAAAATATATGTCAAAAATAAAGTTACATGCAGAAGTGGGTAGAGCTCTGTTATGTTTACTTGAGTAACTTTTTAAAGAAATTGTACTTTTCAGAGTACTTTCCTAGCAGCATACTTTTACAACTACTCGAGTAATATTTTATTGAAGTATACTCTTGAGTAAAAGTGTAAAAGTTTAAAGGACAAAAGCTTTATGTGGATAATATGAAATTTTTGTGTCTTTTACTTGAAAATGCCAGATTCGGTTCAATATTTAAAGCTGCGTTGTGTAACTTTTCTGGTGGAGCGTCCGTCAGATGCTTTGCTTTGTCTGGAATGTTTCACAGTGTGGCATTAAACCTTTCTATCTTCACGGAGACCAAACCAGACCAAGTTACAGGTCAGATCTGTGGAGCGGCGACCCCGCTCACAGTCAGAATGTTTGTTTTTCTAGGTATTTTTGAGCTATAAAACCACCTGTAATTGAATAAATGTAAAGTAGAGCTGTTTAATGTCACACTGTGGAACATTCCAGAGCAATGACATCGGCATAGAAACAAGCAGGTGACGGACTTCTAACCAGAAAGTGACATAGTGCACCTTTAATGTTGTCTTCTTCCAATTAACTTCAAATTCACATTGCTAAATACTTTTTTATTTGTACTTGAGACATTTCTTGGACCATGACTTTGTACTTTCACTTTATAAACTATACAACTGTACATTTATTTATTTTTTTTTTTAAAGTAACGTTACTCTTGCTTAAGTACAATTTTTGGCTACTCTACCCACCTCTGTTTACATGATATTTTTGGTATTTTAAAACAAGTTGTCTGTACATAATCATATCATTTAACAATATTTATGGTTAAACTTTAAAATTAGATTCAAACAAACACTTCAGTGCAGTTGGTCTGAGAAGGAATGTTAAAGAAATTGCATAATACAGTAAATATATATAGCTACATAGTTTTCAAATGTTGACATCTTTACTCTTTTAGCATAGAAGTCCATTTAAAGTGCTCATGACAGGTTTCGATGAGTCTCTATTTTGGACTTAATTTGGTGGGATAAATGCAAATGATAGTTTTATACAAATCAAGAAGCAATTTGTGAAGAAAAGTTGAAAAATATATTGAAAATTACAGAGAAAGTGGAGAATTCTGTCCAAAAGTTCTGCACAATTTGCACAAGAAACAACATTTTTCTGATACTTTAAACATTATTTAAAGAAAACAAAGGTGTTTTCTTATCATTTTATCTGTTATATAATAATTTCTGTGCACATCAGAGGAGTTTGAGGAGTTGAATTCTTTAGTGATGTTCTAAAAAATGGTCAAATTTGGAAAAAGAATTGTAATATTTTTGTTGTAAAATCTTATATATATGTATATATATTAAATATATGACCGTAACTGTGTTTTAGTCAAATGAGTGGTCCAACCTGTCATAGTCACTTTAAAACATAGTGTAGTTTTCTTTTATTTGAATAATATTTAAAATACACACTCACTCTCCTCTGGGTTAAATGCATGGCTTTGGCTCCTAAGGCAGCACCAGTTTTTACCATAAAATTCTCTATACATTTTTCTAACTGGTTTTGAATAAATACCGATGTTTTATTTTGAAATATTTGGTCACTGGTTCCAACTCAATAGCATTTTCACAATAAAGTCACTGTAGAAGACATATTATGCTTTGGTCTCATATATATAGTGATAATCTATGACAACAGTGGATCATATGTTATAATTTGGACATTTTTAATCAGAATATTAATGTAAAATGACTTAATACAAGAAATAAGTCTGTTCTTAGTGAGTTAAAGTGGAACTAAACTGTGTATATTTTTTTTATTTTTTGGCAATGTTGGTGTAATCTATCGATAAATTTGTAGCTTTGCGGTAAAAACTAAAGTATAAAAATGAGTGAGTCCTGGATCCACTGTTCACTGATCATTTCAAGTACTATGTGACATCACACAAGACTGCCTTGATTACAGCCTAGTGCACTCTTCCCTTTAGTCCAAACCCCCCTCTTCCACCCACACTCTCTCACTCTCCCCTTTAGTCCAGACAACCCTCCTCCACCCTCACTCTCCCTTTTAGTCCTCCAGACCCCCCCACTCTCCCTTTAATCCTCTAGACCCCTCCTCCTCCTTCACTTTCCCCTTTGTTCCAGACCCCTCTCCTCTCCTTCACTCTCCCCTTTAGTCCTTGAGACCCCTCCTCCTCCCTCACTCTCCCCTTTAGTTCTCCAGACCCCTCCTCCCCCCTCTCTCTCCCCTTTAGTTCTCCAGACCCCTCCTCCCCCCTCTCTCTCCCCTTTAGTTCTCCAGACCCCTCCTCCCTCCTCCTCACTCTACCCTTTAGTCCACCTGGCCCCTCCTCCCATCACTCCCCCCTTTAGTCCTCCAGACCCCCGTCCTTCTCCCTCACGCTCTCACTCTCCCCTTTAGTCCAGACCGCTCCTCCCCTCACTCTCCCCTTTAGTCCACCAGGCCCCGCCCAGTTTAGCAGCTCTATTTGAAATGCGTTTGTGGGCGGAGTTTAAGAGTTTTGTCCCACTTTAATGATGAGATAAAAGTATTTGGACGTGTTTAAAATCTCTTTAAAGTCCATTCAGCACAACATGTCTCCTTTAAATAAATAAATAAATAAATAAATACATAAAAATATAAACATTTTACAATTGCACCAAACCCTGTGGACAGTCGTGTTGGTTTTGTCATGGCTTCTTTTTTACTTCCTGAACCAGGGACCAAATATTCAGAACTGAACTCTCTTATTTCCCCATTTTAACATGTTTTTACATTGTTTCTGATTACATTAAGGCTTTGAGATTTACAGTAAGACTATTGCACAAACCACAAGGACACAGAGGCTTTTTCTAATCTAAATATGAATATAACTACATATTTATACACACAGATGAGCCAAAACATTATGACCACAAGCCTGTAACTAGACCAGGACTAGACCAGGACTGAACCAGGTATTCATGGATTTCTGCTTCCATTTTGAGAACTTGATTCCATTTAAAAGATATACTATTTTGTTTTTTTTTGTTGCGGATCGCTATGGCAACAGTACTAGGACTAAACTATAAAAAAATAAGGTGTGAATTATTTGTTTTTTTTCGACATATAGTAGGTTAAATGGTTTCAAGAGGCACGACTTGGAACATGGAATATTTTTAACTCACAATTGCAAATTCGATGGCTTAAATCAACAAAAAATATGTTGAAACTGGCGGGAATTTCTTTTAGCAAATTAGAAAAACCCCAATTTAGTGTGACTGGAGTGGAGTAAAGTGTCTTGCCCAAGGATTTTTTGAGTTTTTACCAAGATTTGATCCGGCAACCAAACTTAAGATTCTGAATTTAAATAGTTTAAACTGATTTTACACATCAGCTTTAGTGGTGCACCGTGTAACTTTTCCGGTGGAGGGAGCGTCACCTGCTCGTCTCCGTGGAGATGTGCCTAGAATGTTCCACAGTATGACCATAAACTTATGAATCTCCATGGAGACTCGCAAACCAAATTACGGGTTAGATTTGTGGAGAGGCGACCCCACAAACTGTCAGAATTAATGTTATTTTAAGATATTTTCGAGTCATAAATAACACCTTGTAATCGAATAAATGCAACACAGGTTAGTTTAATGCCATACTGCGGAACATTTAGACCAAAGCATTAACATATCCATGGAGACAAACCCTCTCCAGAGAAGTTACACAGTGCACCTTTAACGTCAAATTCTTACTTTTTTGTTTTTACTCAAAGCGACAATAAATAAATAAATAAATAATAATAAATAAAAATAATAAAATAAAAATAAATAAATAAATAAAATAATACATAAAATAAATAAAATAAAGTGGTCATAATATTTTGGCTATAACCTAAACCTAAAATGTCTGAGCGTTTATGGCTTACTTCCCTTGTGGGCGGGGCTGGGGTCGGGTTTGTGGGCTCGCACGCACAGGTCCCTGATTTGAGAGAGCGCCTCCTGCAGGGCTTTGGAGAATTCGGCGGAGGAGGTGTCGGTGCTCTGCCTGAAGCTGGACACGCAGAAGACGATGTGGTCGGCCTGAGGATTGTAACAGGCTCCGTAGCCGTTTGGAACCACCGGACCGTAGCAGCAGAACATCTCGACCGTGGTGGGCACCTGGGAGAAGGAGACGGGAAATCAAGCTCGTGTTTAAGGTGACGTTTGTGCAAGTGGAAACTGAATAAAAGGTTTAATGAGGACTCAGGGGGGGACTCGGCGTTTCAGGTTTATGATGCTAAAATCTGCAGCGGCTTCCTGAAGATGTGAGACGAACTTCTGCTCTGACAATATTTAAATCCAGTTAAGTTGTTCATATGAGGAATTTTAACTGCAATATTTATATTAAACTTAATTTCATAATAATTAATGTGTGTGTATTGTGATTGTGCATGGGATATTCCAACAGTATGGCATTAAACACATATCACACAGACAGTATCTCCATGGAAACAAGCAGATGACACCACAAAACTAAGTGGAAGTGGAAACAAAACAAAACAAAAAAACAAGCAAACAAAAAGATATGTTTAATGCCATACAGTTGCACATTTTCAGTAAAGTAATAACTTCTACTATTGCACATCTGTGTAAAATCAAAACTGCGCATAGGTCGAGGGAATGTGCAATCAAAACTGTACATAGGTAAAAAAAAAAAAAAAAAAACAAGTGCAATCAAAAATGCACATAGATCAAGGGAATGTGCAATCAAACCTGCATATATGTCAAGGGAATGTGCAATCAAAACTGCACATATGTTGAGGGAAAGTGCAATCAAAACTGCACATATGTTGAGGGAATGTGCAATCAAAAATGCACATAGATCAAGGGAATGTGCAATCAAAAATGCACATAGATCAGGGGAATGTGCAATCAAAACTGTGCATAGGTCAAAAAAATGTGCAATCAAGCCTGCACATATGTCGAGGGAATGTGCAATCAAAACTACACATGGGTCAGGGAAGTGTGCAATCAAAACTATAAATATGTCGAGGGAATGCGCAATCAAAACTGCACATATGTCAAGGGAATGTGCAATCAAAACTCCACATATGTCGAGGGAATGTGCAATTAAAACTGCACATAGGTCTGGAGAATGTGCAATCAAAACTGCACATATGTTGTGGGAATGTGCAATCACAACTGCACATGTGTTGTGGGAATGTGCAATCAAAACTGCACATAGGTCAGGAGAATGTGCAATAGGTTGAGGGAATGTGCAATCAAAACTACATATAGGTAAAAAAAAAGTGCAATCAAAACTGCACATAGGTCAAAGCAATGTGCAATCAAAACTGCACATAGGTAAAAAATGTGTAATCAAAACTGCTCATCGGCTTAGGGAATGTGCAATTATGAATAGAATACAAGACTGTGAAGGGTTTCCCTGTAAAGAGTGACTTAAAGTTCCTGTTGGTGTATTGCTCGTGGTCATACTTGGTCTCTTATTCATTTATGTTCGATCATGGATGTTTGTGTGGTGCTTTTGTTGTGTTGTCCTGTGTTTGTGATAAAGCTGTGATCCCCAGTCCCAAGACAAATTTCTTCCACGGGAGACAATAAAGAATTATAAGGAAATAAACCAACACAAACACACATTAAACACACAGTCCCGCTTTATAAATGTGTACCTGGCTGGTGGACAGGATGAACTGGTTGCTGCTGACGTAGGTTTGATCACAGAACATCTCGGGTTTCTCCATCTTCAGGTCTCTGGAGATCCTCAGCAGCCCCAGGAGGTGATTGTCAATGCCATTTCCCGTGATCGCCTGAAGAAGGGTTAAGAAAGAAAGATTTTAGAGTTTAGTTTCAAATATAACTCTACGGGAGCTTCACTTTGGAAGAAATCTCCAAACTTCTGAGCCACAAATGTTGAACCTTCTCATTGTTTGTTTGGGATCGGCTCCACAAAATGGCACCACTTGAAGCTATTAGGCAAAAATAATTCAACTTTTGTTTATTTAAACTGTCAGAGAAGAGGCTGAACTTTGTGCCAGTTTTTGTTTCATGTGGATAGGCCCAGGAATTACAGAGATATGAACAATAAACCAGGTCAACAAATCTGCATCTGACTCTTTCAGGTCTCCAGCTCAGGTTCAACTTTAGAGATTTTAATGTGATGTTGTGATTTGACGTGAACAGCAGTTTCTTACCGCTAAAGTGTTGTCGGTCTGAACTCGTATGGCCTCCTTCAGCTTCTGCATCTTCTCTGCGTCCTGAAAAATAAGTAAAGAAATTTGTAAAATAATCCAGTGGCAATGGTTAAGCTGTTGAGAAGGAACTGGTGCTCAACAATAGAGCACGAAAAACCTCTGTCCAAACTCGAGACGATCAAACCACAGCTGCTCATTCGTATCACGTGTCTTCACCTTCACCTGAGATAAGTTATAGTTTGGTGCTTTGATTGTTGATTCTGCCTCTCTCTGATTGGTTAATCCACCTGTCAGTCACGCCCTCTGATCAGGGAGACAGGACATAGCTCCAGATCCACTCGTTTTTGTAGAGTTTTTCCAAAGTGTGTAGTTCTGGCTGGACAGGTAAATCAAACTACTCCTAGTCATTGGTTTCAGTTTCATGTTATAGGGGACATTTTCAGGACTTTTCCCAATAAAAAGACTATTTAACTTTAAAGGTGCAATATGTAACTTCTGAGGTGGATGGTCTGCTAGTTTTTTCTGTCCATGGAGATGTGATTTTTTTTTTTTTTTTTGGTAAAGTCAGTTGGAGCCAGAGTAGATGGAGCCAGAAGCGTCCTGGTAGTAAGTTAGGCATCCATCCATTTTCTTCAACTTATCCACAGCCGGGTCGCGAGGGCAGAAGTCTACGCAGGGACTCCCAGACTTCTTTCACTCCGGACACTTCCCCCAGCTCCTCCGTGGGGACCCAAAGGTGTTCCCAGGCCAGCTCAGAGACATAGTGCTTCGTGGGGACCGTACGTTTTCTGTTGCTGCCCCGCGGCTGTGGAACCAGTTGCCATTAGAGATTAGACGGGCCGAGTCCGTACCTGTTTTTAAATCACTCCTAAAAATGCACCTTTTTTAACAGGCTTTTAACATTTCTTGTGATTGACTACCTTACTGTGTTTTTAGCAGTTGTATTGTGTTTCTACTGTGTATTTTCTTCTACTGCAATTGTCATTGTCTGTTCTGTGTTTGTGTACAGCACTTTGGCCAACTGTAAAGTTTTTAAAGTGTTTCAATCATAAATAAAGTTGGTATGGTGTGGTATAGTCCCTCCAGCGTGTCCTGGGTCTTCCCCGGGGCCTTCTTTGGGTGTGACGTGCCCGGAACACCTCCCAGGGAAGGTGCACAATAGGCATCAGAACAGATCCACCTCAACTGGCTCCTCTCGACGTGGAGGAGCAGCGGCTCTACTCTGAGCTCCTCCCGTGTGACTGAGCTCCTCACTCTATCTCTAAGGGAGCACCCAGCCACCCTACCCCCACCCTATTACCCAGAGCTCATGACTATAGGTGAGGGGAGGAACATAGACTGACGGTAAATCGAGAGCTTTGCCTTTCGGTTCACCTTCCTCTTCTCCACAACGGTTCGATACAGCGACCGCATCACTGCCGACGCTGCACCGATCCACCTGTCAATCTCACACTCCATCCTCCCCTCACTCGAGAACAAGACCCCGAGATACTTGAACTCCTCCACGTGAGGCAGGGACTCTCCACCCACCCCGGAGAGCGACGTCCATTTCTATAAACAGTCTGTGTTTTAAGACAGTAAAAGGTATCAGGTACTAAACGACTAAATGACTCCAACTCGGATGAAAGTCGCACACACCAGCCTGAGTCTCCACTGTAATAATGCACCTGTTCTGAGTGTAATTAGATTGAACCTGAGCTCAGAGGAGAAGGAGAGAGAGGGAAGAGAAAGAGGAAAGGGAGGAGGAGAGGAGGGGGAGGAGAGGAGGAGGAGGATGCTCACGCTGGCAGGTGGTTTGTCCTGGGTCATGGCCTGGACAAAAGCCAGAGCCTGTCTCGTGGCCGATCTGATGTTGTCCACTCGTCCTTCTCTGAAACGGCGGATCGATGCGCTCTCGTAGGTGGACACGAGTCTGCGGTTACATCTACAAGAGGACAGAGGAACGGAGAAGATATGTGCTTTTATTATAACAGTAAAAAAAGAAAACATTAAAGGACCCATATTACGCTATTTTCTGATCTATGTTCTAATGTAGTTTCATCATCACAAACAGACCTGGAGTTGTGTTTTGTTTCATTCACACATGTTCAACTCACAAACCAAACTGCAGATTTAGACTGAGCTCTTCTCTCAGACAGAAAACACTCTGTTCCACCTTTTGATGTCATGTGGTAATACAATGGATCTATAATAAATACTGGACAAGACACTCCCCTTCTGTCCACAAGCAAGATCGATTAGTGGCCGCTCCAAGTACTGCAGCTCGTGGGAGCTCCAGCCCAAATAGAATTTTCCCATAAAGGTCGGATTTTGTTAGTCAGGCTGGTGCCACCTAGTGCCTCCGCTCAATTTAATTTCTCTCCAACGACTAGGTCAGGAATCAGAATACACTAGATGGTTTTGCAAGAACCCTGGAAGTTGTAGACCGCGCACCGGCCAATCAGTGAAGAGCTGTGAAGCCATGACATCAAACTCGCCGCGTCTGTCTGTGTCTCTTTTGTGGAACAGCACAACAGTAAACAAAGCGTCGAGATGGACGTAGACGAAGACAGACATTCTGTGTTGGCAGGGATTCCCGAGATCGAGGATTTAAAGCCAGAACAAAGAGAATGTTTGGCGATTTTAATCAAAGGGAAAGATGTTATTGTCCTTCTTCCTACAGGATTTGGAGCATTACATACGTCCTGACCAAACAGCAGTGATTGGTTAAATAAAAAAGTACCCGCCTACTGTCGAGTGAACGAATCCTAATGCTGCGAGGTCAAATGGTTTCCATGAAGTGAAACCGGCTGATGAATCAGATTTTGAAGGGATTCTTTTGTATTTCTGCAATATGGACTTTTTTTTTTTTTATCGTCACAGTGCCTAAAAGTGATCTTTGTAAGCCTTAGCCTCTGAGCCCATTCTAGCTCCGCTCTAGCAGCTCTCGCTCTGTTTGGTCAAAACTGCACATTTCTGATGTCACACGTCATAATGGGACCTGGTGTTCAGCTCAGCGAGGACAAAACAGGACTAAATCAGGACTAAACCAGGTCTAAAACTGAAGCAGGATTAAAGAAGACCAAGGAACAGAACTAAACCAGGACAACAGCTCCATAGTTTGAAACAGTTCTTGATAATCGTCTCGTTTCTCACTTGTAGAAGGCGAGCTGTAAGGCCACTTGGATGAAAGCGTCCGGACTCATCTTCTGCTTTTTTATGAATTCTTTTCCGTAAGCGCTGAACTTAAACACGTCCATGTCCAGGTTTCTCACCAATCTGCAAAAAGAAAAGCTCTATTATAAGTCTTCCATTTTCCATTTCTGTAGCTGAACACAAAGTAGAAAAGCATCTCTGAAAGCTGCTTCGTGAAACTTCTCTGGTGGAGGGTTCATCAAACGCTTTTCTCCATGGAGATGTTATTGCTTTGTCTGCAGTGTTTCACAATATGGCATTAAATCGTTAAACCAGACCAAGTTACAAGGTCAGATCTGTGGAGAGGCGTCAGAATACTCGATTTTCTAGGTATTTTTTGACCACCTGTAATTGAATAAATGTAAAGTAGAGCTGTTTAATGTTTAAAATACTGTGGAACATTCAAAACAGAGCAATGACATCTCCATAGAAACAAGCAGGTGATGGATCCCCAATCAAAAATTTACATAATGCACCTTTAAGTGTTTTTACTGAAAAAAAAGAAAGAAATTGTGATAGAAAATATGATTATTTCAGAAGAAGTGTCTCGGAATTCAAATACTAAGAATACTTATAGTTTGATTAACATATAATTGTAATAATGTAGAAAATAAATTATTTTCCACCTCAAAAATATTCAGTTTTTAGTCACTTTTTCATTTTTTACTTAAGTGAGACTTCGTAGGGTTTTAAATAAAAGTGTAACGTGGTTTGTGTTTGGAGTAAACAGACCCGTGGAGCCTGGTGCCAGACGCTGAGATGAAGTCTTGGATTTGAGGAGAGATTTTCCACATCAGACGTTTGGGAACAGGAAGAGCTTTTCCACTGACCACTGTCGACATCTTAGACGGACTTCCAATACTGGAGAAGGAATAATGCACAAGGTTAGACTAAAACTGAACCAGGACTAAACCAGGACTGAACCAGGACTGACTGAACCAGGAAACCAGGACTGAACCAGGACTGAAACCAGGAACTAAACCAGGACTGAACCAGGACTGAACCAGGACTGAAACAGGACTGAACAAGTAGTAGTAGTAGTAGTAGCAGTCACAGTAGTAGTACCAAGTAACGGTAGTCCAGTAGCAGTAGCAGTCGCAGTCAGCAGTAGCAGTAGTAGCAGTAGTCGCAGTAGTAGCAGTAAGTCGCAGTAGCAGTACGCAGTAAGCAGTCGCAGTAGTAGTAGTAGTCAGCAGTAGTAGCAGTAGTAGCAGTCACAGTAGTAGTAGTAGTCGCAGTAGCAGTAGCACAGTAGTAGTAGTAGTAGTAGCAGTCACAGTAGTAGCAGTAGTAGTAGCAGTAGTAGTCGCAGTAGTAGCAGTAGTAGTAGTAGTAGTAGTAGTAGCAGTAGTAGCAGTAGTAGCAGTAGTAGCAGTCACAGTAGTAGTAGTAGTAGCAGTCGCAGTAGTAGTAGTAGCAGTCGAAGTAGTAGTCGCAGTCGCAGTAGTAGTAGTAGCAGTCACAGTAGTAGTAGTAGTAGTAGCAGTCACAGTAGTAGCAGTAGTCGCAGTAGCAGTCGCAGTAGTAGTAGTAGCAGTAGCAGTAGTAGCAGTAGTAGCAGTAGTCGCAGTAGTAGTCACAGTAGTAGTAGTAGCAGTCGCAGTAGTAGTAGTAGTACCAGTCACAGTAGTAGTAGTAGCAGTCGTAGCAGTAGTAGCAGTAGTAGCAGTAGCAGTCGCAGTAGTAGTAGTAGTAGTAGTAGCAGTCGTAGCAGTAGTCGCAGTAGCAGTCAGAGTAGCAGTAGTAGCAGTCGAAGTAGTAGTCGCAGTCGCAGTAGTAGTAGTAGTAGTAGTAGCAGTCACAGTAGTAGTAGTAGTAGTAGCAGTCGTAGCAGTAGTAGTCGCAGTAGCAGTCGCAGCCGCAGTAGCAGTTGCAGTCGCAGTAGTACCAGTAGTCGCAGTAGCAGTCGCAGTAGTAGTAGTAGTAGTAGTAGCAGTCGTAGCAGTAGTCGCAGTAGCAGTAGCAGTCGCAGTAGCAGTAGTAGCAGTTAGCAGTCGCAGTAGTAGTAGTAGTAGTAGCAGTAGTAGTAGTAGTAGTAGTAGTAGCAGTAGTAGTAGTAGTAGCAGTAGTAGTAGTAGCAGTAGTAGTAGTAGTAGTAGTAGCAGTAGTAGTAGCAGTAGCAGTAGTAATAGTTGTAGTAGTAGTAAAAATATCGTACATGTATTTGAGGAGAAACTCTGAGCACTGGACCAGGACGATTCCTTCAAATGGAGAATGTTCACAAACGACTCCACACACGCCGTTCAAACCCACAACGAACTGAAACACAAACACAAAAACACGAAAGTTACACAGTGAAGCTTTAAAAACACAGAGGAACACTTGGTCAGAAGCAGGATTTAATATTATATAACATTTTTAAATGATTTCTCTAAGCAAATTTGACTTTTTTGATATTGTTTCCTCGTCAAAACCACAAATACTTGATCATGTTGTCTTTTTTTTTTTGTAGTTTTTTTTTTTACCTGCATGGACTTGTCGTACCAGCGGTTGGCGCCGTTCTTCTCGACTCCGCCCCCGTGGAGCATCATGGCGGCTCTGCTCGAGTCACTCTGGTCTAAAGGACTACAGGGCTCATCCAGACAGACCAGGCACAGACTCGACTCAATCAGGTCCAACGAGGTCCGGTTTACAGGGTCTAACAGAGAGAGAGAGAAAGACCAGGGTAAGACCAGGACTGAACCAGGACTGAACCAGGTCTAAGGAGGTCCGGTATACTGGGTCTGAGAGAGAGAGAGACCGGGGCTAGACCAGGACTGAACCAGGACTGAACCAGGACTGAACCAGGACTGAACCAGGACTGAACCAGGACTGAACCAGACAGACCAGGCTGGACTTAATCAGGTCTAAAGAAGTTCAGTTTACTGGGTCTGAGAGAGAGACAGACTGGGGTTAAACCAGAACTGAACCAAGACTAAACCAGGTCTAAGGAGGTCCAGTTTACTGGGTCTGAGAGAGAGAAAGACCAGAGTTAGACCAGGAGTTTTCCAGGAGTATACCAGGACTGAACCAGGCACAGGTTGGACTCAAGCAGGTCTGAGGAGGTCCAGTTTACTGGGTCTGAGAGAGAGAAAGACCAGGGTTAGACCAGGTCTAAGAATGTCCGGTTTACTGGGACTGAGAGAGATCAGGACAGAATCAGAAGTGAACCAGGACTAAGGAGGTCTGGTTTACTGGGTTGACATAGAGAGCGATCAGGACTGAACCAGAACTGAACCAGGACTAAACCAGGTCTAAGCAGGTTCTGTAAAGACGGTCGTACCTTTGACGAGCGCCTCTCTGGCCTGAGCCCACTCGTTGCGTCCGTCAGACGTCAGCAGA
This sequence comes from Boleophthalmus pectinirostris, assembly GCF_026225935.1. NCBI lineage: Eukaryota > Metazoa > Chordata > Actinopteri > Gobiiformes > Gobiidae > Boleophthalmus > Boleophthalmus pectinirostris. The sequence goes on from NW_026571047.1 coordinate 32,752,060, forward strand.
CCCACAGGGGGCGCTCTTTCGCTCGGGTTTTCTGCCATTTTCATGATTTTATCCAGTTGTGAAAAGATCTCGGCGTCAGTCATGAGTTCACCGTTCAGTAAAGTCTCCAACACGAAGAACTGGGGAGAAGAAAGACGTTAAGTTTTATTGTCTTCGTAATCGTAATCGTAGGAAAGTCCAGGACTCTTGGTACCTGGTTCTTGCAGGCGACGATCATGTGCTCGGGTCCTTTGCAGTCGACTTTGACCGAGAGCGAGTCCGAGGTCTGAACCGGATATCGGTACGACGTGAAGAGACGTCTGTACTGCTGCATGCACATGGGCGTCCCAGGCAACTGCCCCCCAGCCACGTCCACCGGGAGGTCAGCTCTGTAACAAACAACAGAGACCAGGGTTAGACCAGGTTTAGATCAGGTTTGAACCAAGTCTAAACCAGGTTTGGACTAGGATCATAGGGGTCCCAGCCAACTGTCCCCAAGTCACGTTCATTGGGAGGTCAGCTCTGTAACAAACAACAGAGACCAGACCAGGGACCAGAGCCAGATCAGGGTTAGACCAGGTTTAGACCAGGTTTAGACCAGGTTTAGATCAGGTTTGGACCAGGTTTAGACCAGGAAAGGGGTCTGAGCCAACTGTCCCCAAGCTATGTCCACCAGGAGGTCATCTCTGTAACAAACACCATAGACCAGAGACCAGGTTTGGACCAGGTTTAGACCAGGTTTAGACCAGGTTTGGACCAGGGACCAGATTTGGACCAAGTTTAGACCAGGATCATGGGAGTCCGAGCCAACTACCCCTGAGCTACTATGTCTACAGGCAGGTCATCTCTGTAACAATGACCCAAAACCCAAGGCCATGGACCAGAGTTAGACCAGGTTTAGACCAGGTTTTGATCAGGTTTTGACCAATTTTAAACCAGGTTTAGACCAAGTTTAGACCAGGTTTAGACCAGGATCATGGGTGTACCAACCAACTGTCCCCAAGCTATATCCACAGGGAGGCCATCTCTGTAACTAACACCAGAGATCAGATTTAGACCAGGTTTTGAGCAGGTTTAGATCAGGGACCAGGTTTGGACCAGGTTCAGATCAGGATCATACGGGTCCAAGCCAATTACCCCTGAGCTACTTTGTCTACAGACAGGTCAACTCTGTAACAAAGACCCAAGACCAGAGACAAGGCCAGGGACCAGAGTTAGACCAGAGGTTAGACCAGGTTTTGATCAGGTTTGGACCAGGTGTAGACCAGGTTTAGACCAGGTTTTGATCAGGCTTAGACCAGGTTTATACCAGGTTTGGACCAGAGTTAGATCATGTTTGGACCAGGATCCTGGTAATCCCAGCCAACTACACCTGAGATTCATCTACAGACAGGTCATCTCTGTAACAATGACCCAAGACCAGAGACAAGACCATGGGCCAGAATTAGACCAGGGTTTAGATAAAGTTTAGAGTAAGACCAGGGTGTAGACCAGGTTTTAATTAGGTTTGGAACAGATTTAGACCAAATTTGGACCAGGAGCACGGCAGTACCAGACATATTAAAATAAAAAAACAAAACAAAAAAAAACAAAGGAAACTACATGTACCATGATCCTTTGCCCCTTTGTGTTAGAAGAAACAACAGATTTTAAGCACTTTATATCATTACAGTTTTTTTATTATAATTTTTTTTAATTGTTAATTGAGCTACTGTGTCCAAATAATTTCCCTTGTGGATCAATAAAGTTTGTCTAAGTCTAAGTCTAAGTGAGAAGTTGTCCACGGTCGTCATGTTGTATCGTTCTGAAATCCACGGACTAAACCAGGATCTACTAATAATCCATTTATCAAATATAATGTCTGACATGTATAATCACACTCACGCGTCGATTCGAGCCTTGTAGTCCAGGACTCCTCTGATGATCCGAGTCGCAAACCTGAAAAAAACACAGAAACTACAGGTCAGTGTTTACAGACTCACAGTAAGAATAAGAAAATATTTTTGACCAATAAAACACAAAAATATAGATATAGATGTTTAATGCCATACTGTGGGACATTACATGCAAAGCAATATAATCTCCATGGAGACAGGCAGACGGTGTGTGTATGAGATTCAGGGTCAGTCCTGGTTTAGTCCTGGTTTAGTCCTGCTTTAGTCCTGGTTTAGTCCTCGTTTAGACCTGGTTTATTTCTGGTTCAGTCCTGGTTCAGTTCTGGTTTAGTCCTGGTTTAGACCTGGTTTAGTCCTAGTTTAATTCTAGTTAGTCCTGGTTTTATTCTTGTTTAGTCCTGGTTTAGTCCTGGTTTAGTCTTGGTTTAGTCCTGATTTAGACCTGTTTTAGTCCTGGTTTCATCCTGGTTTAATCCTAGTTAGTCCTGGTTTAGTCCTGGTTTTATCCTTGTTTAGTCCTGGTTTAGTCTTGGTTTAGTCTTGGTTTAGTCCTGCTTTAGACCTGGTTTAGTCCCAGTTTACTCATGGTTTAGTCCTGCTTTAGTCCTAGTTTAGACCTGGTTCAGTCCTGGTTTAGTCTTGGTTTAAACCTGCTTTAATCCTAGTTAGTCCTGGTTTAGTCTTGGTTTAGTCCTGATTTAGACCTGGTTTAGTCCTGATTTAGACCTGGTTTAGTCTTGGTTTAGACCTGGTTTAGTCTTGATTTAGACCTGGTTTAGTCCTGATTTAGACCTGGTTTAGTCCTGATTTAGACCTGGTTTAGTCTTGGTTTAGTCTATTTAGACCTGGTTTAGTCCTGGTTTAGTCCTGGTTTAGTCCTGTTTAGTCCTGTTTAGTCCGGTTTAGTCCTGATTTAGACCTGGTTTAGTCCTGATTTAGACCTGGTTTAGTCTTGGTTTAGTCCTGATTTAGACCTGGTTTAGTCTTGGTTTAGTCCTGATTTAGTCCTGGTTTAGTCTTGATTTAGACCTGGTTTAGTTCTGATTTAGACCTGGTTTAGTCTTATTTAACCTGGTTTAGTCCTGCTTTAGTCCTGCTATGATCAAATTTAAGAATAACAAAATTTACACATAACAACATAAATGCAAACCCTCAATCAGAAAAGTTACACAGTGCGGCTTTATCGTAGAGCATGACCCCGTTCTGTCCCTGTCCTGTCGGCCCATAGACTCGTGTGTAATTGGGTGGGCGCTCCTGTCAAACCGCCGAGGCTCATTTGTCTTCAGGTCACTCGCTTCAAAATCCGATCGATAAAACCAGGAGGAGGAGGAGGAGGAGCGGGGGAAGACCGAGAACTCAACCAGGACTAAACCGGGACTCACCAGGACTAACCAGGGACCATCTGACAGGGGCAGGGGGAGGGCGTCAGGGAGGATTTGATTGGACGATTGTGGTTCAAACTGAGCTGAAGCAGGTCAGGTCTCAGGTGGAATTTGGAGATCTGTAGTCCTGGTTTATGGATCATATCTCTGTAGATCTGTTTTTGTCCTGGTTTAGTCCTGGTTTAGTCCTGGTTTTGACCTGGTTTAGTCCTGGTTTAGTCCTGATTTAGTCCTGGTTTAGTCCTGGTTTAGACCTGGTTTAGTCTTGCTTTAGTCCTGTTTAGTCCTGATTTAGTCCTGGTTTAGTCCTGGTTTAGACCTGGTTTAGACCTGCTTTAGTCCTGGTTTAGTCCTGATTTATTCCTGGTTTAGTCCTGGTTTAGACCTGGTTTAGTCCTGGTTTAGTCTTGCTTTAGTCCTGGTTTAGTCCTAGTTTAGACCTGCTTTAGTCCTGTTTAGTCCTGATTTAGTCCTGGTTTAGACCTGGTTTAGACCTGCTTTAGTCCTGGTTTAGTCCTGATTTAGTCCTGGTTTAGTCCTGGTTTAGTCCTGGTTTAGTCCTGGTTTAGTCCTGGTTTAGTCCTGGTTTAGTCCTGGTTTAGTCCTGGTTTAGTCCTGGTTTAGTCCTGTTTACCTGGTTTAGTCCTGGTTTAGACCTGGTTTAGTCCTGGTTTAGTCCTGGTTTACCTGGTTTAGTCCTGGTTTAGACCTGGTTTAGTCCTGGTTTAGTCCTGGTTTAGACCTGGTTTAGTCCTGGTTTAGTCCTGGTTTAGACCTGGTTTAGTCCTGGTTTTAGTCCTGGTTTAGTCCTGGTTTAGTCTGGTTTAGTTTAGTCCCTGGTTTAGTCCTGGTTTTAGTCCTGGTTTTTAGTACCTGGTTTAGTCTTTAGTCCTGGTTTAGTCCTTGGAGTCCTGGTTTAGTCCTGGTTTAGACCTGGTTTAGTCCTGGTTTAGTCCTGGTTTAGTCCTGGTTTAGTCCTGGTTTAGTCCTGGTTTAGTCTGGTTTAGTCCTGGTTTAGTCCTGGTTTAGTCCTGGTTTAGACCTGTTCAGTTCTGGTTTAGTCCTGGTTTAGTCCTGGTTTAGTCCTGGTTTAGTCCTGGTTTAGACCTGGTTTAGTCCTGGTTTAGTCCTGGTTTAGTCCTGGTTTAGTCCTGGTTTAGTCCTGGTTTAGTCCTGGTTTAGTCCTGGTTTAGACCTGGTTTAGTCCTGGTTTAGTTCTGATAAAATCACATTTAAGAATAATTTGCACATAACAACATAACATCTTTCCTTCTGTTTAAAAACATAAATAAAAGTTTGACAGGTTGTAGAGTTTATGTTTATATGTTCATGTAAAAGTCTGTGTGTAAATTAAAGTGCGTCTGTGGAACATTTACCTGAGCGCGTCCCTGTGGTCCCTGAAGTTCTGTTTGGGGAAGACCATGGCGGGGCTGGAGTTCACGGGCAGAGCCAGACGGTTGTTCAGGTACATGTCCTCCAGCCAGTAATCATACACCTGACAAACACACACACTTCAACTTTAACGACACGGGAGGAGCTCGGAGTAGAGCCGCTGCTCCTCCACAGTGAGAGGAGCAGCTGAGGCCCGGGTGTCTGTTCTGATGTCTCCTGGGCACATCCCTCTGGAGGTGTTCATGTTCCACCGGGAGGAGGCCCCGGGGAAGACCCAGGACCCACTGGAGGGACTTTGTCTCTGGGCTGGTCTGGACACGTCTTGGGCTCCCCCCAGAGGAGCTGGAGGACGTGTCCGAGGTGAAGGAAGTAGAGTCCACCACACTTTCACTTTCCCCACAAGGAACCAGTGCACAGATGACGGCACAGAACCGCTCAGACCCAGTCCACTGGTGCACTGGTCTTGCTCACCCCCGTCTGGAACCAGGACATGAACCTCTGGACGGGACCAAGACCCAGGACCAGACCCAGGACCAGACCCAGGACCAGACCCAGGACCAGACCCAGCCCCGTCCTGAGGGGCGGCGGTGAGGCTCCTGTGTCTTTTTCTCTGTTGCTGCTGCTGTTTCCTGAACTCAGGGTTTCTTCTCTGGGCTGATGTGGTGAGTTTGTACAAAGTTCTACACCAGTGCATGTCCAAACTATGGCCCGGGGGCCAAATGCGGCCCTCAGACAAATTTTTCTTGGCCCTCAGACTTCCAGGTGAATTGGCTCAAATGACCTTCCTTCAATTAAAAAATAATTTTTTACTGCAAGTTTTTTGAAAATCTACCATGATAAAGCGAATATTTAATGTTTAGTGTTTGGTTTTAAAGATCTTAGCATAAATAAAGATTGATGGATCATTCTAACGTGTTAAACATGCACATTTTTCAATTATTCACTGTATTCATCATCAGTCTACGGCCCTCGATCGACCCTCTGCTTCATCTGTGTTTAGATATGTGGCCCTTGATGAAAAAAGTTTGGACACCCCTGTTCTACACGCTGCTGTTTTATAAGTTCATGGTGATAAGTTGAGATGAGGACGACCCGCGGTTTTAACGGGGAACATGTCCACCTTTGACAACTGGAGGAACATTGGGAACATGGGGCTGAACCTGTCCAGGTCCGTATGGGACGGGGGCGTCTGGACTATTTTTTTAAACAAAATTTGAGTCCCTCAAAATTGAGCTTTTGAGGCTTTTTAGGGGGTGTGATGGGTTAATCGCGTGGGTCACACACTGGTTTTCTAATTTAGCTTCTCCTGGTTTTGCTTTTATTCATTTTTTTTGTTTTGACATAAATATTCTTCTGGTTTTGCTTCTGTTCTTAAACCTTTTTTTTTTTTTTTTTTGCTCTGTTCTTAAAGGTTGTATGGAGGATTTTTTTTTTGTTTCAAATTGTCAATGAAAGTTTAAAATACCATTACAGAGACGCAGCAGCTTTGTAATTATTATGACCAAAAAAAAAAAAGAATGAAAATTTATCAACTCTGGACGTGTTGAGGCCAGATAAACATCAGCCAATAGAAAACGAGACTGCCTCTTTATCTATTGGCTGTTAGGTTGTCAATCAAACTCCCTACATTTCTAGTGTAACTGACTCATCGGGATGCGGGGATCACGTGGTTTATGCAGCGGTTCTTAGAGGCTTTTTCAAAACAGTCGCTTCCTCACATTTCGCACAAAGTTTGTTGCGATGGCGGACGAGAATCCACGAGCAGTTCGCCGCAAAAGAAAGTCGGTTTTTGAGGTCGCTGAAAGACGAAGAGAAGAAGGGGAAAAGGAGCAAAGACAAACCGAGGTGATTCTTGGAGATTCCTTCCAGCGATGGCGCGAATGAAGCGGACGAAGGGACTAAAAACTGACGCGTCAACAGTAATTCTGAACGCGCACTGGCTGTAAAAAAAAAAACGTGATTTCTAGAGTAAAGAGGCGGGAAGAGATGTTTCTACTGAAAGAGCTGTGGAGGAGGAAGGTGGTGTCACGCATGCACAACATTTGAAAAAGAACTGTCGCTGTATTTCTCTTCCCTTAAAAAATCCTCTATACAACCTTTAAACCTTCTTTTAGTTTTTTTTTTTGCATCTCCTGGTTTTGCTCTGACTTAAAACTTCTCTTTCAGTACAACGACAACAACAAAAACAATGTATATATTTGTGTATTTCTATTCAGACTAAAACCCTAAATAAATCAATAAATATATAAATAAATAAATATATCCACATGTGTCCCTGCTCCCTCACGTCGTCTCTGTCTGATTATGTGGGCTGGACGTCTCTGTAGACCCGGTGTTGTTTGTAAAACCCCCAGACGTGGGCGGCTCCATGGGGGCAGTGGACTGAGCAGAAGCCCGTCTGGGTGAAGGGGACGTGGGCAGTGATGGATCAGACCCGGACTCACCTCGGACCGGGACCGAGCTCCAGACGCAATCATAAATCTCCATCAAAACAACGTCAACAAACTGAGAAATGAATCAAAGTTTGGACGATAAAAGTTCATGTTGTTGTTCTGTTTTTGAGCAAAGAGATTTAAAAACTTTGAAGTATTAATATTGATTTTGTTTTGTGTCAGATGCCCTCCCAGACTCATGTTTTCTATCAGTTTTAGTTCTGTTTTGGTTAATCCGTGTATCATTCGTTCATCGTTTTTCAAAGTAAAATCAAAAATAAGAAAATGCAAAAACTATTTTCTTCATTATTTGTCTCCAAAACCAAAATGAAAAAACAGATAAAGATTTTTTTTTTTTTTTTTAGTTTTCAATTTTGTGTTTAAATGAAAAATGGAAAAAATGGATAACGATTGTTTCCTGTTTCCGTGACTTAAACTGCGACGTCGGACTGAACCAGGACTAAACCGGTCTCAGTCCTGGTCTGGTCGCTGTCTCAGTCTTGGTCTCGGTCACAATCTCAGTCTTGGCCTGATCCCAGTCTCAGTCCTTGTCCAGTCCTGGTCTCAGTCCCGGTCCTGGTCTGGTCGTGGTCTCTGTGTTGGCTTGGTCCCAGCCTCAGTCCCAGTCTCAGTCACGATCTCAGTCCTGGTCTGGTCCTGGTCTGGTCCTAGTCTCCATCACGGTCTGGTCTCGGTCTCTCAGTCCTGATCTCAGTGCGAGTCCTGGTCTTGATCCCGGTCCGGTCCCGGTCTCAATCCCACTTTCAGTCTTGGCCTGGTCCCGGTCTCAGTCCCGGTCCAGTCCTGGTCTCAGTCCCCATCTGGTCATGGTCTCAGTCCCGGTCTAGTCCCAGTTCGGTCCTGGTCACAGTCCCGGTCTCAATCATGGTCTGGTCCTGGTCTCAGTCCTGGTCCTGGTCTGGTCCCGGTCTCAGTCCCACTCTGGTCTTGGTCCGGTCCTGGTCTCACTCCCAGTCTCAGTCCCGGTCTCAATCACGGTCTGGTCCCGGTCTTAGTCCTAGTCCTGTTCCCGGTTTGGCCTCGGTCTCAGTCACAGTCTCAGTCATGGTCTCGGTCCTGGTCCAGGTCTTAGTCCTGGTCTGGTCCTAGTCTCAGTCCTGGTCTGGTCCCGTCTCAATCCCGGTCTCAGTCATGGTCTCAGTCCTGGTCCTGGTCTGGTCCCGGTCTCAGTCCCGGTCTCAGTCATGGTCTCAGTCCTGGTCCTAGTCTGGTCCCGGTCTCAGTCCTAGTCTGGTCACGGTCTCTGTGTTGACCTGGTCCCGGTCTCAGTCCCACTCTGGTCTTGGTCCGGTCCTGGTCTCAGTCCCAGTCTGGTCCCAGTCTCAGTCCCGGTCTCAATCACGGCCTCAATCACGGTCTGGTCCGGGTCTTAGTCCTCGTCCTGTTCCCGGTTTGGCCTCGGTCTCAGTCACGGTCTCGGTCCTGGTCCTGGTCTTAGTCCTGGTCTCAGTCCAGGTGTTTACATGGTCTTTTTAAAGCAGAATAAATTTTGATTCGGAATTAAATTATTTTATTCTGTGCATGTGAAAAATCCCTCAGTAATTCGGAGTTAAATCTCTGATGTAAACGTGGCAGATGACAGAATATTTACAGAACATTTACTTTCCAAAAATAATGAAACTTTTATTTTCTTACCCAGTTTTCCGTCTTTTCTCTCCTCTCCTGTAGTTTCTTCTGCAGTTGCTCCCCCACTCCACCGGGGGCGCCGAACTTGTCCACTGCGGCTTTGGTTTTCCTGAACTGCTCTTCGGGGACGAGATGTTGGACACATTTTAAATACGTGTCCAGGGTCTGATCCAGAGGAGGGACCGGGATCTTGGGCAGGTCCTGACACGAAACACAAACAAAACACAAGAAGAAGAAAAATAAACACAAAGTCCGTCACCGTGGAGATGTGTTTACTGTGCCCGGAAAGTTCCACAGTAAGGCATTAAACTTTTGTTGTATTTTATTTTTTGTTTTTCTGTTTTAAAATGACTTAGAAATCAACAAATGCAGGATTAAATTAGTTTAATGTCATACTGTGGAACATTCCGGACCAAACAGTAACATCTCCGTCTGGAAAAAGTAAACGATTTGAAGCTGATTCATCAAAACGTCACAACAGCAAAACAAAACAAAAATCAAACTTTTATTAAAGGCATTTGAGACCTTGGCCCCGTCAAACACAAACCTGCACAAAAACTCGATCGTTTGAGCTGCAAAAAGTTTCGTTTGTGCGATTTTGGTTCTTAACAAACCAGTTTTCATTTTAGGTCAGTGACGTCGTCCAGTGATTCATCCATGTGTCATTCGTTCATTCCTTTTCCAAAATAAAACCAACAATAATAAAATGAAAAAACAACAATTTTCTTCATTATTTGTCTCCAAAACCAAAATGAAAAAACAGATGATGATTTGTTTTTTCAGTTTTCGATTTTGTTTTTAAATCAATAATGGAAAAAAAAAGTTTCCCGTTTACGTGATTTCAGTGACTGCGATGCCTGAACCAGAACTGAACCAGGACTAAAACAGGTCCGCGACAAGACTGGAACCAGACTAGGACCAGACCAGGACTGAGTCAGGGACCAGACTGGGACCGGGACCAGACCAGGACTGAGACCGGGACTGAGGCCGGGACCAGAGTCAGGACTGAGACCAGGACCAGACCGGGACCAGACCAGGACTGAGTCAGGGACCAGACTGGGACCGGGACCAGACAGGGACTGGGACTGGGACCAGGACCAGGACTGAGACCGGGACTGAGGCCGGGACCAGAGTCAGGACTGAGACCAGGACCAGACCGGGACCAGACCAGGACTGAGTCAGGGACCAGACTGGGACCGGGACCAGACCAGAACTGAGCCCAGGACTGAGACGGGGGCTGAGACCAGGACCAGACCAGGACCAGACCACGATTGAGACCGGGATCAGACTGGGACCAGGACCAGGACTGAGACCGGGACTGAGACTGGGAACAGGACCAGGACTGAGACTGGGACTGACTGGGACCAGACTTGGACTGAAAATGGTTCACTCCTGATTTAGTCCTGGTTCAATCCTGTTTTAATCCTGGTTCAGTCTTTAGTCCTGGTTTAGTCCTGGTTTAGTCCTGGTTTAGTCTGGTTTAGTCCTGGTTTAGTCCTGGTTTTAGTCTGGTTTAGTCTTGGTTTAGTCTGGTTTAGTCTTGGTTTAGTCCTGGTTTAGTCCTGGTTTAGTCCTGTTTAGTCCTGTTTAGTCCTGGTTTAGTCCTGGTTTAGTCTTGGTTTAGTCCTGGTTTAGTCCTGGTTTAGTCTTGGTTTAGTCCTGGTTTAGTCCTGGTTTAGTCCTGGTTTAGTCCTGGTTTAGTCTTGGTTAGTCCTGGTTCAGTCCCGTTTTAGTCCTGGTTTAGTCCTGGTTTCAGTCCCGTTCAGTCCCGGTTAGTCCTGGTTTTAGTCCTGTTTTAGTCCTGGTTTAGTCCTGTTTTAGTCCTGGTTTAGTCCTGTTTTAGTCCTGGTTAGTCCTGGTTCAGTCCTGGTTTAGTCCTGTTTTAGTCCTGGTTCAGTCCTGGTTCAGTCCTGTTTTAGTCCTGGTTTAGTCCTGGTTTAGTCCTGTTTTAGTCCTAGTTTAGTCCTGGTTCAGTCCTGGTTTAGTCCTGTTTTAGTCCTGGTTTAGTCCTGGTTAAGTCCTGGTTTAGTCCTGGTTCGGCAGTTATCCGTTTTTTCCATTTTTCATTTAAACACAAAATCAAAAACTGAAAAAACGAATCATTATCTGTTTTTTGATTTGATTTTGGTTTTAGAGACAAATAATGAAGAAAATCGTTGTTTTTTTCATTTTCTTATTTCTGGTTTTATTTTGAAAAACGAATAAACGAATGACACACAGATTATTTGGTGCAGGTTTGTGTTTCCGACTTCTCTCAGATCGACACCAAACTTTCCGTAGTGATTGTGTCTCTAAATAAATCGTCCGTTGCGACTGGTTTGTGTCTTTTCGTTTTCAGATTTGATGTCAGATGTTGGTTTTTTCCCGCGCTGCATTAGTGAGGCCGTCTATACCGTCTCCAGCCACGTACACTGTTTATAATTAGATCTGAACTTAATAATTCATCACAAAAGCTTTGAAGAAAACAGGACCAAACGGAGCTTTAATTAGGAAACCGTCGTTAATTAAGCTCCGTGTGAAACGCCACAAAATGTCTGGAGGCCAATTTACAATGTTCACGCCAAAGAAACCAAATTATTTACACGAGGAATTAAACATGGAACTAAAGAAGAGACAGAGAGACCGAGTGTCGTCCCCGTGTTACTGTGGCAGAGTGGTTAGCCTTTCTCCTCTGAAACGTTTAAAGGTTTTTTATATGACAGGACCACAAGACCAGGACTAAAATCAGCACTAAAACAGGATTTAACCAGGACTAAACCAGGTCTAAACCAGGACTAAACCAGGTCTAAACCAGGACTAAACCAGGTCTAAACCAGGACTAAACCAGGTCTAAACCAGGACTAAACCAGGTCTAAAACCAGGACTAAACCGGGTCTAAAAAACCAGACTAAACTGGGTCTAAACCATGACTAAACCAGGACTAAAAAAGGACTAAAACAAGGTCTAAACCAGGACAAAAACCTGGACTAAACCAGGACTAAACCAGGTCTAAAACCCAGCCTAAACTGGGACTAAAACAGGACTAAACCAGGACTAAACCAGGTCTAAACCAGAACTAAAATAGGATTTAACCAGAACTAATCCAGATTTAAAACAAGGTCTAAACCAGGTCTAGACCAGGACTAAACCAGGTCTAAAACCAGGACTAAAACCAGGACTAAACCAGGTCTAAACCAGGACTAAAACAGGTCTAAAACCAGGACTAAACCAGGTCTAAACCAGGTCTAAAACAGGATTTAACCAGAACTAATCCAGATTTAAAACAAGGTCTAAACCAGGTCTAAACCAGGACTAAACCAGGTCTAAAACCAGGTCTAAAACCAGGACTAAACCAGGTCTAAACCACTAAACCAGGTCTAAAACCAGGTCTAAAACCAGGACTAAACCAGGTCTAAACCATGACTAAAACCAGGACTAAACCAGGACTAAATCAGGTCTAAACCAGGTTTAAAACCAGGACAAAACCAGGTTTAAACCAGGACTAAAACCAGGACTAAACCAGGTCTTAAGCGGGTCTAAACCTGGACTAAACCAAGACTAAAACAGGATTTAACCAGAACTAAACCAGATTTAAAACCAGGTCTAAACCAGGTCTAAACCAGGTCTAAACCAGGTCTAAACCAGGTCTAAACCAAACACAGTCCAGGTCTGTTTTTGAGGACGTAACAACATTATAACACGACTTAACGTTCACAAGAATCCATTTTGTCTAATCCAGGACCTTTAAACCATCCGGGTCTCCAACCAGGGACCCTCTGGTTGTGAGTCAGGGTCTCTAACCACTGTCTCTCCTCGCTGACGCTGCAGAGTCCAGGCCTGGTCCAGCTGCTGCCCACAGAGTGACGTGTGGCGCCGCTTCACTGATTAAAATGCTTCTGGGTGATTAGATTCGAGTGCACTGATCGATTTATTGACGTGATTTTACAGTACGACCTCGAGTCCAAAGCAAAATGTATAAAAGCGTCGGCCATTTTTGTAGTTCTTGTGATAGATTATAGCAACAGTTAAAGGGTTCAGAATCTGTGTGTCATTCTTTCATTTGTTTTTCAAAATAAAACCAAAAGTAAGAAAAAAAAAAAAAAAGCTGTTTTCTTTATTATTTGTCTCCAAAAACAAAATGAAAAAACAGACAATGATTCGCTTCTTTTAGTTTTCGATTTTGTGTTTAAATGAAAAATGGAAAAAAACGGATAATGACCATTTCTCATTTCTGTGACTTAAACTGCGATGCCGGAGTGAGACCAGGACTTAGACCAGGACCAGACCAGGATTGAGTCTGGGACCAGACCAGGACCAGACTGTAATTGAGACCAGGACTGAAACCAGGACTAGACCAAAACTAATACCAGGACTAAACCAGGACTAAACCACTACTAAACAAGGACTAAACCGTTTTCAGTCCTGGTTTGGTCCTAGTCTCAGTCCTGGTTTCAGTCCTGGTCTAGTCCTGGTCTCAGTCCTGGTTTCAGTCCTGGTCTAGTCCTGGTCTCAGTCCTGGTTTCACTCCTGGTCTAGTCCTGGTCTCAGTCCCGGTCTCAATTATGGTCTGGTCCTGGTCTGGTCCTGGTATAAATTTTAGTCTCAGTCTTGGTCTGGTCTCGTTATGGTCCCGGTCAGGTCCCGGTCTGGTCCCGGTCTCAGTCCCGGTCTCAATCCTGGTCTCAGTCCCGGTCTCAGTCCTGGTCTGGTCCCAGTCTAAGTCCTGGTCTCAGTCCTGGTCTGGTTCCGGTCTGGTCCTGGACCTGGTTTAGTCCTGGTTCAGCTTTAAGTCGTGTTCTAATCAGCAAAAACAGACCTGGACTTGTGTTTCGTTTCATGTGTGTTTATTTACGTATTTATATCACTAGAGGTGTGCAAAAATATCAAAATATCGATATATCGTATCATTTAATGTGATGACACAGTATCGATATCATGGGCTGCTGTTTTGATATATCAATATATAGTATTTTTTTAATGTATTTTTACAGTTTTGTTGTTTGTTCAGAGGAAGTAAACTCGTTTATGCGACACATTTGACATTTTCACTGTTTTGATGATTTAAAATGTTTGTGTTTCATATGAACTTACACAAGAAGTGGTTTAACAAAGACTTTTAGTGTCACATGATTTAGACCACAGGTGTCAAACATAAGGCCCGGGGGCCAGATCCGGCCCTCCAAGACCTTTAATCTGGCCCTCGGCTGATTTTCTACTAAAATATTTTAATTATATTTTCTATTAAAATATTGGTAATTTTCTGCGTTGCTTAGCGTAGCAGTGTCTCCAGCGTCTCTGTACGTGGCCCCTCCCACCAGAGCAGCACAAATGAAGACTTGTCTCTTTCCAAACGCTCTTAAAGGACGATCGTTTTGACTGTTGACCGTGACACCCTCATCAGAAAAATGTCCAACATGAGAAAAGTGGAGCCAAGTGCAGGATTTTCCAAGAAAAATTGACTTATTCCTATTTGCATACAAGTTCATGTTAAAATATTGTGTTGAAATTGCATTTTTCTTAAAGTTTCAGGTTGTTCATGATATTATAATATTTTGTAAAAGAAAGAGTTCATTAATTAAAACAGATTTCTGTAATAGATTTGTGTTTCTCTGCACAAATATTTGAACTTATTGTTATTTTTGGGGTTTATATGACATGAGTTTTCTGATCCGGCCCCTTTGGGATCAAAGTAGGTTGGATACGGACCCCCGGACCAAAATGAGTTTGACACCCCTGATTTAGACTTTATTTTTTATTGAACTGTCTTGAATCAGTTTGAAATATATCATATTGAATTGTCAGTCTATTGAGGTTTGTATCATATCTGCATCTTCTTAATGTGTTTCTTCTTAATACAAGAAAAACTGCCATAAAATAAATGTAAAAATGTATTAATTAATTAAAGGTGCACTGTGTAACTTTTCTGGAAGAGGCTTAGTGGAACCATGTATTAAAATATAAAATTGACTCTTGTGAGCTTTAAGTCATGTTCTAATGTTGTTCCCTCCTCAAAAACAGACCTGGACTTGTGTTTTGTTTCATTCACACATGTTTGAGTGACACTTTAATGCTTTGTTCCACCTTGTGATGTCATGAAGCGGTAGTTTTCAAGTTAACATCTACTTTTTCACCTTTAGTTCAGTAGAGGCCAGCATTTCCGGGACTGGAATTATTAACCAAATGATTTTAGTGAAGGTGTGTGGAGTTTAAAAACACAACGGAGCACTTCCTGTATCACCACATGACATCACAAGGTGGAAAAGAGTGTTTTTTGTTTTCAATTTGAGAGAAGAACTCAGCATAAATGTGCAGGTTTTGTGTGTTAAACATGTACAAATGAAACAAAAAACAACTCCAGGTCGGTTTGTGACGACGAAACGACATTAGAACATACGACACATCAGAAAATAACGTAACATGCGCCCTTTAATCACGTTTTTTTTTTTAGACAGCTGTGTGCATAACTGTCTAAATGAATTCTTATCGAGCTAAAAATAGACCGTAAAAGATGTCTGTCTCTTCTCTCTGTCCAGACGGTTTTGCAATTTCATTCAAGGTGCTTTGCCTCTAGCGGCGATCAGAAGAACTGCACGTGTCTCTGTCCGTGGTCCTGAATGTCCCGTAACTCGAACCGAAGCACGTACAAAGTGATTTCTAACGATTTAAAACTATCAAAACAATTATATTAAAAAAAACAAACAAATAAAAAAAGAAAATAATTCGTACCTGTTTGTCCATGCTCGTTTCCTTCGTCAAAATTGGCATCTTGAATGTTCTTGAACGCGCCGTAGAAAACAAAAATACGTTTTTTTTTTTTTAGGACGCCTCTTCTACCTGATAAAACACACACATTTAAATAATTATTAGATTTATACAAAGCTTAAAATGTGACTTAATATTCAGTTAATTTGCGAGTGTGTTGGTACGCGTATACGCTCCCAACTGTAGCTCGTGTCCTTGCGATCGATTTTCGTTTCTAAGTCTTAAAAGTAGATTATTTTATTTTATTTTTTAAATTTTGTGACACGCTTTTTGTTGGTTTTAATTTACATTTACGTTGTTTAATTGAAATAAGTTGGTAAAAGTGCAATTTGATATCACCGTAAATCCAAAACCGAGATTTTAACGCAGATTTTTAAACCCGTAAACGCGTAAATTATTAAAGAATTTTCATTTTATTCAACAAAATTATCCATGCTGTAAAAAGTAAAAGTATTCTTACCGTTTCTGCTTCGGTTTGTCGCGTGTGGGAGTCCACCGTTCCGTCCTTGGATCACATCGTAGCTCCGTTATCCCCGTGCGTAAAACCAAACCAGCCTCTCCAACCACTCGCTCCAACTCATGCGCCATAGACCCGTCACCAAAAAAAAAAAAAAAAAAAAAAAAAAAAAAAGGTGCACGTTTTGTCTACCTCCGTGAATTTTTTTCTCTCCCCACCCCGGAGGCTACGAACTCCTCCCCTCGTCACGCACCGTAAGACAAGATGCCCCCCTCCTCTGCGTGCGTAAAAGTAATAACATTAACGCGCGTGTGGAAACGGAAGGGGCATCATTGGAGACGTGGGACGCAAATTACGCACGGGCTTTTAGTCACTGGTCATGCTTTTATTTTAATTAGATTGTCAATTAAAGTTTGGGTAATTTACTAAACAAAACTAATATTTAATTTGGTTTTAATAGAGTTTTGTTTTTGACACTTTTTTAAATCATGGAAAGCTTTAGATTTGCTATAAAATTACGTTTTCGACACTTTTTTAAATCATGGGACGCTTTAGATTTGCTGTAACCGAATAAAAACATAAAATTGTCTCTTATTTTTTCTAATTTTGTTTGAGAAAAGATACTGCGGTCCAAAAAAAAAAACTAATAAAAAGCAAATGGTTTTGAAGGTTGTGACTTTGAAACCACAAAATGGCGTCGTGCTGAAGATTGAAAGCACTTTTCATAATAAATGCAACACAGTAAAAGGCGGCGACAGTGAATTATAACGCCCCGTGCAGCTTAAATATTGATTTGTGAATAGATTAAATTATACTCTAGTACCGCAAAGGGAATTTATTTGTTGTCGTTTTGATTTGACTGAGATACAAACGAGATTTAAACTGTATTTTCTTATGCAAGTCCGATTAACTAAAATAATATTGATTAAATGTCAAAACTAAAATCTATACCTCATACAGAATATTGTATATGTGTATTACAGCTGTTCAATTACTACTACTACTACTACTACTACTACTACTACTACTACTACTACTGCTACTATGCAAAGGAGAAATTCAATTTTATCAACTGGACAAAAAAAAAAGTGTGTTTTTCTTTTGTCCAGTTGACGGAATTGAATTTCTCCTTTGCTTTGGATCCTACCTGGACGACTGAGGGACTCTACGAACTACTACTACTACAACTACTACTACTGCTAGTCTAACTACTACTAGCCCTACTACTACTACTTAAAAAAAGTAAAAATACATGTGTTGTGCGTGTGCCAGTATTTTCTGTTTGCTCATTGTTCCAGATAATACGCATAAAAACTGTCTCATAACGTTTAACTGAATATTGATTTTAGTACTACTACTACTACTACTATTACTACTTCCCACATATAATAACGTGTAAGGCTATGACTATTACTATTACTACTACTACCACTACTACTATAACTAGCCCAAGTACTATGTATAGTGTGTGTACCACTATATATTCTGTTCATTTGTTGTTCCAAATATATCGATTCTAGTCCTACTACTTCTGCTTCTCATATACTGCAACTTGTAAACACTACTACTACTATGACTATTAGCTGAACTACTACAACTAGCCCTACTACTACTACTACTACTACTACTACTACTGCTGCTGCTGCTATTATTACTGCTGCTACTACTCCTACTCCTACTAACTACTACTACTAGTAGTACTGCTACTACTACTACACTTTTTTTCATTCATTGTCCTAAACATTTTGTAAATATACATTAAAATACAGATAAAATATATAAAACAGATTTGAAATAGTCTTATTTTGCTTTGTGGAAAGTGTATAATGCATTTTTTAAAAACATTTTTACTGATCATGTTTTTCTTGAAATGAAGTTGGAGTCGATGTGGACAGATGTTTCTTGTCTTTATTAAAACATGAAGGTTACATGGACAGAACGTCATTCACACAAACACAACTTTATTTCACATATGTACAACCCTACGACTTTACACCGTCTTCTACTCAAAAACACGTCAGAGCCAAACCGAAACGTGAGTAAAAAAATCCTCTGTCACTAAAAATAGAGTTATTTCTGGTATCGCTGTAGCGTAGGGCTGAGTGCGCTCATAAACTTGGTCCCACATTGAGTTTTAGTTACAATTTGTACATTAAGAGGAACAGACAATTCTCCCACGAAGTTCAACACACGCACTGCACATCAACGAAAATAAAGTATAATTCTCAAATATTATAACTATATCGAGCTTTTGTGCTGTCTTTAGTTCACTTGTCTAATGGGCTTCTGTGAGGTTTGAGGGTCAATTATGGAAGGTTAGAAAAGCAAACAGGAGCAAAAATTAAATAAAAATATTAAGTTAACTCAACTCAAGAACTGATAAATTGTGATTAAAAGTGAAAAAATTGAGTAAATTCAACATTATAACAATATATTTTTATTAAATTATGCATTGAGTGCAAGACGATTCAAAATTCTAAACGTTCGCAAATGTGCTTTCAAAATGTGTGCAATTTGAGGAATTCAAGAATTAATAAATTGTTATTAAAACTGAAAAAAATTTGTAAAATCAACATTATATAACATATTTTTTATTAAATTATTCATTGAGTACAAGATGATTAAAAATTCTAAGAGCTCGCAAATGTGCTTTCAAAATGTGTGCAGTTTTGGCAACTGAATAATTAATCAATTGTGATTAAAAGTGAAAAATTTAGTAAAATCAACATTTTTATAACATATTTTTATCAAGTTATGCATCGAGTATAAGACAATTAAAAGTTCTAAAAGTTCACAAATGTGCTTTTAAAATGTGTGCAGTTTTGGCAACTCAGTAATTAATAAATTGTGATTAAAACTGTAAAAACTGAGTAAAACATTATTATAACATGGTTTTATTGAGTTAAAAAAAAAAAATTCTAAGAGCTCGCAAATGTAATTTCAAAATGTGAGCAAAAATTAAGTTAACTCAGCTTAGTAATGAATATATTATGATGAAAAAATTGAGTAAAATCAACATTATTATTATTACAACATTTTCTTAAGTTATGCATTGAGCACAAGACGATTAAAAATTCTAAAAGTTTGCAAATGCTTTCAAAATGTGTGCAGTTTTGGCAATTCAAGAATTAATAAACTGTGATTAAAAGTGAAAAAAATTACATTATTATAATGCATTTTTATTAAGTTATGCATTGAGTATAGGATGATGAAAAATTCAAAAAGTTCACAATTGTGCTTTCAAAATAAGTGCAGTTCTGGCATTTATTTATTTTTTTGTTTTGTTTATTCATACACACAAGAAGTGTAATTAAAAAATATGAAATAGTATTTTAACATTTTGTGCAATTTTGGGCCCATTTTTATAGATTCACGCATAAAAGAAACAGAATAATTAGAAGATATTGTATGTATATGTATGCAAACGTGCTTTGAAAATGTGCAATTTCTACAAGTATAACAAATATATATTTGCATTTAAGGAAGAAACAGATGGACTTTCTTTCATTTCCTTAACCACAGCTGCCCTGGGACTGATTCATACAGATTTGGCTGCCAGTCTGTACCAATACTTGTAGCTTATTTTATAGCAATGATTATTAATACATTTCAAAACTAAAAATTTGTGTTCTAACTTAATTTTAAGATATTTCCGTGCAAAACAGTGTGTCCACTAAAATAGATTCCATATATTATACAAAAAGTGCAAGTAGTAAACAAATAGTAAAATCCTTCATAATAATAATAATAATAATAATAATAATAATAATAATAATAATAATAATAATAATAATAATAATAATACATTGTTTTTATATAATGCACAATAAAGTAAAACTAAAACAAGGATAGACAAAAAAAAAAAAAAAAAAAACCTCTAGGCTGTGAGGAAAAGGTGTTTTTTGAGTTATTACAAGGTAGAAGAAAACCTTGGCTGCGTCTTTACTGAACATTTATTTCGATTTCCTGCTTCGTGTTTAGTCGTTGTCGTATATCCACAATATTTTATACTTGTTTGGACACTAAGGCCAAAGGTATAAATAATAAAATATAAAAAATACTTCTGAATTTCCAACCTGCTTCACGGTAAGAAGAACTTTTTACTTGGTCTTTTTGAGTAGAATTTATAGACTGAGTATGAAGTGCAAGAGTTGGGAGGGCATCTGGCTTAAAATTGAGTATATACGCGTTTAAAGAAGAAGAGGACAGGCTACTTTTCTTAGCCACAGCTGCCCTGGGACTGATTCCTAGAGATTTGGCTGCGAATCTGCGCCAATATCCTTTTCAGTGATTGTCAAACACGAACGGCAGTTATAACCAGGCATGTGGAAGTGTCTTGCCCAAGGACACATCAGCAATAAACAGGCCTATTCAGTTTCAGTATTCACTATTATCGGTTGCATTGCCAAATCTGTAAATAACGCAAAATAGACAATAAGGAACATTTCGGTAACTGGAAATATGGTTTAAAATATCAGCTCTTGACTCCATCTAGTGGTGTAAAATGGTCATGTGAAAAGTAAATATTTAAAATCTCGCCAAATCTGTAAATAAGTTTGCCAAATTTTTCTCTTATATTTTGAGCTAACGCAATACATATGATAAGGAACGTTTTTGTAAGAATTCTTTTGATCAGCTCTTGACTCCATCTAGTGGCGTAAAATGGTCATGACAAAAGTAAATATTTAAAATCTCGTCTTTAAGTTTAGTTTTTACATTCGAAGTGACAACAAATCCAAAAGTTAATCGAAAATAGACGGTTTTATCTATGAAATGTAAATAGTTAGTTGCTAATTATCTAAATAAGTTTGCCAAATTTTAGTGGAAATATGGTTTGAAAGATCAGCTCTTGACTAGTGGCGTAAAATGGTAATGCAAAAAGTAAATATTTAAACTCGCCGTTTTTGAAGTTTAGTTTTCACATTCGAAGTGACAACAGATTCAAAAGTTAATCGAAAATAAATGGGTTTATCTACGAAATGTAAAAAGTTGCCAAATAAATAAATAAGTTTGCTGAATTTTACTGTAAATATAAGCTCTTGACTCCATCTAGTGGTGTAAAATGGTCATGCGAAAAGTAAATATTTTAAATTTCTATTCTTGAGATTTAGTTTTCACATTTGAAGTGACAATAAATCAAAAAATTAATCCAAAATAAACAAGTTTATCTATGAAATGTAAAAAGTTTCCAAATCTGTAAATAAGTTTGCCAAATTTAACTCTTATATTTTGAGCTGACACAATACATACAGTAAGGAACCTTCTTTGTATATATTTTATTTTACTGGAAATACAGTTTGCAAGATCAGCTCTTGACTCCATCTAGTGGCGTAAAATGGTCATGAAACAAGTAAATATTTAAAATTTCATCTTGAAGTTTAGTTTTAACATTCGTAGTAACAATGAATCCAAAAGTTAATAGAAAATAAACAGGTTTATCTATGAAATGTAAAAAGTTGCCAAATCTGTAAATAAGTTTGCCAAATTTAACTCTAATATTTTGAGCTAACGCAATACATACAAAGTGGAAAATTTTTGTAAATATATATTATTTAACTGGAAATAGGGTTTGAAATATCAGCTCTTGACTCCATCTACTGGCGTAAAATAGTCAAAAAGTAAATAAAATTTCAATTCTTAAAGTTTAGTTTTCACATTCGTAAGTGACAAGGAATCTAAAAGTTAATCTAAAATAAATGACAATATCTATGAAATGTAAAAAGTTGCCAAATTTTTCTCTTATGTTTTGAGCAATACGTACAAAAAGGAACATTTTTGTAAGTATATAATCGTTTACCGGAAAAATGTTTTGAAAAATCAGCTCTTGACTCCATCTAGTGGTGTAAAATGGTAATGCAAAAACGTAAATATTTAAAATCTCATCTTGAAGTGACAACAAATCCAAAAATGGATCCAAAATAAATGGATTTATCTACGAAATGTAAAAAGTTACGCTTGAATAAATATGATACATGTTAAGAAATTATGATTAAAAGTGCGGTAAATTGTGCGTTTTTGTGTCTAGATTGTTTAGTAAAACTTTTGTCGACTCCTGTTTGCTTTTCCGAACTCCGATTAACGTCTTCGTACGACCTTACCTCTGTAAAGTCTCTCATAGAAGCCCATTTTAACCATTGCACCGTCCCTTTAAGTGAAATCATTCCCAAACGACTCTTCCGACATCGACCGTTGAACTCCACTCCACGCGTCCACTCCGTTCCCGTCGACGTTTACGCAGTTTTTCTTCTTCCCTCTCCGCTCCTCCATCCGAATCGTGTCGTACAGCCCCTGCGGACCGTCCTCCAGTAAAGTGTCTCTTTCAGAATACGACGGTTTCATTTGGCAAACGTTTCTCAGCATGAGCAAAGCCGGCGCGTACAGGACGTTTATCAAACCCATGCCTAGATTCAACTGAACGAAACCCAAGTTATGCACAATTTGCCCGGCGACGATCGGACCCATGGCGTACGCGACGGAATACGAGATATCCGCGATGGCGTAGACGCTGCCGTAAACCGAAACGTGGCGAACGTCGACCAAAAACGCCAAAGTTGGAAGCAGCGCGGTGTCTACGAGCGCGATCCCGAAACATATCCCGCATAACGGCGCGATCAGCTGGCCAAAGGTTTTACAAGCGGGAACCGTGCACGAGCTCGCGCCGATTATGACCATGCCGAGCGCGCCGTAGAACCACTGCAGATTCGGGTTTTTCGCCGCTAATCGGACGGTGATGTAAACGCCAAAAACGTGCGGGAAGAACGCGGGAAGCCATGTGAGCCCCATTTCCCACTGCGAAGAGTGCATCGTGGTTTCCATCCAGCTCGCGATAGTCGGTTCGAGAAACGCCAGCGGGATGTTGCATACGGTGAGCGCGCCGGCGACTACGGCGATGTACGGATCGATCATGAGTTTGTAGATCGGAGGCCCCACCGGCATGTTTTCGCGAGTTCGATTCGTTAACGGTCTTATGATGGTAAGAAGCAAAAATCCGTCCGCCAAACATATGCAAGCCAGGACGATGAACGGCACTCTTTTCCCGGCGAACTCGTACAGGATCCCGCCAAAAGGGGGCGCCACGAGACTTCCGAACGATATGAACGCAAGAGCGATTCCCAGCGCACGGCTTCTCTCCGCTTCTTCCGTGTACTTATCGGCAATCATGGCTAAACCCGAAGTGTCCGCGAACGCCGATCCTAAACCTTGCAAACTCCTCGCGATAAACAGCGTGGCGTAGTTTTCCGCGAACGCGAAAATGCACGTCGAAACGAACATGACCATTAAACCGATTAGCAAAGGGATATCGTAACCGACCCGATCGATAAAAGTCCCGCTGATTGGGTTGACGATGAGCTGCAGTATGGCCTTGGATGCAAACAAAACGCCGATTTGAATGTCCAGGTTGTTTTTCGGCGGCGAATTTGGAGTGGGGTGTAGCGTGCTGTTGGGATGCAAAACGATGTGCACGTGCTCGCTCTGTTCGCTCTCCAAATCGGCGAGGTAATCCGGAATAATCGGCACGATGACCATGTAAAGCATATTGTCCAAGAGCAGAGCAACGCAAACGATAACGAGAATAATGCGTCGCTGCTGATGCGGATCCTTCATGGCCGTGCCGAGCTGTTTGGTCTTCGCACCCATTTCTGAGAGTTTCACCGCGGCGGATTTGGCCAAACCGCGGGGCTCGCTGGTCTCCGGATCCATTTTGTGCTTCTGTGTTTTACCCTCCCAAAAAATGCAAACTTTGTCAACTCAGCGTCGTAAAAAATGTCTCATCTTTGTCTTGTTATTCCATTGTAAGTAGTGTTTAATTTAAATTTTTAGTCAGTGAAACAAGGAAAGAAAAGTCGGGATAACGTGTCTCAAAAATTTAGGATTCTGAATTTCGAAAAAACTAAAAAAACAAAAAAAAAACGACGTGCTTTTTTCTCAACAGAACTTAAAACAATCTTAAAATCCATATTCCTTATTTTTACGATATGTTCTACAATTCTTTTATGTTGTGCTTTCTTTGTCGAGATGAAGGGCAATTCACTCGTTACGTAACTGACCAAGAACTTGGCAATTTTTTCTTCAGTTTCTGTGCATCTTGTGCGAGCCCTCACTTCACTTTAGGACTCTATTATTTTTATCTTAGTCCTTTTATTTGTTCATAGATTCAGTTGTTTTAATCACAATTCGTGTAAAAACAGTGAAGATGTCGACACTGGTTCAGTTTTAATCACAATTCGTGTAAAAACAGTGAAGATGTCGACACTGGAATAAAGAGAAATGCCTCGAAAGCAAATTACGCGCTGGCTTCTCTTGTGCGTAAAAAGGAAATTGTCCGATACGTTTCTTGCACTGGGTTTATCAATCTTTAGTCTTCAGTCAGTCATTATTCAAACACAAAAATCGGGTTTTAGGTGAACGATAAAAGAACCTCACTGTGCTCCGTCCTCCTTTCGTCTGTGCGCGTGCTCTTTGTGCTTCTATTTCTTGGATTTGACCCAAACGGGACAGTGGATCATCTGTGGATCATCTGTGGATCATCTGTGTGCTTGAAGGAAATCTCACATGTTTTATTTGGACAGAGTTGGGTCTCGTGAGCCGCGGACAGTGCAGACTCGGTCCTCTTCTTTTGCGTAAAATGACTTCTGTGTAACACCGTTAGCTGTGTAAAATCTCCAGTTAGTTTACTTCATTCATGTTTTCTTGTTAAAGCATCATCATTATCTTCACATTTGGGCTTGAACATTACCGCTTCATGAAAGATTAATGTCCCCTCGTGGCGCGTTCCACTGAACATCAAACATGTCCTTCTCGTTTGGTTTTGGAGAGGATTAAACTGAGCTCCGCGCGCTGCGTCCGGCTCCGCTGTGCGTAATGGAGACTCCAGCTGCGCTTTTCCTTTTGCTAAAATCAATTCACTTCAAACCATTTAACTTGAAGTTGTGAGGATCATTTCAGACGCTCGTGAGTGAAAACGCGCCCCGCGCGAGGTGACAGGACTCGGTCAGAAAATCAGTCAAACCGGAGCCGAGATCTTTGTCCGCGCTCATGGTGCCTCCTCGTGACGTCAGTTCGGGTTAACGGAGCCAAAGATCCAGAGTTCATTAAACCCGCAGTAAAAGTCAAAGTGCGGGGATGTTTACTGGCGTCCCGCGGAGCTGCGTCTCACCGTCCCCAAACTTTCCTCGTGTCCCTTCGCGCCGTGACTCATCTCCGACTGTGTCCGCGCGGCCGTGCCTCGCGTGACCCTGTGGCACGTCGCGCTCTGAGCCCACGCGAGGCGCCGTGGCCGTGGTGCACGCGCGTCTTTTCTATGATGCGCGCGCGTGGCCCCGAGGGGCACCTTTATCTGCGCGTGCAGCCAATGAGGCACGCGCGTGCACCAGCAGCCACCAGGCTCCTGCGCGCGCACGAGAGAGAAGGGACAGAAACAAAGAGTCTTTAATCTCTTCACTTCAGACTCATTTAGTCAAAACTCTGATTTCAGATGAAAAATGAATCTTTGACTTGAACAGAGACACAAAAAACTTGATCTAATCATATTTTTGTGACTTTGTTATTAAAAGAAAAGACCTGATATTTACTTTGTCTCTAGAAAACAGAAACCACAGTCACGTGCGTAAATGTGCTGCCACTGAGACAGAAATATATTAAAAAAAACATTTTGTATTGAAGCTCGGTCCGAGGACCAGAGCCGCTGTGGTTACACTGATGCACTGGCGCCGCCTCGTGGTGAAACTCAGATATTACACCAAAGAGCTGAACGTCTGTAGAGAATCGCAGTTATTTACAAAGAGCAAAAGGATCAGAAATTTGAGACTGGATTATTCATCGTCGTCTGAAATACAGACTTCTGTTAAAACAGTTACAGTGAGTCAGTGATGATCAGGATCAAAATGTTCAGACATCTCAGTTCCTGTGAGCCCCCTTGTGGGAGAATGACATAATCACATTTTAGAATCTAAAAACCACCAGTAAATATCAAACTAATTAAACCAATAAAACATACAGAAAGAAGACAACATAATCAATAAAAGCTATTTATTCTTATTTTCAGACTTTGTACATTTTTTGTTCAATAAGAGCATTTAACATTGACACTTCGCAAACACCAGTAAACAATATTTCTTTGATTCTCTCATACGATTTTTATGTAAACAGACAAAACCAGGATCAGAATAGGAAAAGTTGGGATCATTCTGAGGCGGACGTCACTCACAAAGCACTGGTACCAAAAACCAAAGTTGGGGAATTAAAAGAAAATGTATTTAAATATGTAAACCATAACCACATCTCCACACAGCCCTTGGTTAAAACTTAGATTTGGGTTCATTCTTCCTCCATGAGCGCCCAGGCCTCCTCCGCTTTCATGTAATACTGATTGGCTAAACGTCCTTTCATCGCCGCCATCGCTGCTTCTGCCGCTTCAGTGAAAAGGTCTCCTACGAGAAAACAAGAGGGAAAAAGACCGTAAGAACCAGGACTAAACCAGGACTGAAACAGGACTGAAACAGGACTAAACCAGGACTAAAACAGGACTGAAACAGGACTAAACCAGGACTGAAACAGGACTAAACCAGGACTGAAACAGGACTACCAGGACTCTAAACCAGGACTAAACCAGGACTAAACCAGGACTGAAACAGGACTAACCAGGACTAAACCAGGACTAAACCAGGACTAAACCAGGACTGAAACAGGACTAAAACAGGACTAAACAGGACTAAACCAGGACTGAAACAGGACTAAAACAGGACTGAAACAGGACTAAACCAGGACTGAAACAGGACTAAAACAGGACTAAAACAGGACTGAAAACAGGACTAAACCAGGACTGAAACAGGACTAAACCAGGACTGAAACAGGACTAAACAGGACTAAACCAGTCTAAACCAGGACTAAACCAGGACTAAACAGGGCTGAAACAGGACTAAACCAGGACTAAACCAGGACTAAACCAGGACTAAACAGGAACAGACTAAACAGGACTAAACAGGACTAAACCAGGACTAAACCAGGACTAAACAGGACTAAACCAGGACTAAACCAGGACTGAAACAGGACTAAACAGGACTAAACCAGACTAAACCAGGACTAAACCAGGACTAAACCAGGACTAAACCAGGCAGAAACAGGACTAAACCAGGACTAAACCAGGACTACACTGAAACAGGACTAAAGGACTGAAACAGGACTAAACCACTGAAACAGGACTAAACCAGGACTAAACCAGGACTAAACCAGGACTAAAAGGACTAACAGGACTAAAAGGACTAAACAGGACTAAACAGGACTAAACCAGGACTAAACCAGGACTAAACCAGGACTGAAACAGGACTAAAGGACTAAACAGGACTAAACAGGAAACCAGGACTAAACCAGGACTAAACCAGGACTAAACAGGACTAAACCAGGACTAAACAGGACTAAACAGGACTAAACAGGACTAAACCAGGACTAAACCAGGGACTAAACCAGGACTAAACCAGGACTAAACCAGGACTGAAACAGGACTAAACCAGGACAAACAGGACTAAACAGGACTAAACCAGACTAAACCAGGACTAAACCAGGACTAAACCAGGACTAAACCAGGGCTAAACAGGACTAACCAGGACTAAACAGGACTAAACAGACTAAACCAGGGACTGAAACAGGACTAAACCAGGAAACCAGGACTAAACCGGGCTGAAACAGACTAACCAGGACTAAACAGGACTAAACAGGACTGAAACAGGACTAAACCAGGACTAACCAGGACTGAAACAAACCAGGACTAAACCAGGACTAAACCAGGGCTGAAACAGGACTAAACAGGACTAAACAGGACTAAACCAGGACTAAACCAGGACTAAAACAGGACTGAAACAGGACTAAACCAGGACTAAACCAGGACTAAACCAGGACTAAACAGGACTAAACCAGGACTGAAACAGGACTAAACCAGGACTAAACCAGGACTGAACAGGACTGAAACAGGACTAAACCAGGACTAAACCAGGACTGAAACAGGACTAAACCAGGACTAAACCAGGACTAAACCAGGACTAAACCAAGGACTGAAACAGGACTAAACCAGGCTGAACCAGGACTAAACCAGGGCTGAAACAGGACTGAAACAGGACTAAACAGGACTAAACCAGGACTAAACCAGGACTAAAACCAGGACTAAAACAGGACTAAAGCAGGACGAAACCAGGGCTGAGTCAGGTCTAATCCAGGACTAAACCAAGACGTAACCAGGGCTAAATCGGGACTAAAATGGGACTAAACTGGGACTAAACCAGGATTAAATCAGCACTAAACCAGGACAAACCAGGGAAAACCAGGGCCAAACCAGAGCCAAATCAAATCTAAACCAGATCTAAACCAGAACTAAACCAGGACTAAACCAGGGCTAAAAAGCAAAACAGTAAAATCAGTAAAGCCCATGTACTAAACATGTTCTTTCTTTTACGCTCACACATTGCGCTTGTTTCTGCTCTACAGTTATAATCTCTGACGCTCGTGGATCGTGACGTTATAATCTGGACACTTTAAATCACAATATTCATCTAAAACGACTTGGACCGTCCTCGTACCTGCTTTCTGTGGATCCGCCTTCAGCCCGTGGCCTCCCTCCTGGAACATCTCAGCCTCTCGAGACAGAAGCAGATACCGAGGCTCGTCCTGCGTCCCGTCGAACTCCCCCCCCTCGTCGTAGTCCATCATGTTCAGAGCCGTGTCGTACCAGTGCACCGCCTCCTCCCAGTCCTGCTTCCTGGAAAACAAACAAAAACAAAACTAATGACCCTCTAATCC
Organism: Boleophthalmus pectinirostris; assembly: GCF_026225935.1. NCBI lineage: Eukaryota > Metazoa > Chordata > Actinopteri > Gobiiformes > Gobiidae > Boleophthalmus > Boleophthalmus pectinirostris. The sequence continues at coordinate 32,780,774 of NW_026571047.1, forward strand.
TCCGCAGTGAGAGGACGGAGACAGACGCTCCCCTCGGCCGCTCACTTGTCCACGGGGAGGTTGAATCCGGTGTCGAAGGCTCGGGCCACGGTGATCATACAGCTCCGGTCTCCAGCCTCCGCCGCCTGAAGAAGATACCGGAAACCCCGCGCTCTGTTCCCCGCGCTGTCCTGGAAACAAAACACAACAAAAAACACGGTTCACAAAAATACAGCGACGCTTTGGCAAAGACAAAACTGACTTAACTATTGTCTTAACTTAATATTTGTATTTATCCATCTGGAATATGGATAAATACTAAATCTAATCTAATCTAAAATAAGTCAAAAATGTAAAAATGTTCGATCATTAGGATTTAAAGTAGCGACTTAAAATATAGTTAATAAGGGAAATATAGGTATTGATAAATAAATAATAATAAATACAATTTTTAAAAATAATAATTAAATAAATAAAAATTTATATAAAATAAAATAAATAAATAATAATAATAAAAAAAAATAATAATAATAATAACTATTGTTGTTGTAGTGGTTATAATAATTACAATAATAATTAAATGGGGGATGAAAAATATTAAATATAAAATACATTTCCCACATATACTGCAACTTATATATGTTTTTTTAATTCTTCATTGCGCATTTTTGGGCTGGTGCGACTTATAGTTTGAAAAATATGGTAAGTAACTTTCATTCAAATTACATTTTATATTAAGTACTTTTTTATTTTTACTCAAGTAGGTTTTTAGATGGTTAATTTTACTTTTATTTAGTAGGAATTAAGCAAAGTAAAGATACTTTTACTTAATAAAATTGTTTCTGTACTTTTCCAACTCCCTTCACTTGTTGCCTGTGTGTTTTAGAATCGATTTTAAGATTTTACTGATCACTTTTAAAGCTCGTTTAGGTTTTGCACCAAGTTACATTTCAAAACTTTTATCCCTGCAGATCCTCAGGCAGGTCCAAACTCCAGGCTCCGGATGAAGGTGCTTTGGATCATCTTTTAAATCACTTCTTAAAACCTATTTTTATCGGCTGTCCTTCGTTTAACTGGTTTGAGCTTGAATTTATTTCCTTTAATTTGCTGGATTTTGAACCTATTTCTCTACATTTATACACTGACTGAAGAGCCCGTCCTCCTCCACACTGCAGTTCTCTTCTGTACCTCCATCTGCATGTCGGGCAGGATGTGGTGGGGCAGCTGCATGTACGCCTGCCCCAGAGCGATGATGGCCTCCAGCTCGCCGCACAGTGCTGCCCTCTCCAGGTGGAACAGGGCAGAGTCCTGGTCCCACGCCTCGTCTTTCTCACAGAAGCGCCCGGCCTCGTGGTACCGCACCATCGCCAAGTGAACCTGACGCACAGAGACAGGATCAATATTATGGATTATGTACGTACAACATTCTGTCTCAAATCCTGGAAAACACGTCTGTCGTCTGCGCTTGAGTTTTCCTTCAGTATCACTTGGATTAAACTTTTTCAGTAACATCACACTTGCCACATTTACATGAGCTTTAATTCCGAATAAAAATAATTTAATTCTGAAGTAAGTGGGTGGTTTATTCAGATTCTAAAGCCATATTCATTTATTCCTCGATCATGTAAACGTTTATTCTTCTTAAAAATAATTTGTTCGTTCAGTTCATGCTCGTTGTGTCGCCCTTCGATCCGGCTCCACTAGTCCTGTCTTCGGATTTTCCTCCACGTCTCTTTGGATTTGTGAGCGTGGGATGTGGGAGTGGGCTGAGGTAGATCAGCCTCACACTCACTTTGTCTTCTTCCTCTCTTCTCCGACGCTCTTCCCTTCTCCTCCTCAGCCGACAGACGTAAAGTGTGATGACAGAATTCTCCAGCTGCTGCTCAATTTTCATCGGAACCACCGCGGGAAAAGTTTGGATCGTGTTTTTGTCCGTGGCGTAACGACAGAAAAGTCGGTAGCAGCTGAAGTGTGTGTTTTCTTCCGGTCGAGCGGAATTAAATAAAGACGATTTAACTAGTTTTCCATGTAAACAAATCCAGAAACAAGTCGGAATTATTATTTTCATGTAAACTAGAAGAAGAATATTTTAATTCCGAACAAAGCTCTTTCCAGTCAGAGTGGTCACATTTACATGTTTTTTTTATTCCAAATTAAGTGTTCTGAATTAAAAAGTCCGGAATTAAAATATTCTCCTTCGAGTTCACATGGCGATAATAATTCTGAATTGAGGTTTACATGGAAAACACGTTAAATCGTCTTTATTTAATTCTGATTGGACAGAGACACAAACGTATTTACGTCGACCGGAAGAAAACACACACTTCAGCTGCTCCCGGCTTTTCTGTCATCTCGGTTTTTGTCGTTACACCACGGACACAAACACCATCCAAACTTTTTCCGCAGTTGTTCTGATGATAATTGCGCAGCAGCTGGAGAATTGTCTCATCACACTTTACGTCTGTCGGCTGAGGAGGAGAAGGGAAGAGTGTCGGAGAAGAGAGGAAGAAGACAAACTGAGCGTGAGGCTGATCTACCTCAGCCCACTCCCACATCCCGCTCACAAATCCAAAGAGACGTGGAGGAAAGTCCGAAGCCACGACTGGTGGAGCCGGATCGAAGGGCGACACAACGAGCATGAACAACCGCAATTATTTTTAAGAAGAATAAACGTTTACATGATCGAGGAATAAATTAATTTGGCTTTAAAAAATGAATAAACCTCCCACTTACTTCAGAATTAAGTTTAACTCCGAATAATCATTTTCATTTCAGTGTTCACATGGTCTTTTTAAAGTGGAATTTATTTTTATTCAGAATTAAAGCTCATGTAAACGTGGAAAGTGTGTTAAAACAAAGCTCAGATTAAAGTCGAACTTGTGTACCAGAGCTTCAGACAGAGCAGTGCCTCCAGTTCGCGTCACCCCCCCAGAGAATGTTGACGACATCAGCTGCAAAGTCTCAGCAGCTCATAGTTTTTAGTTTTCCGTGTACCTTTCCGAGCACAGACTGTCCGATCTTCTTCTGCAGGAGCGAGCTGAGCCTCTCCACCTCCGTGGCCACACACGAGGGTCTGTGAACGTGAGCTCTGGACGAGTGGAAGAAACTCCACTTCTCCTCCGACAGCTGCAGCAAAACACAAAAACACAAAACACAAACACAAAAATAAACTTTTGGACAGAGGAGTGATCACAGGGTTAAAAATCACTCCATCAGGCACGCGCTCAACTCATTTAAAGGACCCATGTTACGCTGTTTTCCGATCTCTGTTCTAATGTTGTTTCCTCGTCACAAACAGACCTGGATTTGTGTTTTTGTTTCATTCACGTTTAACTCACAAACACACCTGCACATTTACGCTGAGTTCTTCTCACAAACAGAAAGAAAACACACAAAATACAACTCCAGGTCTGTTTTTGACGAGGTAAGAACATATTATAAAACAAGAATTATAACATGCAGGGTTCCCACTCTTTTTCATTGACAAAATTTCAAAACTTTGATGACTTTTTCTTAACCTAAAGTGAATTTTCCATGACATTACGGCCCCTACATGTGTAGAACTGATCAGACTTTTAGGGCTAAATATGAAATGTTAACTCTTTCCACTCACTTTATGGTTTGGGATTATAGTTTTTTAACATTCAAAATCCTGTCAGTGCTTTTATTGTCGTCTCTTTTAAACAAATACACATGTTTGGAAATAATCATAATAGAATCATGAGAACTTAACAGAAAGCTGGAGTTGCATGAGATACTAAAATTAGGTGACTTTTCCAAAACTTTCATTGAATTTAGAAAAATTGACATTTTTAATTTCCAGGACCGTGGGAACCCTGAACATGACTTAAAGCTCACAAGAGTCAGTTTTGCGTAATGTGGGACCTTTAATAAAATAAGACAGATTGAAGCAGACAAGAGCAAGAAAAGTCATCAGGACAAGTTTGTGTTATTTAGAACGATAAGTTTTATGGAAATACATTATCTTTTTTTGTTATCTATGTTGTGACGTCTGCAGAGCAGTTGTCAAAAATCAGACCCTAATCGATACTAAAACTGGTATCAAAAGAAGATCCTTTTTTTTCCCCGCAGGTATCGATACTAAAGAAGAAACTTTCACAGGACAAAAATGAAGCTTTCCTGAATGTATGAAGAATCAGAGCACATAGACTTGTGTACACCCATGGACCTGGTTTAGACCTGCTTTAGACCTGGTTTAGACCTGGTTTAGACCTGGTTTAGACCTGGTTTAGACCTGGTTTAGACCTGGTTTAGACCTGGTTTAGACCTGGTTTAGACCTGGTTTAGACCTGGTTTAGACCTGGTTTAGACCTAGTTTAGACCCTAGTTTAGACCTGGTTTAGACCTGGTTTAGACCTGGTTTAGACCTGGTTTAGACCTAGTTTAGACCTGGTTTAGACCTTGGTTTAGACCTGGTTTAGACCTGGTTTAGACCTGGTTTAATCCTGGTTTAGACCTGGTTTAGACCTGGTTTAGACCTGGTTTAGACCTGGTTTAGACCTGGTTTAGACCTGGTTTAGACCTGGTTTAGACCTGGTTTACCTGGTTTAGTCCTTTAGACCTGGTTTAGACCTGTTTAGACCTGGTTTAGACCTAGTTCCCTAGTTTAGACCTTTAGACCTGGTTTAGACCTGGTTTAGACCTGGTTTAGTTTAGTCCTGGTTCCAGTCCTGGTTTAGTCCTGGTTTAGTTTAGACCTGGTTTAGTTTAGTCCTGGTTTAGACCTGGTTTAGTCCTGGTTTACCTGGTTTAGTCCTGGTTTAGGTTTTCCTGGTTTAGACTGGTTTAGACCTGGTTTAGGTTAGTCCTAGTCTGGTTTCCTGGTTTAGTCCTGGTTTAGTCCTGGTTTAGTCCTGGTTTAGACCTGGTTTAGTCCTGGTTTAGTCCTGGTTTAGTCCTGGTTTAGACCTGGTTTAGTCCTGGTTTAGACCTGGTTTAGACCTGGTTTAGTTGTTTAGTCCTGTTTAGTCCTGGTTTTAGTCCTGGTTTAGTCCTGGTTTAGACCTGGTTTAGTCCTAGACCTGTTTAGACCTGGTTTAGTCCTGGTTTAGACCTATTTATCCTGGTTTACCTGGTTTAGTCCTGGTTTAGTCCTAGTCCTGGTTTAGTTTCCTGTTTAGACCTGGTTTTAGACCTTTAGTCCTAGGGTTTAGTTTAGTCCTAGTTTAGTTTACCTGGTTTAGTTTAGTCCTGTTTAGTCCTGGTTTAGTCCTGGTTTAGTCCTGGTTTAGTCCTGGTTTAGTCCTGGTTTAGTCCTGGTTTAGTCCTGGTTTAGTCCTGGTTTACTGGTTTAGTCCTGGTTTAGTCCTGGTTTATGGTTTAGTCCTGGTTTACCTGGTTTAGTCCTGGTTTAGTCCTGGTTTAGTCCTGGTTTAGACCTGGTTTTAGTCCTGGTTTAGTCCTGGTTTAGTTTAGTCCTGGTTTAGACCTGGTTTAGACCTGGTTTAGTCCTGGTTTAGTCCTGGTTTAGACCTGATTTAGTCCTGGTTTTCCTGGTTTAGTCCTGTTTAGACCTGTTTAGTTAGACCTGGTTTTAGTCCTGGTTTAGTCCTGGTGTTTAGACCTGGTTTAGACCTGTTTCCTGGTTTAGTTTAGTCCTGGTTTAGTCCTGGTTTAGTCCTGGTTTAGTCCTGACCTGGTTTGATTTAGTCCTGGTTTAGTCCTGGTTTAGTCCTGTTTAGTTTAGTCCTGGTTTAGTTTAGTCCTGGTTTAGAGTCCTGGTTTAGTCCTGGTTTAGAGTCCTGGTTAGACCGGGACCACTGAGGGATTACACAGATACCAAGGCCATATGGGAAAAGAAAAGACAATACTACGATTTAATGTTGAAAATCACATTCTATTGTCTAAAAAAAAAAAAAAAAAAAAAAAGAGTTTTTCATTATTCTTGTGGTATTGGAATCGGTATTGAGTATCGAGTCCATTTCTTAGAATCAAAAGTTTGAAAGTTTAGTATCTTTAGTATCGTGACAACACTACTGCAGAGTCAATCTTCCACAGAACTAATGTGGAAAAAATCTATGTGTATAAAGACATAGTGAATAAAAATGTACTGAATGATTCAAACCATCAGCCTTTTGTTTGGTTAAGTACATGCCTGTTAAAGGATCACACAGAGAAAAAAAAGCACAAAAAGCACATTAAGATACAGCAAATAATTACCAAATATTAAATTATAATTGGTGAAGATTTGGTGAAAGATTTGGACAAAGAGGGAGCTGATTTTTCATAAATTTAAACCAAAAACCTCACTGCTTTTATTCACTTGTAATGTTAAAGGTGTTGAGTGAATGAAAACAGGAGCAGTTTCACGTTTGCGTCACACGGACGGACGAGCAGATGCAGCTGCAGCGAAGGGACGGACAAATCTGACACTGGAAAAATGCTGGAAAAATATATGGAAACTGAAAAACACCACTAGAGAAAATGAATCATCTGCATCCTCTGACCCTCTCCTCTGCTTCATCTGCTTCATCTGCTCCTCTCCTCTTTTCTTCTGACCCTGTTTTTCATCCTCTACTCCTATGATCTTCTCCTCTGCTCCTCTGTTTTTCATCCTCTGACCCTCTCCTCTGACCGTTTTTCATCTTCTGCTTCTGTTTTTCATCCTCTACTTCTGTTTTTCATCCTCTGCTCCGCTCCTCTTCCCCATCTGACCCTCTCTTTTTCATCTTCTGTGCCTCTGACCCTGTTTTTCATCCTCTGCTCCATCTGACCCTCTGCTTCTGTTTTTCCATCCTCTGCTTCTCTGACCCTCTCCTCTGCTTCCTCTGCTCTCTGTTTTTCATCCTCTGCTCCTCTCATCTTCTCCACCTGACCCTCTGTTCCTCTGACCCTCTCCTCTGTTGACTCTGCTCCTGTTTTTCATCCTCTGCTCCTCTGACCTTCTGTTTTTCATCCTCTGACCCTGTGTTTTTCATCCTCTGCTTCATCTGCTCCTCCGACCTTCTGTTTTTCTTCCTCTTCTCCTCTGACCTTCTATTATTCATCTTCTGCTCAACTAAACCTGTTTATCATCCTCTGCTCCTCTCATCTTCTCCATCTGACCCTCTGCTCCTCTGACCCCGTTTTTCTTCCTCTGATCCTCGGACCCTCTCCTCTTTGCTCTGCTCGTCTGTTTTTCTTCCTCTGCTCCTCTGACCTTCTATTATTCATCTTCTGCTCCTCTCATCTTCTCCGTCTGTCCCTCTGACCCCGTTTTCTTCCTCTGTTCCTCTGACCCTCTCCTCTGTTTTCATCCTCTGCTCCTCTGACTCTATTTTTCATCTTCTGACCCTCAGTTTTTCATCCTCTGCTCCTCTGTCCCTCTTCATCTGCTTCTCTGCTTTTCATCTTCTGCTCCTCTGACCCTCAGTTTTTCATCCTCTAACCTTCTGTTTTTTTCCTCTGTTCCTCTGACCCTCAGTTTTTCCTCCTCCAACCCTTTTCTGTGTTTTTCTGACCCTGTTTTTCATCCTCTGTTCTTCTGACCCTCTGTTTTTTATCCTCTGTTTTTCATTTTCTGCTCCTCTGACCCTCTGTTTTTCATCTTCTGCTCCATCTGACCTTCTTCCTCTGCTCCTCAGACCCTCTCCTCTGCTCGTCTGTTTTTCTTCCTCTGCTCCTCTGACCTTCTATTATTCATCTTCTGCTCCTCTCATCTTCTCCGTCTGTCCCTCTGACCCCGTTTTCTTCCACTGTTCCTCTGACCCTCTCCTCTGTTTTCATCCTCTGCTCCTCTGACCCTCTTCATCTGCTTCTCTGCTTTTCATCTTCTGCTCCTCTGACCCTCAGTTTTTCATCCTCTAACCTTCTGTTTTTTTCCTCTGTTCCTCTGACCCTCTGTTTTTCCTCCTCTGTTTTTCATTTTCTGCTCCTCTGACCCTTTGTTTTTCATCTTCTGCTCCATCTGACCTTCTTCCTCTGCTCCTCAGACCCTCTCCTCTGTTCTTCTGACTCTCTGTTTTTCTTCCTCTGCTCCATTTGACCTCCTCCTCTGCTCCTCTGACCCTCCCCTGACCCTCTCTCCTCTCCACGTTTGCACAAACCCGTGTGACTTCTCGAGTGGCGTTCTCAGACGTCCACACACAGAGCAGCTCTTTAAAGCCTCATGCAGATCCTGTATTCACCGTTTCATTGTCTGGTGTATTGGCTAAATCTGGGACGTTTAAATTAGAAACGACTCTGGCGGGAATAGCCATCCGTCTCTGACAAACCAAAACAGGAAAAATGCAAAGAAAAGGGGTTAAAAATATGAGAGAAAAACAGGAAAATCAAGAAGTGAGATTTGAGGGTGAATGGTCAAAAAGGAACATCTACGTGAATTTAAAGGCGCGCGGTGTCATTTTTCTGTTGGTCTCCATGGAGATGTTACTGCTATACCTGCGATGCTGCGCAGTATGGCATTAAACTGATCTGTTTCCATGGAGACAAAGAGGGAGCGACCCCACCTCCAGAAAAGTGACACAGACTAGAACACCTGTAAATTACCGGAAGTCAAATTATTTATTTCAATTGTACAAGTTTAGATTTAAATATTGGACTTGTTTTAAAAGACATTTGTTAATATCTGTCTGTGCAGTTGTATAAAAAGACGTACTACTTATACTAACATATAATTTCACTTAAAAATCGTCTTATTATTTTCATCTTTTGCCTCTAAATTCTACAACAGCTACAGTTCATTTCACTGGAGAATTTGAGAGTTTTGCTGCTTGAAGGTGCTTTGTGTAACCTGCTTGTGTTCATGGAGATGTTATTGCTTTGTCTAGACCAGTCATGTCCAAACTATGGCCCGTGGGTCAAATGCGGCCCTCAGACACATTTTTCTTGGCCCTCAGGCTTCCAGGTGAATTGTCCCAAATTACCTTGCATCAATTAAAATTAAACTTTTTACTGCAAGTTTTTAAAAAATCTACCTTGATAGAGTTAATATTTAATATTTAGTGTCTCGTTTTAAGGATCTTAGCACGAATAAAGACTGATGGATCATTCTAACATAGGGGTGGGCGATATATCGATATTTTAAATATATCGAGATATATTTTTTGATCCATATCACCCAGCCCTATTCTGACATGTTAAACCTGCACATATTTTAATTATTCACTGTACTGAGCATCAGTCTACGGCCCTTGATCGGCCCTCTGCTTCGTCTGTGTTTAGATATGTGGCCCTTGATGAAAAATGTTTGGACACCCCTGGTCTAGAATATTCCACGATACAGATTAAACCGGTCTATCTCAAGGGAGACAACTATAGGCTACGTTACAGGTCAGATCTGCGGAGAGTCGCCCGTATTCACAGAAGCTGTTTTCAAACCATTTACGTGAACCCACGACGCGTCATCGACAGACGGTGTGGATTTACCACCAAATAAAAACAAAGCCGTACGAAAGCGGATGAAATAACAGTCACGATCGCATCATCGACACCAGCGAGCGTTTGTAATTATACAAGTCATTATTTATGTGCGTCAAACTCTGCTACAACATCGATCTGCTGTGGAGAAGACGACAGCGACGACCAATCCAAAGATGTAATTTTATCAGGTGAACACTCATACATGCAAAACCAACAGTACGTACCATATTTTATGGGCTATTAGTCGCTCTGGATTATAAGACGCACTGTCATTAAATGGTCTATTTTCGAACTTTTTTCACAAATAAACCACGTGGGAATTTAAAGGAAACAACAGTGTGATGGGTGAGTGGTTTAGTTTGTTTGTTCGTTCACGGTGACTCTGGGCTTTGTTCAGTTGTGGCGTGTAGGGAGGTGTGTCTGGGACCAGCGGATTGTCGGCGTGTTCGCAGTGACTCAGTTGTTCAGTCGTGTCTAGAAGCGGCACGTCGCGCTCGCTTTTTCGGTTCGTTCCTCTGTTCCGTTCCTCGTCGGCGTGGAGTGATGAGTGTGTCTGTGGGTGTGTTTCGCTGTGCGGTCGCTGTCTGGTCCGTGTGTGTTTGTGTGTTCTGCGGCTTTGTAGTTTACTGAAGTCGTGCTGGGACACCTGAGTGGATTCGTATATTGGACGCTCTGGATTGTTGGGCTCGCGGTCATTTTTTGATGGAGTTCGAGGCTTAAGAGCGCATCTAATAGCCCGGAAAATACAGTAATCATTTCTGTAGACTTAAAACTTTTAATTTCATATGTGATAGTTTCAGTTGCTCTTTGTTTGTTAATTTTCTTGCGTGTGACCCGGATGAACGTGCTGACATCTTCTGTGTCATCACGGTTCACTTAGAAAAACTTTTCGGTTCCTGAACGCTCTGATTTCTGGCGTGAACGCGTGAGTCGGTTCAAGATTAGGTGCGGGAACCGGCACCTGGCACGGTTCTCTGTCGGCCTGAAAACGCCTAGAGATCTATTGTATTTTTGAGCAACACCTGCAATGAATAAACGCTCGATAGATGTGTTTAATGTCACATCATGGAACATTCAAGGCAAAGCAGTAACATCTCCATGGAGAAAAGCAGGTGAGAGAAAAGCTGCACAGTGAACCTTTAAATATGATATAAAGTCGTTGATTCATGTGTCCAAAAGTCCAGACTGATTCTCTGGAGGATTTAAAACAGCTTTATGTTCTGCAGCCACATACAAAATAAAATACAAATAATTGTGACTTCATTAGAAATTCCTTTTTTTTTTTTTCATTGTGATAGAAACAAATGGAAAAGTTACTAGTCACTACAGATGATTTCCTTTGATTTATTTGTATTTTTACCCGTCTGACACTGTCGTCGTCCGACTCAGAGTAGTATCTGTGATGGCGGTGGTGCCCCTATGATAAACATGCACAGTTCAAAACCTACTGAACACAACCACCGCTACAAAGGAGCTAAAGGGAGAAAGACAGTTTAAAACCCCCAAAAGATCCGCTAAATGA
>NW_026571047.1:32792134-32939634 GCF_026225935.1 Boleophthalmus pectinirostris
CAGGCTGTCAATCAATCTCCCTACGTTTCTAGCGTAACTGACTTGCCTGCGCGCCGCCGGTACGTGGTTTACGTACGTCTGTCACACAGTCCACAGACGCAAGACGCACAGACGCTGTTTACTCCACCAACGCAACAGTTCTTAGCGGCTTTTTTTTACCTATATCTTCCTCACAGTTCACACAAAGTTTGTTGCGATGGCGACAAGAATCCAGGAGCAGTTCGCCGCAAAAGAAAGTCAGTTTTTGAGGTCGCTGAAAGAAGAAGACAAGGGGAAAAGCAGCGAAGCCAAACTAAGGTGATTCTTGTAGATTCATTCCAGCGATGGCGCGACTGAAGCAGACGCAGAGTCTAAAGACTGAAGCACTGGTCCACAAATTACTCCTGGACAGGAAACTTCTGCTTATTATGAAAACGTACTTTATTTCCAAGAGCTAGACAAACGTTTTTCAGGACACGAAAGCGATATCCTATGTCTGAAAACGTAATTTTCAAGGCAAAGAAAGAGTCCGCTTGCTGCTGCGTGTTGTAGCTAGTTCATTCGCACGGAATCTCCGCGCACTCTTCTCTGCACCCCTTTCCTGCTCCTGTCCCCGCTGCCCGATCCGCTCTTCCCCCTGCTCCTCACTTCTCCGGGTACGGAATCTCCGCGCACCGCTCCCCTCTCCTCTCTCCTCTCCTCGCTCCCTGCTCCGCTCTTCTCCCTGCTCCTCACTTCTCGTCCGTGAACGAAATGTCCACGCACCCACTCCCCCTGCTCCTCACTTCTTCACTTCTCCGTCTTGTCTAATGAACACTGTAGTTAGTTGTTTACAAGTCATGTGCACCGGCTGTAAACAAACCTGTTTCTGGCGTAAGGAGGAGGGGTGGAGGTGTTTCTACGTAGGAGCTGTAGGGGAGGGGGTGGTTTCACACATGCGCAACATTTGAAAAAGGACAAACAGTCGCTGGATTTGTCGTTCCTTGGAAAATCCTCTATACAACCTTTAAAGCTCACAAGAGTTCATTTTGTGTAATATCGGACCTTTAAAACACCCAAAGCCCTGCCACACAAAGTTAAAATACTGTATAAATAGTGTAATGTAAAAGTTGTTTATGGTGGGACATGAATGGGACATAATCTGTTTTAGAAAAGGCCAATCACCTATGGAAATATACATGACTTCAATTCGGAAAAATAAATAAATACATAAATAAATAAAATAAATTCTAATGATACTCTTGTGTTTTGGTGCGTACCCCGTCTACCTGGTCATTGGGGTCTCCTTCGCTCCTCCTCTCACTCGGATATCCACTGTCTCCTCCACTCTCCGAATCCTGCACAGAAAATCAACACTTCAGTCATTTAGGCCAGAAGCAGAAATGTTTCTATCTTCTGAACAAACAACAAAACTGCAGCGCTGTAACAAAACAACTAAAACAAGTAAAATGTATCAAATCATTAAAATAAGTCAAATATATGAAATAATTTAAATAACTAAAATATATCAAATAATTACCATATTTTTCAGACTATAAGGCGCACTTAAAATCCGTTAATGTTCTCAAAAACGGACAGTGTGCCTTATGTATAAATTCTGATTGTCTTTACTGACCTTGAACCGATTTTATGTGGTACACGAAGCTCAAAAATCTGTCAAAATGTTTTAGTAAGACTTTTGGTAAACTACAAAGCCACACCACTTGATGAATTGTCGGAGCATTACGGATACTGCAGTCAGGAGCCTCGTGGAGTAAATCCCAATTTACAGATCTTATAGTTTATGTAAATGAGCCATGTGGTTTTAAGTATCGTTTCTGTAAAACGTAAACAAATGTGCTCAAAGCTGCACTGAACACATTATTTAACATAATATTAACACATAACTTTAATATAAACACATTATTACCCGATGTATATTTGAGTCGTCCTCGTAGGAAACATTCACATTCATAATACACAAGACAGGGAGGAAATGTCGTGCGAATTACACCACGATCTGCCGATGGATCGTGGACGCCTGGACTAAGGATCGGTCTCAAGTGTCGGTCGTTCGTTTGTTTCGCTTAATGCGCCTTATGATCCGAAAAATATGGTAAAATAAGTACAATATATTAAGATAAATACTCTTGACAATATATCGATACAGCAGTTCCCGATATCGATACTGTATCATCACATTAAACGATTAAACGAGTTCAATATTTTTACACACCCCTAGTGGCGAGGTACTTCCGGTGGCTCCCTGCCCATTAACCATGCGCAGTACTGCTCTTTTCGTGTATCACGTGATCGCTTTGACCAATCAGAGTGAGAGGAGCCAGAGCGGAGAAGAGCCGAACTGACAATTAAAAAGCTGTTTTTAAGACAACAGAAGGATTTTTGAGCTCTGACATTTCTGAAAGTTTATAGGTCCCTGTCAGTCTAACATGAGCAGTTTGTGATTACGTTGCGCTCTATGAGAAAAATCCTTTCTCGGCCCAGGAACTTTTTTGCGCTGTAGTGCCAGTGAGTGTCACTACGACAACGGGAGACAACTACAAGCAGCAACACCCGTCCAGTTATTTTATTACATCCAAGCGTCCGATCAACAGGAATTCGGCCAAAAACTGATTTCACTGGTCCATACCATCTTGAGCCATGGAACATTAAAGCTACACTGTGTAATTTTTCTGTTGGAGGGTCGGATCACCTGCTTTTCTCCATGGAGATGTTATTATTTTGTCCGGAATGTTCCACAGTGTGACTTTAAAAAGCTCTACTTTACATTTATTCAATTACAGGTGATTTTACAGCTCAAAAATACCTAGAAAAACAACATTCTGACTGTGAGCGGGGCCGCCTCTCCGCAGATCTGACCTGTAACTTGGTCTGGTTTGGTCTCCATGAAGATAGACAAGCATTTAACGGAGCCTCCACCAGAAAAGTTACACAACGCAGCTTTAAAATGACCAAGAAGGCTGATAATACAACTTTAATTTGAACTTTCCACTTTTCTCCGTGGACAAAATCGTAACATTTCCTCTCGATAATCCACTGCACCGTCTCGTTTATTTGACCAGACCCTGTGGCTGCGTTTGTTTATTGACAGGGAGTCCGTGTATGTTTGTCTATGGTACGATAAGAGGTCGTGAAAACATGTTCTAATCTGTTTTCCAATATTTTGTCTCTAGGGGGCAGATTCGAGCGAGCAACGAAAACAAAAGAGTATTATTGTAACTCTGGAACTGAGCGGGATGAGAGTTATAACAGATATTTTGATGACTTTTTAAAATATTGATCTGGAAATTTGAGAAACACTGGGACTTTCTGGGTTATTTTCCTCACCCGGTGCTCTCCTGCGTTGTTGTTGAATTTTTCATGCTCCAAAGGTGTAAAAGTTATACCTGAAAGAGAAGAACAACTTATGGTTAGGACATGAAGTGGACAAAACACAAATCAGTTCCACAGAGTAACTTTTAAAATGCTTTTCTCAACATACAACACGAAAAATAATTTGACCAGAGTCTTGATTTTCAACCAGTTTCGTTTTCAAGGTGATTCAAACATGGATTTAAATAATGAATTTGACATTTTGGAACGTTGTACGCAAACACACAAACCTGTGAACCAAAAAAGAAAGCAACAACTATTTAAAGATCCATGTTTTTTATTATTATTATTATTTTTTTATTATTATTTATATTATTATTTATTTTTATTATTTATTTGTATTTTATTATTTATTTGTATTATTATTATTATTATTATTATTATTATTATTATATTATTATTATTATTATTATTATTATTATTATTATTATATGTCTGAATGTTTTAATTCTGGGGTGTAATGGTTCACAAAAAACACTGTTCTTTGTACTGTACTTTGGTTTTGATGTCACGGTTTGGTTTATTTTTGGTTCAGTTTAGAAACAAAATACAAAACCATTTGCTTGTTTTTTATTTGTGTTTTAATTAAACCAACAATTTGTTTTAACATTATTCAAACGGGAAAATAAAATAAATGCAAAGTGCTGCTTGGTCATACTAATAAGTTAAATCAAATATTCTTAATAAGCAACAAATGTTTGAAATATTATAAAACAGACAGGCCAAACTCAGGCCCAGGGGCTGAATTTGGCCTGCGATATAATTATATTTGGCCCATGAGATCATATCACATATGTATTTGAGCTGGCAGCCAGCTACAGATAGACTATAGAGACATTATTTAAAATATTATAAATATATATAAAATTAAATAAAATATTAAAATATATAATATAAATTTGTTGTTGTTATTTTATATTTTGTTTGTTCTGGATTCAGTGTTTAAGCAAAACTATTATTAAACATTTATTTTAATAAGACTTTTTTTTTATATTACATATCTCGAAAGAAGAGAAAACATGCAGATGTTGTTGAAATTTTTCAATAAATATTTAGTTTGGCCCACGACTTAGTCCCAGTTTTTAATTTTGGCCTCTGTGAATTTGAGTTTGACTCCCGTGTTATAAAAAAGAAATTCTTAAACAAAAGTAAAGTGCAGCACTAACAGTTCCAGCATGAAGTTTTACTCAAGCTTCATATTTTTGGACAGAAAAAACAACTTGTCCACACTGTCTGCAGTAAGAGCAGATCTGCTGCAGTCACAAATGGGGGGCGGAAAATCCGTGCCGGCCAAAAAGTGAAAGTGAGAACCGCATCACGACGACCGTAGTTTTGCGAGGATTCAACTGTTGTCAAGGCGGCTGCTCTAACTATAAAGCGCCGCGGGAAACACTGTCACCCCAATCACCGACGTGTTCCCTCGAGAATATTAAAGAGCCGATCCTTCTGTAGCTGCCAATTGTGCAAACTCACTCGAGCACCGAACCAAATGCCTCGTACGCAAATGGTTGGCACGAACACATGCACCATTACACCCAGATTTAATACACGTTCTTTTAATAATTACATACATTTTTTTCTGTAATCGTGCGCTCCTGCTGCTGCACACTGATATTCAACTAGAGCTTTAAAGACGCAAATTAAAGGTGTAACTTTTCCGGTGTAGGGTCTGTCACCTGCTTCTCTTGACACCACAGGGCAAAAGTTACAAGTCAGATCTGTGCAGAGGCGAGCCCACTCACAATAAGAGTGCAAGAAAGTCTTTAAGGCCAATAAAAACCCATGTTATTGAGTTAATGAGAGATGGATACGTTTCTAGATTCCAAGCGAAACAAAATCAAATCATTATGGAGACAAGAAGATGGCAGACCTGCACCAGAAAAGTTACACAGTGCGTCTTTAATGTATGTTCTGATTTCACTCCTGCATCTTGTTAAATCACACAGTTTTCAAGACAATTTTAACCTTATTTGCGGCATTTTCTAGCACATTTTTGTACTAAAAGGTGCCATTTGGACGTGTTTTAGAAGGTTGGAGTGTCATTGAATAGTTTGATCCAGAAAAGTTTGAAAACGAATCGACTAAAAAATAAAGTTTAGCTGCAGTTCTGAAAAGCATTTAGAGGCGAGACTGACCGATGGGGGAGCGGCCGATGCACTGGGGCAGAGCCAGAGGTGAACACGGGATGGAGTCGGAGTCGCTCATGTTTTCGTCGACGGAGGAAGTTTCAGAAAGACGCGAGAGGAGAGGAGGAGCCCGACCCGAGGAGAAGGTCCGGACGCGAGGAGAGCCGCAGAACTCCTCACAGCCGCGGAGCATCGTCTCTGCCGACTTCTGCGAGAGAAAGAGAAAGAGAGAAGAAGAAAAGAATCAATACATGGACAAAATCACGATGGCTGTTTTGAGGGACGGGTGATGAATCTGTGTGTCATTCGTTCATTAGTTTTTCAATATAAAACCAAAAATAAGAAAACGAAAAAACAACAATTTTCTTCATTATTTGTCTCTAAAACCAAAATGAAAAAAAAAAAAGGATAACGATTAGTTTTTTCAGCTTTCAATTCTGTGTTTAAATGAAAAATGGAAAAAAACGAATAATGACCATTTCCCGTTTACGTGATTTCCGTGACTGCGATGCCGGACTTTTGCGCTGCATACGGACTGAACCAGGATTGATCCAGGTCCGGGACCAGACCGAGACCAGACCGGGACTGAGATCAGAACTGAGGCCAGGACCAGACCGAGACTGAGACCAGACCGGGACCAGAGCGGGACTGAGACCGAGACCAGACAAGGACCAGGCCGGGACCAGACCAGGCCGGGACCAGACCAGGACTGAGACCCGAGACCAGAGGCTCAGAGCCCACGGTCTGGTCTCGGTCTGGTCTCGGTCTTGGTCCCGCTCTGGTCCTGGACCTGGATTAGTCCTGGTTCAGTCCGTATGCAGTGCAAAAGTCCGGCATTGCAGTCACAGGAGTCACGTAAATGGGAAACGGTCATTATCCGTTTTTTCCATTTTTCATTTAAACACAAAATCGAAAACTGAAAAAAACAAATAATTAACTGTTTTTTCATTTTGGTTTTGGAGACAAATAATGAAGAAAATAGTTGTTTTTTTCATTTTCATATTTCTGGTTTTATATTGAAAAACAAATGAAGGAATGACACACGGATTGTGATGCATCGTTTTCAGAATCGGCCGATACCAATCTTTTTTTGCGCTGCCCTGACAAAGCCTGGACTTCAGTGACACCGAAACCATCCTGTCGGGATTCAGAAAGACCAGAATAATTCTAACTGGAACTGATGCAGAAGAGGAAGCGACGCTCTGTTTCCCTCCGGAGGTCGAGGAGTTGTTCAGAAGTGACACCGAGGATGAAGAATTGAATGGATTTAGTGATTTGGAGTGAGATGGAGAGTTTGTTAAACTTGTTCTGTTCTGTTGTTGATGTTATAGTTTATCTGAAGAACTGTTCATATGTGACGTTAACAGTCTGTTGTTCTCTCTTCTGTTGTTGTTACTAGAACTTGACTTTCAACAGGAAATGTCGGTTCCTGCTGATTTCAAAAAATATATTTCCCCAAAAAAGCGTGACTTACATGTTTTTTCTCCTTCATTATGCATTTTTTTGGCTGGTATGACTTAATAGTCCGAAAAAAAAAAACATCATTCTTCTCTGTAAAAACTCCAGTTATGTCAAATAACAGTGAGTTCGTACTGACCAGGAGTTTGTTGGTGCAGTCGAGCTGGGCTTTCTCAGCCGGTGAAATGTCAAAGGGCGTGAGTCCCATACTCTTACAGATCTTATTACACAGATGAGAGTGGAAGAAAAGCGCCATCCCTCGCACGCCTGCAACATTACACCTTATTTAAAACTCAATTACACAAGATATGTAACAGTCTAAAATAACTGTCAGTATTTGTAACAGTAATAATTTTCATACCCAAGTTTCCGTCTCCGAAGTCGGTCCCCTTCTCTGTGTGGATCTGTGGGTCTGTGTACAAGTCTCCCACTCCCTGGATGTCGACCACGATGAGCTGGTGACCGGACCGCTCAAACGTGAAGTGACTGAAAGCCTGGAAAAGAAAAAAAAAAAAACATAAGAATTTACATGAGGCATAGTCTAGATCAGTGGTCACCAACCTGTAGATCGCGATCAACAGCTGGATCTTTGCCATGTCCCCGGTAGATCTCCAGCTTAATTCAACAATTTGTGATACTAGAAGTGCATTGAAAGTGAGCGCTTACTTTGATTTAACTTATCTGCGTGAGGTGGCCTTTTCACAAATGAAAATCATCAAATCCAAGCACAGAAACAGTCTGACTGATAGGCACCTCACAGATTGTCTCAGTTTAGCTGTCTGCAACTATAAACCAAACTTCAAAACATTATCCAAGGAAATTCAGACTCAGCCATCACCCTGAATTTGATAATAATAGAACTTCTCTCATATATACTGTTAATGCTGTTTAGTGGTCAAATTTGCACTATTTTGGTTGCTTTCACTGCATTTGGTTTGCATTTTGTTTGTATTGCAGTTGCACTTTTTTTTCTTGCAGAGAGTGTTTTAGTCCCCATTCTGTAATGAGTGTTCCTTTAGTAAGAATGCAAAAATAAAGCTGTCTAGAACTATGAACATGATCACGTTTGTTGTTATTTACGTTCATGTTGGTAGATCTTGCTCTTTCCTCAGACCAAACATGTAGATCTTTGTCTGAAAAAGGTTGGTGACCACTGGTCTAGATTCTATTGTGTTACAATCTTTGAGAGAAGACTGAAATCTGCTAAACTAATACAAGAATCCCAATCATTTCAGAACATGTTTGTAGAAGTCTAAACCAAATCCAGACATTCAAGGACAGACAGACATAAAACTGGGTCAATAATCAACAATATAATCAAGTCACAAGTCGTTTCAGACGATATAAGTAACAGATTGTTCGCAGAAAATGTTTTAGGGACTGATAGGAGTGACACAAGCTCCACTGACTCAAGACCAGAGTGACCTGTGAAAATAACAGGACTGCAGCTCTTTACAAATCAAAGCACCAGCAAGTTACGAGTTACCCAGTCACAAAGTTACCAAAGTAAAAACCATTAAGGAACACACTAAACTACTCTAACCGAGGTGAAAGGTCACGGGGTGAAAGGGGAGGGAAGATTTCCACCACGAGGTTTAGCAGCTTTTACACTGAATAAGACGACATGGAATTAAATAACAAAATGGTCCGTGTACCATTTGTTCTTTTTAATTTCAATTAAGAATAAAAAACAATAAAATGGGAAAAGTTCGTTATTTCATTTTTCCGTTTCAGGGTCAAACAAAAAAACAGATTTTGACCTCTATTTCTAATATTTAATTTAAAGTTTATTTTAGGGCCCGACCGATATATTGGTTGGCCGATATTACCGGCTGATATGGGCAGCTGGAAACATATCGGCGATCGGCTGAAAATCTTGGCGATATTTCATGTGGGCATGTTATACTTCGTTATAAAGCTTAGACTCTCTACATTATGTTCATTTTATCCAATTTACAGACAAATAAACATCCTAATGTGTGGCTCCGCATCAGTATTTATCTGCGGAGTCATTTGTCTGAGTGTGTCCCTGAACACACCACAGAGTCACGTCACTCACGTGTGTTTGTTTGCACTCGCAGACATAGATCCATGCGTGGAACACTGAGATTATTTTCTTTTTACGGACAATCGGTTTGAGTCTGGATTAAAAGGACATTTATTAGTGCAGACTTGTGATGTGGGAGGAGCCTGTGTGAGCCGGTGAGTGTTGGAAATATGTCGACTTTGAAGCTAGTTTTGGTTCGTTCTCATTGGTTAGTGATTAGCTGCTGTAGCTCCCACACATAAACAGGCTGTTTTCTATTGGTCTATTGTAAAGTGACTATATTGGCCGTATATTTGTTACTGGACCAGCATTGATATGTAAATGAGCTGTGAATGTCGCTTGGGAGCCGAAAGAGCCAGCTGCTTTTAGTGAGCCGAGCCAAAAGAGCCGGTTCTCTAAAAAGAACTGGAATCCCCATCACTAGTGTCTAGAATGTGATGCAAAAATGCCATTAGTCCAACCTACTGTCTGTAAATATGACATAAAGAGTCAGAACAATAATAAATGTTGCCTAAATAAACCCAATTTAAAATCCACCAGAGCCAAACCCAAGTTTTTTAAACTTGTCGGGACTCGGTCTCGGCCAAACATGCACGTTTTTTCTCTCCTATGCACACGCATATTTATGAAAGTTTCGTTTTCAGCTGCTGCCGCTGTCAAACTCCCACGAGTCTGCACGTGGCATAAAGAGAAAAAAGTGAGAGAAAGAGAAAACATGGCTCCCAATAAATAGCAGGTAATATTGATAATATCGGCCAACCAATATATCGGTCAGGCCCTAGTTTTTATTATAAACTATTATACATGTTATTTTCAAATTTTCCATGTCTCAATTGTTTTTTTTTTAATCTCTCAAACTATTACAAACCAGATCAACTACACAAAATGACCTGTGGAGTGAGCCTGATGTTGTCGTCTCTCACAAACCCGGAGTTTGAGTTGTATTTGATGTATTTTCCTTCGATGTAATGCTCCAGATGGAACAGAGGTTTCCCGGGTCTGTTCACCATCTCCACCACGCACATCTGCATAATGTCCACCTGCAACAAAACAAACAACAACGACATTTAAATTAGTTATTCATAGAGTTGTCACGATACAGAATGTGATTTTCAACATTAAAGATATGAAAAATTTGACTTTTGTGAGATTTAAGAAGAGTTAAAATGTAGTTACTGTCTCAAAAACAGACCTGGAGTTGTGTTTTGTTTCATTCACACATGTTTGAGTAACTCTTTATTGTATTTCAGTTTAATCTGTCTACATCTCCAAACCTCAAAATGCACTTTTCCACCTTGTGATGTCATGAAGTGGTAGTTTTCAAGTTCACAGCTCCTTTTACCTTTTGTTCAGTAGAGATCTGCGATTCCAGGACTGAAATTATCACAATTTCAAAGTTTAAAAACACAGTGGAGCACTTCCTGTATTACCACATGACATCACAAGGTGGAACAAAGTGTTTTTTGTCCCTTTTGAGAGAAGAACTAAATGTGCAGGGTTTGTGTGTTAAACATGTGTGAATGAAACAAAACACAACTGCAGGTCTGTTTGTGAAGAGGAAACAACATTAGAACACAAACCAGAAAACAGCTGCTCTCTATGGAGATGTTGCCTGGAATGTTCCACAGTATGGCATTACACGTATTTATCTCTATGGAGACGACAGGTGACACTGTAGAGCAGGAGTGACAAACTCAAATTCACAGAGGCCAATATTAAAAAAAACTGGGACTAAGTCGTGGGACAAACTAAATATTTATTGAAAAATTTGAACAACATCTGCATGTTTTCTCTTCTTTTGAGATATATAATGTTAAACCTTTTCTTATTAAAGTAAATGTTTAATAATAGTTTTGCTTAAACATTGAATCCAGAACAACCAGAATATAAAATATGAACAAAATTTCAATAAATAATGTGTCTATAGTCGATCTGTAGGCGGGCAGCTCTAATACAGGTTTGATATTATATCGCGGGCCAAATTTGAGTTTGACATGTCTGCCGTAGAGCCAAGTTATATGTCAGACCTGCGGAGAGGCGAGTCCACTCACAGAAAAAAAAAAAAGCAAGTATTTAAGTCTATAAAAAAAAAATATATATTTTACTCACTAAATCTAACACTGAAACGATTAAAGCCATACCGGAACATTCCAAACAGAGTAACAACATGGAGACAAGAAAAAAAAAATCAGACCCTCCACCAGAAAAGTTACACAGTGCATGTGGTCGTGTATATGTGTAATCCCTTAGTCGTCCAGGTCTAAACCAGGTCTAAACCAGGTCTAAACCAGGTCTAAACCAGGTCTAAACCAGGTCTAAACCAGGTCCATGGGCGTACACTAGTCTCTCTTATACTTGTTCTGATTCAGCTCAAGATCGTTCTAAAGACGTTCATAAAAGTTTTATTTTCCTCCAGAAAGAAATTATGTAACAACGTCCACAAGAGGGCGCCTACACAACACGACCTGGGCGCTGCGGCACCACGAGCTTCTACTATCAAAAAACTAATCAATACTAAAAAAGAAAGTCCCATTCACAGGACAGAAATTAACCTTTGTATGTAAATATTTAATATATCTAATGTATAATAATCTTTAATATCTAATGAACAAGAGTGGGTTAATATAAGTTTTTTTCTTCCCACTGGTTTAGTCCTGGTTCAGTCCTTGTTTAGTCCCGGTTCAGTCCTGGTTTAACCTCTGCTTAAGTGTCATAAAATGTCCTCCCCCAATGTCACATGACAAAAACAACACCACGGGCGAAGTGCAGACTGGTTAAGACCTAGTTTAGTCCTGGTTTAGTCCTGGTTTAGTCCTGGTTTAGACCTGGTTTAGACCTGGTTTAGTCCTGGTTTAGTCCTGGTTTAGACCTGGTTTAGTCCTAGTTTAGACCTGGTTTAGTCCTGGTTTAGATTTAGACCTGGTTTAGTCCTGGTTTAGGACCTGGTTTAGTCCTGGTTTAGTCCTGGTTTAGTCCTGGTTTAGACCTGGTTTAGACCTGGTTTAGACCTGGTTTAGTCCTTAGTTTAGTCCTGGTTTAGTCCTGGTTCAGTCCTGTTTAGTCCTGTTTAGTCCTGGTTTAGACCTGTTTAGTTTAGACCTGGTTTAGTCTTAGTTTAGTCCTGGTTTAGTCCTGGTTTAGTCCTGGTTTAGACCTGGTTTAGTCCTTGTTTAGACCTGGTTTAGTCCTGGTTTAGTCCTTGTTTAGTCCTGGTTTAGTCCTGGTTTAGTCCTGGTTTAGACCTGGTTTAGTCCTAGTTTAGTCCTGGTTTAGTCCTGGTTTAGTCCTGGTTTAGACCTGGTTTAGTCCTAGTTTAGACCTGGTTTAGTCCTGGTTTAGTCCTGGTTTAGACCTGGTTTAGACCTGGTTTAGACCTGGTTTAGTCCTGGTTTAGTCCTGGTTTAGTCCTGGTTTAGACCTGGATCAACTGAGGGATTACACAGATATAAAACCACATGTGAATAGAAAAGAAAGTACAACCATTAAATATTGAAAATCACATTCTATTGTCTAAAGAAAAAGTGTTTTATTATAATTGTGGTTTTGGAATCAGTAACAAAACACAAACTATGACAATTGTGTTGAACTGTCAAACTGGGAGACAGGAGGCTGGGAGGGCATCTGACACACAGGGGTACAGAGGCTGGGAGGGCATCTGACACACAGGGGTACAGAGGCTGGGAGGGCATCTGACACACAGGGGTACAGAGGCTGGGAGGGCATCTGACACACAGGGGTACAGAGGCTGGGAGGGCATCTGACACACATCATGTAAAACCACAGATACGAGGCTCCGGCTCCTTTAAGTCTCATGTTGTGGTGAGATTCTGCACTTCCCCCTGTTCTGTTGTTTTGGTCATGTGACATCGAGAGGAGCGTTTAAGACACTGTAAGCAGAGACTAAATCAGGACTAAACCAGGACTAAACCAGGACTAAATCAGGACTAAACCAGGACTAAACCAGGACTAAATCAGGACTAAACCAGGACTAAACCAGGTCTAAACCAGGACTAAACCAGGACTAAACCAGGACTAAACCAGGACTAAACCAGGACTAAACCAGGACTAAACCAGGACTAAACCAGGACTAAACCAGGACTAAACAGGACTAAACCAGGACTAAACCAGGACTAAACCAGGACTAAACCAGGACTAAAACTAGGACTAAACCAGGACCAAACCAGGACTAAACTAGGACTAAACCAGGACTAAACCAGGACTAAACCAGGTCTAAACCAGGACTAAACTAGGACTAAACCAGGACCAAACCAGGACTAAACTAGGACTAAACCAGGACCAAACCAGGACTAAACCAGGTCTAAACCAGGACTAAAACTAGGACTAAACCAGGACTAAACCAGGACTAAACCAGGACTAAACCAGGACTAAACAGGACTAAACTAAACCAGGACTAAACCAGGACTAAACCAGGACTAAATCAGGACTAAAACCAGGACTAAAGCAGGATTAAACCAGGTCTAAACCAGGACTAAACCAGGACTAAACTAGGACTAAACCAGGACCAAACCAGGACTAAAACCAGGACTAAACCAGGACTAAACCAGGACTAAACCATGTCTAAACCAGGACTAAACTAGGACTAAACCAGGACCAAACCAGGACTAAACTAGGACTAAACCAGGACTAAACCAGGACTAAACCAGGTCTAAACCAGGACTAAACCAGGACTAAACCAGGACTAAAAAAACTGGACTAAAACTGGACTAAAACTGGACTAAACTAGGACTAAACCAGGACTGAACCAGGTCTAAACCAGGACTAAACCAGAACTAAACCAGGACTAAACAAGGACTGAAGCAGGACTAAACCAGGACTAAACCTGGTTTTAAACCAGGATTAAACCAGGTCTAAACCAGGACTAAACCAGAACTAAACAAGGACTGAAGCAGGACTGAACCAGGACTGAACCAGGACTAAACTAGGACTAAACCAGGACTAAACAAGGACTAAACAAAGACTGAAGCAGGACTGAACCAGGATTAACCAGGTCTAAAACAGGACTAAACCAGGTCTAAACTAGGACTGAACAAGGACTAAAACAGGGCTTAACAAGGACTAAACCAGGACTAAACCAGGTCTAAAACAGGACTAAACCAGGACTAAACTAGAACTGAACAAGGACTAAACCAGGGCCAAACCAGGACTAAACCAGGACTACAAAGAGGCTTCAAAACAGAACAGGTGTTGCCAGGATTAAACCAGATTTAGCCAGATCTAAACCAGGACTGGGAGCAGATCAAAGCCAGAGACGACCATAGAGACCAAACAAAAACAACAGAAAAAAAAGAAAAGAAACTAGTTAATCACACATTTAACAAATAAAAAACCTGTATCTGTATCTATTTTCCCATATATTTGAGCAAAACGTATTTAATATATTGTGTAACGAGCTCTGCAGGTTAAAATAAATCTACTGCGTACGGTCTATGTCTAATTTAAAAGCGTTTTAATGTCCAATAATCAGGAAGTGAGGTGTTAGCATGCTATTTGGGCGCTTCACCGTCATGGCAAAAGTTGTGAAAAGTGCTTATAAACTCGTCGCGGTGAATATTTAGGAAGCTCTGCGGGACTTTGGACGACTGCAAACTGTTTTCAGACTTTTAAAAACAGTAAACATCAGATACAAGTGTGCAAAAATATTGGAATTAGAGCTGCTCGATTATGGGAAAAAAATCATCAGCACGATTATTTTGGTCAATACTGAAATCATGACCGGGCCCGGGGAGGCTCAAAAAGTGTAAGGAAAAGACGTCAAACTTAAAGAAACGCTTGCGGTGGACTTTTTCAAAAATAACAGCCAGCGAGCAATAGACATTTATAATAAAAACAAATAAATAAATAATAAAAACTGCATTAACGGCATTAAAATAATTAGTTAACGCAAAACTAACGCGCTGAAGTGCCCAGCCCTAATTTTATTTTACATTTATATAATTATGTCTTATTTGACACTTGTCTCTTGCTCTTTTTTGCTACTTATTTAGAATGTATTATTACCATTTATATTTTTGCTCTTTGTTATTATATTATATTGTGTTAAAGTTTTTGTCTAAGTCTATCTTGTCTAAGTTCAAAAATCACTTCATTTTTGTTGTAAAACTGCCTCCCTGTAACCCCAGAGAACCCCGCGAACACCATTATCAAAAATAGCAAGCAACTCTCCAAAAATAGAAGCCAAAAGCCGCTATAAAAAAAAGCAGATTTGGCAACTCTGGTCGTAGAAAGTCTGGCAGCAGCAGCAGCTCGGGTTTTGGGAGGACGAAGAGGAGGAGGAGGTTTGGGGGAGGAGAGAAAACACGAGGAGCTGCTCAGAATAACAATGAACGAAAACAAAAGACTGTAACGGACTTAAAGCAAATAAATTACAAGGTGCTCAAAGGGAGAGGCCACGACTGAAAGGGTTAAGAAAACGACTTAGCATTTCATTAAGCACAAAGAACTGGACCAGGACTAAACCAGGAGAATAAACAAACTTAAAAACCGACTGTACTGAGTTTTTACTGTCTTAAAAAAGGAGCATTGTGTAACTTTTCTCCATGGGTGGAAAGTAACGGATTACATTTACTCACATTACTGTAATTTAGGAGTTTTTATGAGTAATTTGTAAGTAGTTTTATAAGTAGTAAAGTGGTTTTTGAAATTGGTCATTTTACTTTTACTCGAGTATATTTTACTTCATTACATTGGAACCAACCCTTGTTACTGACTAAAAACAGATTGACAGAGGAAAAAAAAGAGAGGTTTGTTGAGAGATTAGAGCTACAAACTTTGAAAATCAACTCCTGCTCAAGCTGAAAAAGAGCTTTACAGTCTAATGTCGTCGGATCCAGTGGGCAGAATATTCTGGAGGAAACTTTGAAATTTTTTTGTATGTATTTTTTTGTTCTGCATACTTAAATTTTGGTCTAAATTTCTTTCTTTTTTATTGTAGTGTTGAGAGTTTTGTAGCCAGTGCCTCCGCTCAATTTAATTTCTCTCCAGCGACTAGGTCAGGAATCGGAATACACTCGACGGTTCGCAAAAACCCCGGAAGTGCGAGTTCAGGCACCAGCCAATCAGCGAAGAGACAGACATTCTGTGTTGGCAACGATTCACGAGATCGAGGATTTAAAGCCGGAACAAAGAGAATGTTTGGTGAATTTTATCAAGAGGAAAGACGTTATTGTCCTTCTTCCTATGGGATTTGGTGCATTACAAACGTCACGACCAAACAGCAGCGTTTGGTTAAATAAAAAAAATACCCGCCTACCGTCGAGCGAACGAATCCTAATGCTGCGAGGTCAGATGGTTTCCACAAGCTGCTTATATAATATTTCTGTAATGGGGCAAGAGAGTGGGAACTATTTATTAAATCACCAGAGGAAGTGAAGTGGAAACTGGCAGAGCCAGTTTTTAAACTGGAACCAAACCAGAACCAGAACCAGAACCAGCTTGGTGGAAAAATCCTGTATACTGCAATTACATAATGTTATAAAGTGGTGAATAAGGCTGGGTGGTAAAGCAAACAAATGATCCGGGTTTTCCCCCTTGCACTGGTTTATCTCAAATCAAAACAAATACAAACGGTTTTCAGTATCGTTTTCTTGGACAAAAACAAAACAGACTTTTATGAAACACAAAAAATAGTCATGTTTCATTTTGTGTTACACGGCTGAATGATTTCGCTCTGGAGTTCTTCAAACTTTTATTCAGGAGGAATGGATTTGATCCTGGACACATGGATTTAAATGGACGAAACATCGGTCAATGTCAGGACTTGGAAACGCCGTCAGGAGTTTGGCGAGTCCTGTTCCTCCTCGTGCCCTGTTTTTTGTGCTTTAAGCTTTTACACTGTGGCAGGAAACATCATTATATGATGGGTATGAGGCAGGCACTAGAACAGGCTGCATGTCTACAGTGAAAAAGCCTACGTGAGGAATGTTCCCAGAAATACCCAAGGCCTCTTATGCACTTGTATTTAAAGTCACGTAATTTTCACCAGTGGGCCCTTTGACCGTGGGCCCTTTGACCGTGGGCCCTTTGACCGTGGGCCCTTTGACCGTGGGCCCTCCCAAGACGCCCCTTGTGTCTCGGTGTGTCTCTGCATCCTGACAGTGACTTGTTAAGCCCAAAAAGGAAGCACATTTTCTGTGTTTGTTTTTGGATCAAGGCCGTTTGTATGTACTGTATTTTTCGGACTATAAGTTGCACTTTTTTCATGGTTTGAGTGTTTCCTGCGATTTATATATTAAAATGTTTCAGTGAAGCGTGGAGAGGCTCTAGTCTTGTGTGTGAGTCTCTGCTGCTCCTGTTCCTCCTGCACCACTGTCACTTGGCTCTACTGCACATGTCTCCTGCAGAAAGAGCCTCTGTCCTGTCTGTATCATGTCAGTCGATCGCACCATTACTTCTGTAACACTGAACAATTTAACAATGCCACCAAAAAGAAAATCATATTTTGCAGATTACAAACTGCAAGTCGTGAAATCTGCAGCTGAAAACAGTAATCAAGCAGCAGAAAGAAAGTTTTGGAGTGAGAGAGAAACTTGTGACACCGGGAGTTGCTCAGAAGTGACAACCGAGGATGAAGAATTGAATGGATTTAGTGATTTGGAGTGAGATGGAGAGTTTGTTAAACTTGTTCTGTTCTGTTGTTGATGTTATAGTTTATCTGAAGAACTGTTCATATGTGACGTTAACGTCTGTTGTTCTCTCTTCTATTGTTTTTACTGCAACTTGACTTTACATAGGAAATGTCGGTTCCTGGTCTCTGATTTTAGAAAATACATTTCCTCCCCAAAGTGCAACTTATATATGTTTTTTTCTTTTTCATTACACATTTTTTGACTGGTGCAACTTATGCTCCAGTGCGACTTATAGTCCAAAAAACACAGTATGAATGGAAACGGACCCAAACCCATCTCCTCAGGCAGGTCTCGGCTAGGGATGTAGTGATATTCAAATCTCACGTTATGATATTATGGAGAAGCTAATATAACTGTAGTTGCTTTTAAAATACCTTGACGAGACTTTCGGGCAAATCATTACTATCATAATCCCGAGAATTACAAAAACAAACAAAACAAAGTTCTCTACAATAAAACAATGCATTTAAGCAAAGGAACTTGTGATTCGATATATTGTGACATCCCATGATATTATTGAGAAACCTTGGATGATACGAAATCATAATATATCGGTTGTTGGTACATCCCTAGTCTGTTTGGTCCAGACCAGAGTTCACTTATTTTTATTCACAAATAAAGTCAGGGAAATCGGACTGAAGCCTGTAAGTGTGACTACGCCCTAAACCTTGATTAAAATGTGATTAATTGTGCAGCCTGCTTGTGAAAGACATAAAGAGCGTTGACTAATCTGCATCTATGAGTCCAGACCTGTTATAAGCTCGTCCGATTCAAACAACTATTTATATCTCCAATCCTCTTACGCCGTCTCCCTGATCAGAGCCAATCAACACGACTCACAGAGTGCATGTTTTATCTGGAAATACAGTCAAATAAGTTCATAATGAAACCTGAAAAATCACGCGAAACCCATTTATTTCTCTGGAGATGTCGTTCGTCTGCCGGGAATGTTCCACAGTGTGACATTAAACAGTTCCACTTTACATTTATTCAATTATACGTGGTTTTGTAGCTGAGAAATTCCTAGAAAAACAAACATTCTGACTGTGAGAAACATTCCAGACAAAGCAATTACATAATA
This sequence comes from Boleophthalmus pectinirostris, assembly GCF_026225935.1. Taxonomy (NCBI): domain Eukaryota; kingdom Metazoa; phylum Chordata; class Actinopteri; order Gobiiformes; family Gobiidae; genus Boleophthalmus; species Boleophthalmus pectinirostris. The sequence continues at coordinate 32,810,843 of NW_026571047.1, forward strand.
AACCAGGTCTGAAAGAGGACTAAACCAGGACTAAACTAGGAATGAACCAGGACTAAATCAAGTCAAAACCAGGTCTGAAAGAGGACAAAACCAGGAGTAAACCAGGTCTGAACCAAGTCAGAACCAGATCTGAAACAGATTTGAACCAGGACTAAACCAGGACTGAATGAGGACTAAACCAGGACTAAACCAGGTCTGAACAAGGACTAAAGCAGGACTAAACCAGGACTAAACCAGGTCTGAACAAGGACTAAAGCAGGACTAAACCAGGTCTGAACAAGGACTAAAGCAGGACTAAACCATATACGTGTACTGTATCTGACACATTGCATACATGAAAAAAACAAAAAAAACCATAGAACTTCCTGTTCTATGTTTTATGTTTTTGTGATGTCACAAGGTGGAGTGTTTTCTGTTTGAAAAAAGAGCTGAGCCTAAATCTGCAGTTTGGTTTGTGTGTTAAACGTGTGAAGGAAACAAAACACAACTCCAGATCTGTGTACGTGACCTTTTTCGGGGTCTGTGTCGGTTTCAGTTTCGGTGGTTCTGACCTGTTTCGGGGGTCTGTGTCTGTTTTCAGGGGTCTGTTTTGGTAGTTCTGACCTGTTTCGGGGTCTGTGTCGGTTTTCGGTGGGTCTGACCTGTTTCGGGGTCTGTGTCGGTTTTCGGGGGTCTGTGTTTCGGTGATTCTGAACTGTTTCGGGGGTCTGTGTTTCGGTGGTTCTGAACTGTTTCGGGGGTCTGTGGTTCGGTGGTTCTCAACTGTTTTCAGGGGTCTGTGTTTCGGGGTCTGTGTTGGTTTTCGGGGGTCTGTGTTTCGGGTCTGACCTGTTTCGGGGGTCTGTGTTTCGGTGGTTCTGACCTGTTTCGGGGGTCTGTGTTTCGGTGGTTCTGACTGTTTCGGGGTCTGTGTTTCGGGGTTCTGGACTGTTTCGGGGGTTCTGTGTTTCGGGTCTGACCTGTTTCGGGGGTCTGTGTTTCGGTGGTTCTGGACTGTTTCGGGGGTCTGTGTTTCGGTGGTTCTGACCTGTTTCGGGGTCTGTGTTTCGGTGGTTCTGGACTGTTTCGGGGGTCTTTGTTTCGGTGGTTCTGGACTGTTTCGGGGGTCTGTGTTTCGGGTCTGACCTGTTTCGGGGGTCTGTGTTTCGGTGGTTCTGACCTGTTTCGGGGGTCTGTGTTTCGGTGGTTCTGGACTGTTTCGGGGGTCTGTGTTTCGGTGGTTCTGAACAGTTTTTCATTGGTCTGTGTCGGTTTTCGGGGGTCTCTGTTTTGGGTCTGACCTGTTTCGGGGATCTGTGTTTCGGGGGTCTGACCTGTTTCGGGGTCTGTGTCTTTTCGGGGTCTGAGTTTCGGTGGTTCTCAACTGCTTCAGGGGTCTGTGTCGGTTTTCGGGGGTCTGACCTGTTTCGGGGTCTGTGTCGGTTTTTCGGGGGTCTGACCTGTTTCAGGGTCTGTGTCGGTTTTCGTGGGTCTGTGTTTCGGTGATTCTGAACTGTGTTTCGGGGTCTGTTTTCGGGGGTCTGACCTGTTTCGGGGGTCTGACCTGTTTCGGGGGTCTGACCTGTTTCGGGGGTCTGACCTGTTTCGGGGTCTGTGTTTCGGTGGTTCTGACCTGTTTCGGGGTCTGACCTGTTTCGGGGGTCTGACCTGTTTCGGGGGTCTGACCTGTTTCGGGGGTCTGTGTCGGTTTTCGGGGGTCTGTGTTTTCGGTGATTCTGAACTGTTTCGGGGGTCTGTGTTTCGGTGGTTCTGACCTGTTTCGGGGGTCTGTGTTTCGGTGGTTCTGGACTGTTTCGGGGTCTGTGTTTCGGTGGTTCTGACTGTTTCGGGGGTCTGTGTTTCGGTGGTTCTGGACTGTTTCGGGGGTCTGTGTTTCGGTGGTTCTGGACTGTTTCGGGGGTCTGTGTTTCGGTGGTTCTGAACTGTTTCGGGGGTCTGTGTTTCGGTGGTTCTGAACAGTTTTTCATTGGTCTGTGTCGGTTTTCGGGGGTCTCTGTTTTGGGTCTGACCTGTTTCGGGGATCTGTGTTTCGGGGGTCTGACCTGTTTCGGGGTCTGTGTCTTTTCGGGGGTCTGAGTTTCGGTGGTTCTCAACTGCTTCAGGGGTCTGTGTCGGTTTTCGGGGGTCTGACCTGTTTCGGGGTCTGTGTCGGTTTTCGGGGGTCTGACCTGTTTCGGGGTCTGTGTCGGTTTTCGGGGTCTGTGTTTCGGTGATTCTGAACTGTTTCGGGGTCTGTGTTTCGGTGGTTCTGACCTGTTTCGGGGGTCTGACCTGTTTCGGGGTCTGACCTGTTTCGGGGGTCTGTGTTTCGGTGGTTCTGACCTGTTTCGGGGGTCTGACCTGTTTCGGGGGTCTGACCTGTTTCGGGGTCTGCCTGTTTCGGGGGTCTGTGTCGGTTTTTGGGGTCTGTGTTTCGGTGGTTCTGAACAGTTTTTCATTGGTCTGTGTCGGTTTTCGGGGGTCTGTGTTTCGGGGTCTGACCTGTTTCGGGGGTCTGTGTTGGTTTTCTTTCGGGGTCTGTGTTTCGGGGTCTGACCTGTTTCGGGGGTCTGTGTTTCGGGGGTCTGTTTCGGGGTCTGACCTGTTTCGGGGATCTGTGTTGGTTTCGGGGGTCTGTGTTGGTTTTCGGGGGTCTGTGTCGGTTTTCGGGGGTCTGTGTTTCGGGGTCTGTGTTGGTTTTCGGGGGTCTGTGTTTCGGGGTCTGACCTGTTTCGGGGGTCTGTGTCGGTTGTATTCTTCGCCCCAGAGTTTGGCCTCCATCTGCAGCCTGACGTCCTCGAAGTAAACGTCTCTGTTCACCGTCTCCATGTAACGCTTCATCACGTAGTTGGACGCAGATTTCCAGTTACTGCTGTGGGAGAAGTTCGACAACTTCTTCCTGGAAATTAAAAATAAGAAAAAGAAAATCAGCATTAAAAATATCAAAAATCAGATCCTAATCAATAGTAAACCAGGACTAAACTAGATCAGAACGAGGTCTGAACGAGGACTAAACCAGGACTGAACTAATTCTCAGCCAGATCTGAACCAGAACTGAACCACGACTAAATCAGGTCTAAACAGGGACCAAACCAGGACAAAACCAGGACTGAAACAAGTCAGTACCAGGTCTGAACCAGGACTAAGCCAGGACTAAATCAGGATTGAACCAGGAATGAACCAAGTCTGAGGCAGATCTGAACTAGGTCAGAACCAGAACTAAACCAGGTTTGAACGAGGACTAAACCAGGTCTAATTCAGGACTAAACCAGGGACTGAACCAGGATGGAACAGGGACGGGACCAAGTCTGAACCAGAGCTAAACTAGACTGAACCAGGTTTAAAACAGGATCAAACCAGGACTGAACCGGGTCTGAACCAGGACGGAACCAAGTCTGAGCCAGATCTGAACCAGGACTGATCAGGTCTAAGTCAGGTCTAAACAGATACTAAACCAACACTAAACTAGGACTGAACCAAGTCCGAACAAGGACTAAACCAGAACTAAAAAAAGGACTAAACCAGGTCTGAACCAGAACCAAACCAGGACTGAACCAGGACTAAACCTAGACTAAACCAAGACTAAAGAAAGACTGTTTTTTATTGTTCTGTCAGATAATACGGGTCTTTTTAATTTGAGAGTTGCAACTACCATAGCAAATGCATAGTCCCATTTTTGATCTGGTTTAGGCCAAATCTAGACCTAGAATAATCCTGTTTTAGACGAGTTTAGGCGGCAGGTGGAGCTGGCCGTTTTAAAATCCCTGGTACAGACGATAAAAGACACAAACTCGTCCTTTATGTGTTTGAGTCGTTGGTTTTATTGCTTCTATTTGACCCTAATTAAAACAGGAACCACTTCAATTTATGAACCCGGAGGAGACACGACTCTCGCTCTTCTCCACGGAGACGTTATTACTTTGTCTGGAGTGTTTCACAGTAGGGCATTAAACCTTTCTATCTACACAAAACCAGACCGAGTGACAGGTCAGATCTGTGGAGAGGCGACCCCGCTCAAAGTCAGAATGTCTGTTTTTTGAGGTATTTTTGAGCTCTAAAACCGTCTGTAATTGAATAAATGTGAAGTAGATCTGTTCAATGTCACACTGTGGAACATTCCAGGCAGAGCAATGACGTATCCATGGAAACAATCAAGTGAGGGACTCTCCACCAGAAAAGTTACCCAGTGCAGCTTTAAAATAGTTTACGAATTGTTTTAGTCGATCACAGTAGAAAAGAATGATATAATATGAAAACAAGTTATTTTTGTGCAGAATCTTATCTTCTCCTTTTCCTCCGCTTTCTAATTCTCCTTCTCTTCCTCCTTCTAACCTTCCTTCGCCTCCTCCTTCTCCCCACTTCTCCTCCTCTCCCTTCTTTTCCTTCTCCTCCTCCACCCCCCCTCTTCTCCTTCTTCTAATCCTCCTCCTCCTTTTTCTCCTCATTCTAATTCTCCTCCTCCTCTTCTCCTCCTTCTTATCGTTCTTCTCTTTGTTCTCCTCCTCCTCCTTCTAATAGTCCTTCTCTTTCTTCTCCTCACCCTTCTTCTTTTCCTCCTCCTCCTTCTAATTCCTCCTCCTTCTTCTACTTTTTTCTCCTCTTACTTTCTTCTCCTCCTCCTCATCGTTCTTCTTTTTTCTCTTCCTCCTCCTTCTAATCGTCCTTCCTTCTTCTCCTCCTCCTCCTTCTAATCGTCCTTCTCTTTCTTCTCCTTCTCTTTCTCTTCATCCCTCTTCTCTTCCTCCTCCCTCTCCTCCTCCTCCTTCTAATCATTCTCCTCCTCCTCCTCCTCCGCCTTCAAATCGTCCTTCTCTTTCTTCTCCTTCTCTTTCTCTTCGTCCCCTTCTCTTCCTCCTCCCTCTCCTCCTCCTCCTTCTAATCATTCTCCTTCTCCTGCTTTTTCTCCTCCTTCTAATCTTCCTTCTCCTCCTCCTCAACCTTCTCCTTCTCCTCCCTTTTTCTCCACCTCCTTCCCCTTTTAATCCTCCTTTTCCTTCTTCTCCTCATTTTCTTCTTCATCCTCCTTTTCCTCCTCCATCTCCTCCTTTTCCTCCTCCTCCTCCTTCAAATGTTGCCTCACCCACTCAGCACCAAAACTTTTCTAGACTCAGTCCTTCTTCAGTTTGTCTCTAATATATAATAACATCATATTTTCTCAAGATCGAGACAGAACCAAATGAATTTTTACTTCAATTTAATTCATTCACCCAACTTGTTTACAGTTTCTGTTTACTATCTCGGCCTCTTCATCTGAGCTGAGTCATATTAGCAGAATCACTCAGGCCTGTAATGAGTGTTTTCACAACTCTGGTCGTGACCTGGTGACCCAAATTTTCCTCTTTGTTTTAGTTTGAGGATGGAGTTGTAAATGGGGACAAAAATAGCCTCTTCAACATCCACCGGAGAAGCAGTTTGGACTGAGGGATTCTACACACTGTTCCCATTTGTACTTGGGCCAAAAAAAAAAAAAAATAAAAAATAAATCCTCAGTTGAAACCACATTGAGCAGCTCAGGTCGTGGACACAGCTGCAGGTTCACAGACTCAAACTAAAGCCCAACACCAAACCCCGGATTAAACCGCAACAAAACCCCCTCTGATCCCGGATTTGAGTTCTGCTGCGTCGTTTCAAACACGACCGCGACCAGAGAATCAAAGAATCTGAGCAAAACTGTAACACAATGACATATTAGGGATGTAAAATATCGTGATATTGTGTCGTGTGCATAGGCCATGATCCTTTACTTACTTTACTACATAATAAATGAGCTGTTATTAAGCACTTTTAAATCTTTTTTTTTGGAATATGGCAGTAATGATCCACACGGAGGACTGGTCAAGGTATTTAAAAAAGGAAAAAAAAAAAAAAGCGTACGTACAATTATGTTAATCCCTCCAAAATATTGCAATAAATATCGTACCGTGAGAGGCGTATTGTGATAATATCGTACCGTGAGATTTGGATATCGATACATCCCTATGACGTATTTGTTTTGTTATATTTTTTTCTGTTCTATGCTTTGATTTGCATTAGAGTTTCTGTGTCAGTGGCATAAATTTGTTTCAATATTCATTTATCAACAATCAATGATTTTTATTTATTTTATTTTTATTTTATTTTTTTATTTATTTTTTATTAAACTACTGGTTCATTAATATTTTATTATTATTTATTATTATTTTTATTTATTTTAATTTTATTTCTTACTTATTTTCTTCTTACATACTTCTTACTTACTTTTAAATGTTTTATTTATTTATTTTTTTACATTGATATAAATTTTATGCATGGAAAAAAAAGTGGAGAAAAAAAAAGCACTGAATAAATTGCAAATTAAAAAATATATTCATTTATCAGCATTTTAAAATAAATAATATATCACACTTTAAAAAATGTGTTATCATCACAGACCCATCAGCCATTCACTGTCATTTTGATTCCATTACAATTTTATTTTGTAGCCATAAACTAATGTTATAACACAATACTACAATGGATTTTTTTTTAACTGATATAAAAAAAAAACACACTTTATTTTAAACAAAAGCATGCCATTAAAAAAAAATATATATACAGTTTTTCTATGTTAAAACGTGGTCTTGTACAAGTTACTACAAGATGAAGCTTCTGCCTTTTCGGTTTCAGACTCTTGAGTTCATTATTTGCCCAACTTCAAGCTCTGCGAAACGTCTACAGAGACAAACTGAAGCTAAATTAGGACAAATTTTGTATAATTTATTTATTTAAAGTCTTTAAATGAGTATCCGGCCGACATGAAGTACAAAGACGGAGTAGTTTCTGTAACTTGAGAAGCGCTGGTCTCAAGGGACCGGCGCTTTCTAAGAATAAACTGAAAACTGATCTGTCAAACTGGTGCCATTTGCCCAAACCGGTATAAAGTTTCAACACTATTTTTATTTTTTAATTTAAAGTCTCTGCATTTGCTTTTTACCGTCTTAAAAACATGAAAAACAGAAGTAGTTCATTGTAAACGGTTTGAAGTGCTCCAATGTTCTTCCTCATTTAACCTTGTGAATTCAGAAAGTGTTTTTTTACGACTCTCAAAAGACCAGAGTGGTAAAGCTACTAGCATGCTAACGCGTACTTCCTGATTATCGGACAATAAAACTCGTTAAAATCAGATGCAGACAGTACACAGCGGACTTATTTTGACCTCGAGTGCTGCTTATACAAAACATCTGTACTGGAATATTTTGTGTTTTGGAAAACCGCGTGGAGCGTCCGTCAAACTCTTTTCTCCATTCAGATGTTATTGGTTTGTCTGGAATGTTCCGCAGTACGGCATTAAACCTTTCTATCTTCACAGAGGCCAAACTAGACCAAGTTACAGGTCAGATCTGTGGAGAGGCGACTCCACTAAAGTAGCAGTAGTAGTATTTATAAGAAAAATAGTAGTAATAGTACTAGTTAGTAACAGTAGTTGTAGTTAGTAAGAAAGTAATACTATTAGTAGTAAGTTGTAGTAGTAGTAGTATAGTAGTAGAGGTAGTAAGAATAGTAATAGTAGTAGCAGTAGTAGCAGTAGCAGTAGCAGTAGTAGTAGCAGTAGTAGTAGCAGTAGCAGTAGTAGTAGTAGTAGTAGTAGTAGCAGTAGCAGTAGTAGTAGCAGTAGGTAATTAGTAGTAGTAGTAAGAACAGTAGAAGTAGTAGTAGTAAGTAGTAGTAGTATAGTAGTAGACGTAGATGAACAGTAGTAGTAGTAGTAGTAGTAGTAGTAGTAGTAGTAGTAGTAGTAGTAGTAGTAGTAGTAGTAGTAGTCTTAGTAGTCGTAGAAGTAGTAGAAGCAATAGTAGAGTTAGTAGTAGTAGTAGTAGTAGTAAAAAGAATAGTAGTAGTAGTAGTAGTAGTAAAAAGAATAGTAGTAGTAGTAGCAGTAGTAAGAAAAATAGTAGCAGTAGTAGTAGTATAGTAGTAGAAGTAGATGAACAGTAGTAGTAGCAGTAGTAGTAGTAGTAGTAGTAGTAGTAGTAGTAGTAGTAGTAGTAGTAGTCTTAGTAGTCGTAGAAGTAGTAGAAGCAATAGTAGAGTTAGTAGTAGTAGTAGTAGTAGTAAAAAGAATAGTAGTAGTAGTAGCAGTAGTAAGAAAAATAGTAGCAGTAGTAGTAGTATAGTAGTAGAAGTAGATGAACAGTAGTAGTAGTAGTAGTAGTAGTAGTAGTAGTAGTAGTAGTAGTAGTAGTAGTAGTAGTAGTAGTAGTAGTAAAAGTAGTAGTAGTAGCAGTAGTAAGAAAAATAGTAGTAGTAGTAGTAGTAGCAATAGTAGTAGAAGAAGTAGTAAGAAGAATAGTAGTAGTAGTAGTAGTAGCAGTAGTAGTAGTGGTAGAAAGTTGTAGTATTAGTAGTAGTAAGAAGAATACTAGTAGAAGTAGTGAGAAGAATAGTAGTTATTAGTTAGTAGTAGTAGTAGTAGTAGTAGTGGTAGTAAAACCTTTCTATCTTCATGGAGACCAAACCAGACCAAGTTACAGGTCAGATCTGCGGAGAGGCGACCCCGCTCACAGTCACAATGTTGTTTTTCTCAGTATTTTTTGAGCTGTAAAACCACCTGTGATTGAATAAATGTAAAGTAGATCTGTTTAATGTCACACTGTGGAACATTCCAGACAAAGCAATGACATCTCCATAGAAACAAGCAGGTGGTGGACCAGAAAAGTTCCACAATGCACCTTTGATTCGTTAAAATGAGCTACATAAGCGCGGAGGGTTGGTGTATCACATCTTGAGACTCTTCGCTCTCTAGAGGCCGGTTCGTTCTAACAATAAACCCAAAGCAGATCTCTCAAAGTGGTGCCGTTTTTATCTCTTGGGTCAGAAAGTGAAATGTGAAAAATGCTGAGGGGAACCCGGGTTTGAGCCCAGGATCGGCCCGGAGCTTCTCTTGTGGTTTGTTGACATTAAAAGTTCTGTGTATTTTCGTACATTGTGTTGATAAACTGTGTACTCACGCTCGGAAACACTCCCGCATGGCGCCTTTCCCAAACGGCTGCAACAAAAACGCAAGAAAAACAGGTTAAAATTCAAGAAAACACGTGAAAATTTTGTTGAAATTTTATAGAACAGAAAATATAGATAATAGTTTCTTCCACTCTGGTGCAGCGTCTGTCACCTGCTTGTTTCTATGGATGTTACTTCGGAAAGTTCCACAATATGGCATTAAACTTAATTATTTTCAGTAAGAATAGTAGTAGTAGTAGTAGTAGTAGTAGTAGTAGTAGTAGTAGTCGTAGTAGTCGCAGTAGTAGTAGTAGTAGTAGTAGTAGTAGTAGTAGTAGTAGTAGTAGTAGTAGTAGTAGTAGTAGTAGTAGTAGTAGTAGTAGTAGTAGTAGTAGTAGTAGTAGTAGTCGTAATAGTAGTCGTAATAGTCGCAGTAGTGAGAAGAGTAGTAGTAGTAGTACTAGCAGTAGTACTAGTAGTAGTAGTAGTAGTAAGAAGAAGAGAAGTAGTAGTAGTAGTAATAAGAATAGTAGGAAGAATAGTAGTAATAGTAGTAGTAAAAAGAGTAGTAATAGTAGCAGTAGTAGTAGTAGTAGTAGTAAGAAGAGTAGTAATAGTAGTAAGAAGAAGAGTAGTATTAGTCGTAGTAGTAGTCATAGTAGTGAGAAGAAGAGTAGTAGCAGTAGTAGTAGTAGTAGTCGTAATAGTAGTCGTAGTAGTAGTCGCAGTAGTGAGAAGAAGAGTAGTAGTAGTAGTACTAGCAGTAGTACTAGTTGTAGTAGTAGTAGTAAGAAGAAGAGAAGTAGAAGTAGTAGTAGTAGTAGTAAGAATAGTAGGAAGAATAGTAGTAGTAGTAGTAGTAGTAGTAGTAGTAGTAGTAGTAGTAGTAGTAGTAGTAGTAGTAGTAGTAGTAGTAGTAGTAGTAGTAGTAGTAGTAGTAGTAGTAGTAGTAAGAATAGTAGGAAGAATAGTAGTAAAGTAGTAGTAGTAGTAGTAGTAGTAGTAGTAGTAGTAGTAGTAGTAGTAGTAGTAGTAGTAGAAAGAAGAATAGTAGTAACAGTAGTAAGAAGAGTAGTATTAGTCGAAGTAGTAGTCATAGTAGTGAGAAGAGTAGTAGCAGTAGTAGTAGTAGTAGTAGTAGTAGTAGTAGTCGTAGTCGTAGTCGTAGTCGTAGTCGTAGTAGTAGTCGTAGTAGTAGTCGTAGTAGTAGTAGTAGTAGTAGTAGTAGTAGTAGTAGTAGTGAGAAGAAGAGTAGTACTAGTAGTAGTAGTAGTAGTAGTAGTAGTAGTAGTAGTGGTCAGATAAATGTTTTATGTCAGTACTGTGGAACATTCTTGGCCAAGCGATAACATCTCCATGGAAACAAGCAGGTGAAGAACCCCCTTAGACTATTCTAAAACTATACAGAAAAGGTTTTGAGTCATTTTGAGTCAACAGTATCTATTTTTGAAAACAGTTTTAATAATAATTTTACTGTTTTATTATTCAAATATTATTACTTTTGATAAGCCTCGGGATGGGACAAGATCTCGAGCCACAAGATCAGGCGAGACAATATTACCACAACATCGTGCACACTTGAGGAAAATGATGTTGTGACATTTTTTCCTCATGTTTGTACATTGAATAAAAAGTTACTGGCGAGATAAATTTTTGGAGAATCTGTAGTCACCAAAAGCAGCGCTACAGCAAAAATATGAAATAAAGTAAAATAAAAAATGGTGAAAATAAAATTAGGAACTTGATTGCACAATTATTTATAGTAAATTACGTCAAAATCTCATCTTGTCTCGCTCCCGTAGTTCAAGTCTTGTGTCTAATCTCATGTTGTGGAAATTTAATCTCGTCCCACCCCAAAAAGATTAAAGAAGTAAATTTTTTTTTTTTTTTTACCTGTGAAGCCATCTTGATGTGAACTTCGTCGTGGGCCCATTCTCCTCTGACAGCGTTGTATCTGAAACCACATTTTAAAAAACATCAATAAACCTGGATTTTATTTTCAACACTCTCTTAAAAAAAACTATGAGCCCCAAATTTATACAAAAATCGCAAAAGTAGAATGTTAAATTTGATACAAAAACTGGAGCCATTTCAAATAAAAAAGGGCTGTAAGGGAAATTTTCATACTAAATTTCGTTCACAAATGCATTTCTGTGATCTTTTAATGTAGAAATATTTGATCTTTTAATGTAGAAATATTTTTTTACTGACACTCGGACCTTTAACTATGAACCCAGCCCAGTTTTTACAGTTTAAATTGGCCGTTATAAATGCTGCCGTCTTCTTTTATCTCTCCCAAACACAACACGTCCATCTCGACTGTCCATCTGTTCAAAAGCACTTCAGTGATTTGACCTTTTGACCCCAACACGTCTGAACTCTGACCTTGGATGGACGTTTTGAGGGCGATAAAACAAAAACCACTCTGAGGCAAAACATGAAACCACATCATTACGTTCGGTGAATTATTTAGAGGTTGAAAAAAGTCCAAGGGCGCCTCTGTCAATAAAGACGAGGTGTATCACTTCTGTGGGCGGAGCCTCGTACAGACTCTGCATCAGTAAATCTGGTTATTAGTCGCAGCAGGACTGGACTTAAGTGTGAGCTCAAACACTGGACCGTGGACTAAACTGGGGCACTGTGTCTTTAAAAGTGTCTGTGTGAATAATGTGAGGAGTGTGCAGCTGTATCAGACACTTACATAACACAGGACCGACTTTCACATCACTCTTTATATAATGGAACATGTTTGACTCTACTGAACTTCAGATAAACTACAAAATCAAAGAGCAGAGCTTAGAAAGAAAAAGGTCTGACCTGAGATTGTGTTAGAGCGTGAGGTGGTAAATAATTAAGGGATTACTGTAATCTGATTACTTTTAGCATCGCAAAACTAAACTAGTTACAAGTAAAAATTGAGCAATTAAATTACAGTTAACTTCTCTGCCAAAATCTGTGTAATTCACAGATGTGTGTCGTAAAACCGTAAAACAGTAAAAGAGATAAACAGATAAACAGGAGCATGTGATGTTATGGGACACTTTAGATTCCAGAGATTTAACCACACACCAAAGGAAAATCTGCACAGATAATTATCAGGTAATGAGTAGATTTAAGACAGGCATGTCCAAACTATTAGCCAGGCTGGCGCCACCTAGTGCCTCCACTCAATTTAATTTCTCTCCAGCGAATCAGAATACACTATCAATCAATCAATCAAACTTTATTTCTATAGCACCTTCCAATGGCCAAAGTGCTGTACAACATTAAAACAGGATAAAAAACAATAAACATCATACAAACAAAGCAACAAAGCACATTACACCATTAAAATAAAGAAAGTGTCACACTAGATGGTTTGCAAAAACCCTGGAAGTTGTAGACCGCGCACCGGCCAATCAGAGAAGAGCTGTGAAGCCATGACGTCAAACTCATCACATCTGTCTGTGTCCTTTTGTGGAACAACACAACAGTAAACAAAACGTCGAGATGGATGTAGACGAAGACAGACATTCTGTGTTGGCGACGATTCTCAAGATTGAGGATTTAAAGCCGGAACAAAGAGAATGTTTGGTGAATTTAATCAAGGGGAAAGACGTTATTGTTCTTCTTCCTACAGGATTTGGCGCATTACAAACGTCACGACCAAACAGCAGCGACTGGTTAAATAAAAAAAGTACCTGCCAACCGTCGAGCGAACGAATCCTAATGCTGCGAGGTCAGACGGTTTACATAAAGTGAAACCGTCTGATGAATCAGGCTACCAAACTATGGCTCAGGGGCCAAACGCAGCCCTCAGACTTATATTTCTTGCCTTCCAGTTGAATTGGCCCATATTTCCTTAAGATGTACTTTTTACTGCACATTATGAAAACCCACCTTGCTAAAGCCAAAATTTAAATATTCAGTGTGTCCTTTTCATCATCTAAGTTTGAATAAAGTCTTTGTTTTGATTCCTGTGCCCGACCAGCCAGAACCTCCTCCATCCTGTCATCTTGTTTGAATGTACTAGGCTTTTCTAAAGTATTGTAAAAGCCTGTGTCTCGTTTGGCCGATCAACCAAGTGTTTTGATACAGAGCCAAGATTTAAGGGAATGAGAAATATTGTGACTGTGATTGGATTTGTGATCTCTAAAGAGCAGGATTCTGTTCAGAGTCCACTTTGGATTAACATTTGGGAGAAGACTGAGGATATGAGCTAGTAAAATAATACAAGAATCTCATGCATTTCAGAACATGTTTCTTGAGGTTTAAACTACAGGTCAGCAGATTTTACACAGAATAAGACCCCGTGTAGACACAGGGGAGGGCATCTGACACACAGGGGACATTTCAGAACAGAAACTACAGGTTCGACAGCCTGTTCTTTGCAGAGGACATTCTGTTATGTAAACCACTGCAGTCTTTGTGATTTGACAAAGGTGCCAACTCAAATTTCAGTTTTGATTCAGATGCGATTTAAGATAAACTGTATTTTGTCTCTGGCCTCGTATCGGTTGATGCTTAAAGCCAAAGGATCGACATCGGTAACAGAACAGGAAAAATTGGTGCGCTCCTAATGTCGAATCTGTGCATCATTCGTATCAAAAAAACTGCTTTTTTCAGTTTCGTGTTGAAATGAATAATGGAAAAAACGGATAACGACAGTTTCCCGGTCTCAGTCCCGGTCTCAGTCCCGGTCTCAGTTCTAGTCTGATCCCGGTCTCAGTCCCGGTTTCAGTTCTCGTCTGATCTCGGTCGCAATCCCGGTCCTGTTCCCTGTCCTGTTCCCGGTCCTGTTCCCGGTCCTGTTCCGGTCCTGTTCCCGGTCCTGTTCCCGGGCTCAGTTCTAGTCTGATCCCGCTCTCAGTCCCGCTCTCAGTCCCAGTCTGATCCCGGTCTCAGTCCCGGTCTCAGTCCCGGTCTCAGTCCCGGTCTCAGTCCCGGTCTCAGTCCCGGTCTCAGTCCCGGTCTCAGTCCCGGTCTCAGTCCGGTCTCAGTCCCCCGGTCTCTCAGTCCCGGTCTCAGTCCCGGTCTCAGTCCCGGTCTCAGTCCCGGTGTGATCTCGGTCTCAGTCCGAGTCTCAGTTCTCGTCTGATCTCGGTCTCAGTCCCGGTCCTGTTCCCGGTCTTGTTCCAGGGCTCAGTTCTAGTCTGATCCCGGTCTCAGTCCTGGTCTCAGTCCCGCAGTCTCAGTCCCGGACCTGGTTTTAGTCCTGGTTCAGTCCATTCTCCATGTTTTCCAATTTTAATTAAAACAAAAAAAATCGAAAACTGAAAAAAACTCCTCATTATCCATTTTTTTCATTTTGATTTTGGAGACAAATAACATAGAACAAAGTTGTTTTTAAATTTTCTTAACTCTGGTTTTATTTTGAAAAACAAATCAATAAACTCTTCACAGATTATTGTTTTATATTGCTCAGCTCTGGTCTGAAATGTCACAGCGTCGCCTCGGTCTCCTCTCCTCTTCCATGTACGTACGCGCTGGTATTTTCAGTCTCTCGCTGGCTTCAGGTCCACATGTTTGAACGGGGTTTGTCCAAAACACCGCGCAGCTTTGCCAATCATTCACACGGACGAGAACAGCGTGTACTCACCGAGGCCACTACAGTAACAGATCTGTTGGACGACGAGAGGAGACGAGAGGAGAGGAGGGAGAACTCGACACACGGTTAAATTTAGCTCAGAGCGAGATACGTGGGAGTGTGGCCTATTCAGATCTCTGCCCGTGTTCAGAATCTGTGTCTGTGGGCTAGTCCCGTCAAGTCCAAACGGGTTATATAACAGCAGCACAGGAAATCTGACATACCAAGGTGCACAGCGCTGTGAGATGTTGGTCCCGGTTTGGTCCCAGTTTGGTCCATTTTCAGTGCGGGTTCAGTTCTAATATAGTTCTGATTAAATCCTTGTTTGGTCCTTGCACAGTTCTAGTTGAGTCCTGGTTCAGACCGGGTGTAGTATTAGTATATAGTCCTGGTTCGGTCCCGGTTCGGTCCCGGTTTAGTCCTGGTTCGGCCTTGGTTTTTAGTCTTGGTTTTTAGTCCTGGTTTTTAGTCTCGGTTCGGTCTCGGTTCAGTCTCGGTTCAGTCTCGGTTCAGTCTTGGTTCAGTCTTGGTTCAGTCTTGGTTCAGTCTTGGTTCAGTCCTAGTTTTTAGTCCTGGTTTTTAGATTTGGTTCAGTCCTGGTTTTCAGTCCTGGTTTTCAGTCCTGGTTTTCAGTCCTGGTTTTCAGTCCTAGTTTTCAGTCCTGGTTTTTAGTCCTGGTTTTTAGTCCTGGTTTTTAGATTTGGTTCAGTCCTGGTTTTTAGTCCTGGTTTTCAGTCCTGGTTTTTAGTCCTAGTTTTTCAGTCCTGGTTTTTCAGTCCTGGTTTTTTAGTTTTTAGTTTTCAGTCCGGTTTTTAGTCCTGGTTTTTCAGTCTGGTTTTTAGTCCTGGTTTTCAGTCCTGGCTTTCAGTCCTGGTTTTTAGTCCTGGTTTTCAGTCCTGGTTTTTAGTCCTGGTTTTTTAGTTTTTAGTCCTGGTTTTTAGGTTTGGTTCAGTCCTGGTTTTTAGTCCTGGTTCAGTCCAAGTTTAGTTATATATAATATAGTCCTGGTTTGTTCTTGGTAAGACATGGTCCGGGTTCAGTCCAGGTTTCGTCCAAATTTCGTCCAAGTTTCATCCAGGTTTGATCCTTATCTTAGTTCGGTTAGTTCCGGTTCAGTTTCCGGTTCAGTCCGGTTCAGTCCCGGTTCAGTCCCGGTTCAGTTCCCGTTCAGTTCAGTCCGGTTCAGTAGTTCAGTCCAGTTCAGTCCAAATTTCGTCCAGGTTTCGTCCAGGTTTCGTCCAGGTTTCGTCCAGGTTTCGTCCAGGTTTCGTCCAGGTTTCGTCCAGGTTTCGTCCAGGTTTGGTCCTTATCTTAGTGCTGGTTCAGTCCTGGTCAAATCACAGGTCAGATCTGTGCTAAGACAATCCCGCCTACAGTAAGAATGCGTTTTTGTCAATTTACTTCTGAACAATAAAACATAATAACATCTCCAAGCAGAAAAGTTCCAGGGTGCACCTTTAACACGGCACACAGAGGCAGGGATGTAAACAGATCAGATGAGGCTCGGGTTCAGTTTGGCAGCTCTTCATGAACGACCGAACCCAGATTCATTTAGAACATCATGAGGTCAGAGATATTTCACATACTGGGCTAAATCTTAAACGCCGTGACCCTGATCTGGACGGGAGCAGAGAGAGAGAGGAGCAGAGAGACAAAGAGCAAAGAGAGACAGAGATGAGCAAAGAGACAGAGAGAGAAAAGAGACAAAGGACAAAAGAGACAAAAGAGCAAAGAAACAGAGGAGAAGAGAGACAGAGGAGCAGAGAGACAAAAGAGCAAAGAGACAAAAGAGCAAAGAGACAGAGAGAGACAGAGAGACAGAGGAGAAGAGAGACAGAGGAGCAAAGAGACAGAGAGAGCAAAGAGACAGAGGAGAAGAGAGACAAAGAGAGCAAAGAGACAAGAGAGCAAAGAGACAAAAGAGCAAAGAACAGAGGAGCAGAGAGACAGAGGAGCAAAGAGAGAAAGAGAGGACAGACAGAGGAGAGGAGACAGAGAAGAAAGAGACAGAGAGACAAAGAGAGACAGAAGAAGAGACAGAGGAGAAAGAGAGACAGAGGAGAGAGAAGAGACAGAGAGGAGAGAGAGAGACAGAGAGGAGAGAGAGACAGAGGAGTAAAGAGAAAGAGGAGAGAGAGAGAAAAACAAGAGACAGAGGAGCATTACCTCACATGGAAAAATCAGGGGGGCAGTTTTGTACATTATACACATTCAGAAAATTTTACCTAATAAGGAAATTCAGTCAGATAAGCCGTGTGTTTGTGTCTGTGTGTGTGTGTGTGTGTGTGTGTGTGTGTGTGTGTGTGTGTGTGTGTGTGTGTGTGTGTGTGTGTGTGTCTGTGTGTGTGTGTGTGTGTTTGTGTCTGTGTGTGTGTGTCTGTGTGTGTGTGTGTGTGTGTGTGTGTGTGTCTGTGTGTGTGTGTGTGTAGAAATCTCTGAAGCATGAAACTGTACTGTTGTGTTTAAACATTGTGCTTTAAACAGTTTTGAACAACAGAGTGGTCAGCTGCTCTTGTTTGTTTATCCATCTGACTCGGACGTCTGAAGATGTCGTCTAGCAACACGCACAGACACGCCCATTTTTCAAGGACCCCAGAACTCAGAAGAACTTGGAAGAACTCTGAGGAGATAGAGATAGAATCCAAAATGGCTGTGCCCAGTGTCACGTTTAAGAACTGTCACTTTTTATGAGCTGTTTTCACTGTGTTTGGAGCTTTGGTTGTTTAAATGACAATTTCAGACACTCGTATCACTGCAGCACCTTACTGCTTCTGTATTACTGCGCGTGGGTATGGACGGCGGCCGGTCTTGTGCCAAGGTCAATATTGAGCGAAGACTCAACGTTTTAAACGGGTGTTGCTAAATGTCCCTAAAGTCACTAACAGAAGATAAACAACAACAATAACAGCTTTACGGTTGGCGACCACATTTTTCTCCAAGTGGGACATGCAAAACATAATAAAACGCTTGAAGTGTGAACATGACGTCATATCTGAGATCCGAGTGGGAGACGGATGGATAAACGAATGAAATTAGCTGTAGCCTATAAACATTTGAGTAGCTCCAGGCTTTTTACACCATATGTGGCAGCAAATGTGGCAGAAGACCTTCCAGACGTTTATCGGTCAAGGCCTTTCCTGTGGAGTTCACAGGAGTTACACTTTTGTCCAGAGGGCTCTTAGTCTCCTCAAACTGCCCTGACACAGATCTGCTGACCAGTCCACCTGTTAAACTGACCTCTGACCTTTGACTGAGACGTGCGGTATATTTCTGAATCGACCTCGGGATCAATATCATCCATCTCAGGCCGTCTCTGGACCCTTCTGTGACCCCTGCTCACCCTCAAACCCTCCTCCTCTCTTCCGTGTCTTTACCTGTATCTGACGCAGGGCTCCGTCTCCTTCTCCTCCAGGTGAAACTCGGCCCACGGGTCCGGTCGGGCTCGGGCTTTTTCGATGGCCTGTTTCCAGTGCGCCTGTCGTAAAGAACAGGTACAGCTTACTGCACTGAGAGTGTGTGTGTGTGAAACCGCAGCGCTCGCCTCGCTCTGCTCCACCGTCTAAAAACACAAAACGACTTTAAAATGCGACAACGACGAGACGGTGACAACACAAAGAGGCTGTGGGAGAGGCATGCAGAGAGGAAGGAGATTAGAGAATTAACTAGAAGGCAAAAGGGAAAGAGAGAAAAGTGAAAGGAAAATGATAAAGTTTTGTATTAAAGAAAAACAAGGGATGAGCAGAAGGGTAAGTTTGTGCAGAATAGAGAGAGAACTATAAAAAAAACATTTCCTAAACTTATTTCTGTTAACGAATCATGTCTGAAATACTGCGATTTTCAACCCCCCCAAAAATAAAAATTTAATTAATTAATTAAAAAATCAACTACAGAGATGGGTAATATTGTTCCAGTATCAATATCTGTACCAATCCACTGATAACGGTTGATTCAATACTGATATTTTGGGGGTAAATAATATTTTTTGGGAGCTGAGAGAGAAGAGAGAGAAGAAGAGAGAGAAGAGAGAGAAGAGAGGAAAGAAGGAGAGAGAGAGAGAGAAGAGAGGACAAAAGAGAGAAGATGGAGAGAGAGAGAGGAAAGAAGAGAGGACAGAAGAGAGAGGAGAGAAGAGAGGACAGAAGAGAGAGAGAGAAGAGAGAGGGAAGGAGGAGGAGAGAGAGAGAAAGAAAGAGGAGGAGAAGAGAGAGAGAGACAAGAGAGAAGACCGAGAGATAGAAGAGAGACGAGAGAGAGGGGGGAGAGAGAGAAGAGTGGACAGAAGAGAGAGAAGAGAGAGACGAGAAAGACAAGAGAAAAGACAGAGAGAGAGAAGAGAGACGAGAGAGAAGACAGAGAGAGAGAAGAGAAAGACAAGAGAGAAGACAGAGAGAGAGAAGAGAGACGAGAGAGAAGAGTGGACAGAAGAGAGAGAAGACAGAGAGAGAGACAAGAGAAAAGACAGAGAGAGAGAAGAGACACAAGAGACAGAGAGGAGAGAAGAGAGGACAGAAGAGAGAGAGAGGAGAGAGAAAAGGAGGAGGAGAAGAGAGAATGGGGGGAGAGAGAGAAGAGTGACAGAAGAAAGAGAAGACAGAGAGAGAGAAGAGAGACAAGAGACAGAGAGGAGAGAGAGAAAAAGAGAAGAGGATGACAGAAGAAAAAGAGAGAAGAGAAGAGAGAGAAGAATGAAGAGAGAGAGTAGTAGAAGTAAAAATGATCAAGTTTTATATTAAAGCAAAACAAGCGATCAGTAGGTGGATACATTTGTGCAAAATAGAAACTATAAAAAACATTTCTGTTAACTGGTCATGCCTGAAATACTGTGATTTTCACACACACACACACACACACCGAGGAGCATTATATGTGTGGGCACGCTGGTCCAGAATAGAGAGAGAGAAGAGAGAGAATGGAGAGAAGAGAAGAGTAGAGAGAACAGAGAGAAGAGAGAGAACGGAGAGTAGAGTAGAGAAAAGAGCAGAGAAGAGAGTTCAGTAGAGTAGAGAAGAGAGAGAAGAGAAAGAACAGAGAGTAGAGAGAACAGAGAGAAGAGAGAGAGAGAGTAGAGAGTAGAGAGTAGAGAAGAGAGAAGAGAGTAGAGAAGAGAGAGAGTAGAGAAGAGAGAGAACGAAGAGTAGAGAGAGAGAGAGTAGAGTAGAGTAGAGTAGAGAGTAAAGAGTAGAGAAGAGAGAGAAGAGAGAGAACGAAGAGTAGAGAAGAGAGTAGAGTAGAGTAGAGTAGAGAGTAGAGAAGAGAGAGAACGGAGAGTAGAGAGAGTAGAGAAGAGAGTAAAGAGTAGAGAAGAGAGAGAAGAGAGAGAGAAGAGAGTAGAGAAGAGAGAGAAGAGAGAAGAAGAGAGTAGAGTAGAGTAAAGAGTAGAGAAGAGAGAGAAGAGAGAGAACGGAGAGTAGAGAAGAGAGTAGAGAGTAGAGTAAAGAGTAGAGAGAGAGAAGAGAGAGAAGAGAAGAAGGAGAAGAGAGAAGGCAGGAAATAGAGAGAAGAGAGAGGAAAGACGAAGGACGGATGAATAGATAGATAGATAGATAGATACATAGATAGATACATAGATAGATACATAGATAGATACATAGATAGATAGGAAGAGAGAGGGACCAGGGAAGAGAGAGAGAGAAAGAGAAGAGAGCGGTGGGTAGAGGGAGAGAAGAGCGAGGGACTGGAGGAGAGAGAGAGAGATGAGAGTCAGATGCAAAACCAAAATATAACCTCGCACCAGGAACCATAAATCAAAAGGTCAGCAGAAAGTTGAAACCCCCACATGGTCCCATCAGCCGCGTTTCTACGAAGCCAAACCAGTCAACAAGAACAGAGTTTAATCGGGGAATAAAGACGGAATTATGTCACATTTTATCTTACATTTTACTTAACGAATAATACAAAAGAGTCAAACATGTATTTCCTTTGTTTGTCAAACCAAAAACATCCACAACAGATCAAATCCTGCAGCTAAGTTCGTCCTAAACAAGAATCTAGAGATGAGTCCCACTGCTCCTGACAAGTTTAACCCAGGGACAGTGAAGAACGGGTCAAATGCAGGTTTAACTCAGAGAAAAAAATGAAAATAATTAACACAAATCAGCATTGTGTTTTTGTTTATCCTCCCAGTTATCTTTAAATTGTACCCAAGAACCAGCCGGTCTTCCTGGAGTCCTTCAGTGTCTGGACCTTAACTCGGCCTGATGGTGACATTTATCAATTACGATTCAACAAATTATCACCATGGAAATATAAATTTAAAGGCAAACTGTGGAACTTTCCAAGCAAATTCACTGCTTTTTCTGTTTAATGCAGCTCTAGGATAAAAAAACAAAACAAAACAAAACAAAAAAAACACTTTCCACAACCCACTCCACTCCAAGTCCATTTATGGAACAGAGTTGGACGTGTGCAAATATTAATCTTTTAAATTCATGAATTGTTGTGAATATTTGAGGGGGTGGAAGGAAATGTGGGATTGTTTTTAATCACTGTAGTGCTTTGTGTTGTCTTTTTGTATGAAAAGCTCTGCAAATAAAGCAACAATACATTGATTGATTAAAAAGTTATTTTTGCTTTTTGATAATATATTATAAACCTGTGTCTATTTGTAATGTGTATGTGTTCTTGTTTCTTTTGTTTTATTTTTTTCATCTAGTTTATCTAATGTCAAATGTCTAACAAATATCATGTAGCTGAAATTAATTGATTGATTAATTGTAGGGGTAGGATAAAAAAAACTCCTTTTGTTGAACCATTTTGTTATCTTAATTTTGTTAGTTTCTTTCTCTGTGTCTCCAGCGTCTCTGTACGTGGCCCCTCCCACCAGAGCAGCACAAATGAAGACTTGTCTCTTTCCAAACGCTCTTAAAGGACGATCGTTTTGACTGTTGACCGTGACACCCTCATCAGAAAAATGTCACAACATGAGAAAAGTGGAGCCGAGTGCAGGATTTTACAAGAAAAACTGACATTTCTATTTATATACAAGTTCATGTTAAAACTTTGTGTTGAAATTGCATTTTTCTTAAAGTTTCAGGTTGTTCATAATATTATAATATTTTGTAAAAGAGTTCATCAATTAAAAAAGATTTCTGTAATAGATTTGCGTTTCTCTGCACAAATATTTGAACTTATTGTTATTTTTGGGGTTTATATTTCAATTAGGGATGGGCATGATTAATCGATTAATCGATAATTGATCATTAAGAATTTCATCGATTACGTTAATTTTAATCGACAAACCGAATGTAGTTTGCTGTGTGTATCGTGACCAAACAGGTGTGTACATGTGTCTCTGCATCAGAAGGAGCGAGACACAAACAGTCGGTCAGTCTGTAACGAACCGAAGCACAAATGTGGATTTAACGATGATTTGTACAAGAAATTCCACACTTTCCGTTGCGTTCGGGACAAGTGTGAGTCCATGTGCACAGTGTATAAAGCAGGAACATTTGTTTCGTGTCCAGAGGGAAAAAGCCTTGCCAGGTGAGAGTCGTGCAATGTGGATGACGAGGCCCCGCCTCCCTCCCCCCGTACGGCTGTCCTGGTTTTGACAAACACAAATCTGGTCACACTAACCTGTATTCCACTGAGTCTTGTCCTTTAATCCGACAGTAATTGACCGCATCAGCGACACAAGAGCTGTAGTTTTATCTTCGCTTAGTTTATGCAAATTAGCGATGCGGTTTTAAGTTTCGTTTCTGTGAGATTTGAACAAAACTGATTTAAACACATTATAATGTCAAACAGGCTGATGTGGCTCTAGAGTCGTTACAGTTTATATGTCGTAAAGTTGAATTTATTTATGCAGATTAGTAGTGCAGATAGTAATAATAATGATGATCATTTTAATATAAAAATGTTAATGATTAATCGATAATCGATCGATTAAGAAAATTTCATCGAATGCCCATCCCTAATTTCAATAATTTTTTGTTCCGGCAAATTGGGATCAAAGTAGGTTGGATACGGCCCTCTGACCAATATGAGTTAAACACCCCTGCGATACAGTGATACGTGAATTTGTTTCAGTGTAAATGTGGTCTTAGACTTTAATCTGAGCTTTGTTTTTACACAGTCTGACCAGAAAGAACTCACTCCAACTGGAACAACAGGTCAGCAGATTTGTGCAGTTAAACAAGGCCCTCTCAAACACCATAAACTCCTAAACAGGACCATGAACGCTCAGACTGATCACAGGCATTTTCAGACTTTTTTTTGTCTGTGTTTGCATGGTCTCTCCATGGTAACTGTTTAACATCCCCCACAGTCGAGTATCTTTTCGAAAACAGCCGACAGCTTTAGTTTTCTGGCTCTCGTTCATTTTCCTCGCGATCTGCCAAAAAGAACATCCAGCCCCTTTTGTTTTCAGTTCAGTCATGTGCTGTAGTTTTTCTCTCCCGTCTTCAAACCATGAATCAAATGTCCTCCCCGCGTCCTCGCTGTAACCGGAGCCGCCCTCCTCGCCGCACGTCTCTCTCGTCCGGAGCCACAAACCGAAGCTCCTCTGGTTTTAAATTTAGCGTGTTTGCGTCTATAAGAGGAGACGTGTTTTGAACTTTGAGAGAGAGCGTCTTTTAGGGAACACCAGACATCGGGTTTCTCACGTCACAGATCTTTAGCACGAGGAACATGTGATGGGGGTGAGGGACACTGCAGTCAGAAGATCAGGTGTAAATAATCGCCAGACCTCCTGCTGTCAATTTGTGTTCATTACCACATCTTATAGTAGAATCCTGGGGTCATGTTGCTTAAATTGCTAGTTTTTTTCCCCCTTTCTGTTAATTCAAAGCTTGTTAACACCAAATCCAAGTAGGAACATGTGACGATGTAAGAGACACTTCAGTCAGAAGATCAGGGAGCTTTAGACGAGGAGCCATGTGGTCAAGAGACAGAACACATGGAATATTTGTAGGCGTAGCACGCAGTATCTTGGTACATCTGTTGCATTTCTTAATATAAATGGACTGGCAATGAGGTCAAACTGTCTTGAAACTTTTCTCATAAAAAATTATGATAAATAACTTTTTTGAACTTTTAACCATGTTCTAAAAGTTCTCTCCTCAAAAACTCAATTTTGCGTTATTCATGGTCTTCTTGCTTTGAGCCTCAGAAATTATATTTTTTTCCCAAGATTCTGGAAAATGTAATTAAATTCTAAATATAATTATGATTAGATTTGTGATTCATGTTTAAAAAGTAGGATTCTGTTCAGAGCACATTGTTAATAACATGTGAGAGACGACATGTTTATAGTGGGTCTAAACTACAGGTTCATCCAGCCATCCGTTTTCTTCCGCCTTATCCGGGGCCGGGTCGCGGATGCAGCCGTCTGAGCAGGGAGGCCCAGACTTCCGTTTCCACACACACTTCCTCCAGCTGCTCCGGGGAGATCCTGAGGCGTTCCCAGGCCAGTTCAGAGACAGAGTCCCTCCAGTGTGTCCTGGGACCTCACCGGGGCCTCCTCCTCGCTGTGGGACATGAACGTCTCTCCAGGGAGGCGTCCAGGAGGCATCAGCAACAGAAACCCTAATCCCAGCTGCCGTGGAGGAGCAGCGGCTCTACTCTGAGCTTCTCACATGCAACTAAGCTCCTCATCTAGTCTCTGAAGGAGTTCCCAGCCACTCTCTGGAGGAAACTCACTTCGATCGCTTATATCCACGATCTTGTCGTTTCGGGCTTTACCCAAAGCTCATGACCATCGGTAAGGAACACGCACACCAAGGTTTTTCAGGGGACATTCTAATCTCTCTAACACCCAGAATTCTTGAACAGACTTTCTGACCACAATTGACCATAACTTTTGTTTTCTAAATACAGGCATTATTTTAAGTTATAAAACGTAAAGACCAACGCAAAGGTACTCAAGAACAGGTCTGAAAAGCCAAAAAAGTTTAAACAGGTTCCATATTGGTCCATGGGCATACACACGAGTCTATGTGCTCTTGTACTTGTTCTGATACAGCTCCACATCGTTCTACAGACGCTGAGGAAAGGTTCTGCTCTGTCCTGTCAATGGGACTTGTCGTAGTATCAATACCTGCCCAAATGATTGATTGATTGCTTCGATTTTATTTTGATTTGTGCCAACAGAGAAACAATAATCTTAAAAATACCCCATGTACATTGTAAACAACAGAAGAGGATTGGGAAGAAGAAAAGAGTCATATTAAATCAACCCCTGATCATGAGATAGTTTCAAAAAGGATGTGGTTTCTTATGTACAAGGATCACGTAACTTTACAAATATTTACTTATAGCAAAATAAATTTCATACTACACAGCAAAAACTGGAGGGTTAAAATTTTAGGGTAAAATATTTCAGAGTTGTTTTTAACACCAAAAGTGTTATTTTAATTCTTTGAAAGTTAAATGGTGGTTTGAGTTGGGGTTATTTGCCAGAGTGGATGTGGTTGAGGTTAATTCAACTTCCTTTAGTGTGAATTTGGCTCCTCCCATTCACCACTTCAAACTCCTGTGAGAGAAGACCAGTTTGAACCAGTTTTGTACATAATTTAATCTTAAATTAACTCAAATAAAGTCAAAATAAAATAAAACACCTCTGTGTGTTTAGTGAAATCAGGATAACTCTACAAAGTGTTATCTGTTTACTCTCAAAATGTTAATATAACTGTGGATTTCGGGGTTAAACAGTGTCCAGTGTTACTTAATTAACATTTCCAAAAATTTTAAATTAACTCTAGACTCATATAAACTCTGAGAAAATGTTTTTGCTGTGTACAAACTATTAATAATGATAAAGAAGGCACAGTTGTTTATAATCGTATCTGGACTTTATAAAAAATACACTGAATTTAAATGGAAGAAGTCTGAAGCTGCAGTGTTTTAGATGCAGGTTATTTCTACAGTAAAAGTTTCACATGTGCATTTCTTTGTGTATATTTTGCTTTGTAGAACAGCCCTTACTCGCCGAGTGTTGAGAATGCATTTCACTCTACTCAGCCTGCACTAATGACCCACTTCAAAAAGCAAAAGCACTTCCTGATCACGTGACGTTCTGAAACAAATGCAAAGTCAGTCAAACCACAAGAGCAATTTGCCTCTGTCGTGGTGAGATAACAAAAACAACAGCAGGTTACATGAGGACACTACTCAGAGAACGGAGATATTATGAGCAGCATTTTTAGAAAGAGCGAGAAAAAAAATACAGAATGATAAAAGTTAAATGTTATAATCAAATCACTTCACGTTGCTGTAATTAGTTTTACAAGCAAAAACCACTTCACAAGCCATTCTGTCACATAAGTGTAAGTACAGCTGCTTTTTGCTCATTTATTAAACGATTTTTATTGAAATAGGTAAAGCTGCATTGTGAAACTTTTCTCCAATGTTCCACAGTGTGACATTAAGCAGCTCTACTTTACATTTACACAATTACAGGTGGTTTTAGAGCTCAAAAGTACCAAGAAAAAGAGGCGTTCTGAAAAAGCTATAGGGTTTTGTTTTTCTTTTGACATCATTTAGAAATCTATTTATTACAAATGTCTTTTTAAATGTTTTGGTTGGATTCAGGCTGTGTTTATACAGCACACACCACTAGTTCTGAAACAATAACACATTTTAAAGTTTGATATACAGATACTGCTGAAGGAAATAGAAGATAAATAATAACACTGAAACTAATTTACAACCCTAAAGCAGAATTATCACCCCAAAAAACTATTCTATAAGTACAGTATCGTTAAAAAAAACATGAGCTACACGATAAATATTGACCCCCTCAAAAATATTGATCCATCTACAAGGGCTGTGTCCGACTGTCCACACTATTCCCTTATTAGAGCAGTATTTAGTGGTCATTTTTAGGAGTGTCCAAATATCCGTTTGGTTAAAGGCAATGACCTCAAAATTTGCAACTTGTGCAAAGTAGTGAACATCAGTGGTCACTAGAGTGGTTAATATAGACCACAATGCACTGGGAGAGTCGGGAAAACAACAGCGTTCAGCGACAGGTGTTTAAAGGGTCCATCTCATGTAAAATAACTCTTTTCACATTGTATCTTCTGCACATGAACAAGCACAATTTGGGTTTTGGAACATCCATTACACAATAGTTATGAAATCTTACTGATTACTCGACAGTCACAGACCAGGAATTATGAAAGACTATTGCTCATCCTCCCGCCCGTCCTGAGAAAGCACAGGCTCCGCCCTCCAAACGTGACGTAGGCGACGAGTGAGCCGCCCTTCCTCCGCCATCTCAGGGAGGGAGGGGGAGACAGACGTGCGCCCTGATAATGGCAGGAATAAACTTTTATTCATCATGGAGATACAGCGCGTTCAGCCGCATGTGTTGGACCCGGAATCAGACGAGGAATTTGAGGTGCACGAAGCTCAAGCACCGCGTCCACATCAGCTGAACATTACTGATTGGTAAAGTTTTAATAAACACTAGTAGATAAACTTATTATATCGTGTTCACTGCAGTGAAGAACAATGAGCTTATGCTGTCGCTTTTGTTTAGGTGTTCATGTGAGACGGAGACGAAGCTCTTTCTGCTACGTCAAACGCGTCATAGGTGTATCTGCCGCGTCATCGTTATAGTAGCTTTAGTTCGTCGTCACGTGGGAGGGTGGCAGAAATACGCTGCAAATTGTTTAAAAAAACGCCGAATCAATCTAAAAACCACTTCGGCGACATATACAAGGCCCACACATCACTCTTAGAAGGTAGAAAGCTCTGAAAAGTTGATTTTGCATGAGCTGGGCCCTTTAACTGGACACAACACGACAGAATGAAGCAGATAAAAGCTCTGGTTTATGGCTCTGATCCTAAGTTATCTGAAGAACTGTTCATATGTGACGTTTACAGTCTGTTCTCTCTTCTATTGTTTTTACTCGAACTTGACTTTCAACAGGAAATGTCTGTTCCTGGTCTCTGATTTTATAAAAAATAAATTTCCCCCAAAAAGTCCGACTTATATGTTTTTTCTTCTTCATTACGCATTTTTTGGCTGGTGCGATTAATACTCCGGAGCAAATGAAAAATACGGTAAGTTTTGACAGAAACTTGTGTGATTAATATTAGTCCATAAATATTTGCGTCAGTCTGATCTGATCATTATTTATGACAAAAATCAAGTTTTATCAGTTTAGTGGACGCCAGAGTCACATGATCCGACAGTAGTGAGTTGCGTGTCCTGTAGAGGGCGCTAAAGAGTGCAAGACTTGTAGTGAATAAGGAGTTAGAGACTAGAGTGGACGTTCGGACATAGCCCCATGTACTGAACCATAAGTCGATGTACTGTAGTATTTATCCTGCCTTTACACCACCTTAAAACTGTGACTAAACCAGAACTAAACCAGGACTAAAACTGGACCACACCAAGTCTATAAAACTAGAAAACTAAACCAGGACCAAACCAGGACAAATTTGTGTGAACGCAGCTTAAAAAGAAAGGGTTAAAAATATTATTACTTTTTCAAAAATCAACCCCAAGAGACAAAATCATTTAGTACATTATGTCAAAGGCTAAAACCATGCTACTCCAGAGGTCAAAAGTTACCAAAAATACCAATTATTTTAGTTTATTATTCTTGTTTAATAATTACATAAACAAGATATTCAAAATTAGAACAAAATATTAAAAAGCCACGGAGCCACTGTAGTCTGGAAAGGGACAGACATGCACGGTTAGAGATGTAAAAATGGAAAATGTTATGGGAAAAGCAGGAGGAGATGGAGACTGCAGATTGGAGATGGTCACTGGGTCAGAAGCAGAAGGAAGGAGAAGGAAATAAAAATAAATATATATTAAATTTAAAAACATACCCGAGCCTTCTCACTCAAAACTCTGTACGTTCGGGGTGAAGCGTTTTCTATGTCCGGCTAAAAACAACAGGACAAGTGGAATAAGAAGTTTTTTGTTAGCAAATTCAAAACACAAAACACAGAAAACAGACATATAATTCATTAATAAACACATTCCTACTAAAGCAAAAGACATTTTTACATTTATTTTGCTAATGTTGCTGTTTAAAGAGACAATTTTACACCATTTTCTGATCTATGTTATTATTATTGTTGTTGTTTCCTCATCAAAAACAGACATGGAGTTGTGTTTTTTTTGTTTCATTCACACGTTTAACACACAAACCCTCCATATTTAGGCGGAGTTCTTCTCTCGAACAGAAAGAAAACACTCTGTTCAATACAGGAAGTGCTCCACTGTGTTTTTAAACTCCACACACCTTCACTAGAATCATTTGGATCATTTCAGCCATGGAATTGCTGAACTCTATTGAACTAAAGGTAACTTGAAAACTACCACTTCATGACTTCACAAGGTGGTAGGGGTGTAACGGTTCACAAAAATCACAGTTCGGTACGTACTTCGGTTTTGAGGTCATGGATCGGTTAATTTTCAATACAGTTTGGGAACAAAATTTGAAAACTATTTGCAAAGTGCTGCTTGGTAATACTAATAAGTTAAATAAAATATTCTGAAATAAGCAACAAATGTATGAAATATTATAAAAATGAATTCCTTGTAAACGGGGAGTTCGGTGAGGAAAAGGGCCGCGACGACCGTAGTTTTGTGAGTATTCGCGTGGTTCGGAGGGACGGGGGGCAATTGTTGTCAAAGCGGTTGCCCTAACTATAAAGCGCTGCGGGAAACACTGCCCCAATCACGGATGAATTCTCTCCTGAATATCCAAGAGCCGAGCCTTTCGTGTAGCTGCACATGTAGTGGCAGAATGTAAACACTGTCACATTTCAGACACAGAAAGTCGTGTGTCGCTTTATTAACTGAACTCACAACAACATCAAAACTGCTAAAAACGGTAAACAGAACAGCGGGCCTCAAACGTCAACGGGTCTTAAAGGGACGGCGACTATACTGTATATAAAGCACAAACCTGAAAACTGAACACTGAACATAGGTAAACATGTAACTAATGTGTCTCTAGTTAGCGGTTAATTATGTATGTAAACATGTATGATAAAGGCACTACAACAGACACAAATTGCACAAACTCACTCGTGCACAGTCCTGCACCGAACTGAATGTCCAGTACCGTAACAGCTCAGCACGAATTCCTGAACCGCTACACTCCTACAAGACGGAGAAGAGCATTTTGAGCTTTGGGGGCAGAGGTCTGCGAAGGACAGAATTTTCAGTCCCACTCCCGCCCGCATCTATGATATTTTGTCCAGCTTCTGCCAGCAATTCCTGCACGATGGGGACGTTCGTGTTCTTAAACTCTAGCAAACACCGAGAAGCGGAAAGGAATTGTCTAAATTGTGCGCAAAATTAAACCACATATGTAAGTTTAGGCTGCTGAAAATGTTTTTAATAATGCCAAATAAAATATCCAGCACAAACGATGTAAGAGAGGAAAACATGAATCATTTGTATATTTTACTTTACACTCATTTTTAGTTTGCAGGACTGCAGTTTAAAATCCCGCCTGCCCGCTCCCGCAATGAGCTTTCAAAATGCGTCCCTCACGTTTGGAGATGTAGACAGACTAATAATAAAGAGTTACTGAAACATGTGTGAATGAAACAAAACACAACTCCAGGTCTGTTTATGAGGCGATAACAACATTATAACATGACTTAGAGCTCACCGGAGTCTTTTGCGTTATATAGGGCTTTTAAAAACTACACTCTTGCAAATATATTAAATAAGGATACCCCTCTCTTCTCCACCTCCCTTTCTCTCCCTTTTTTCTCCTTCCTCACCATCTGTCTGTCTCTTTTCCTCACCCCTTGCTGCTGCTGCTGCTGCTCTCTGCCTTTAAAAACAACAGCTCTGGACTCACACTGGAACTCTTTCATTCATTCATCTGGCGGAGAAACAGAGCGGCCATTTTGAGCTGCATTTGTGTTTAAATCGGCCATTGTCTCCGGCCTCTGTGAGCGGTGGAATAAACAGATCTGCTCTGGACCCTTACGGTGACCTCAGTCCTTCCTGGTTTGGATTTAAAGGGCCGATATGACGCTATTTTCTGATCTAGAGTTGTGTTCTTTCTCTTTATCTACCTCCCTCTTTTTCCTTTTGTGTTGTTTTGGAGGAGATAACAACATTCCATCACGTCTGAAAGCTCCAGAGTCCATTTTGAGTCATACTGGACCTTTAAAATGAAGGTTAACCAAGTTCCCCCTTTTGCTTTGTGTGGACTTCCTTTAATTGTGTTGTACGGTTCGCAACAAAAACAACAGCTACTTCCCCAAATCTATTAGCTATACTACTCATTTACAGAATTTTAGCTTATCTACATTAACAGGTTTAAAGGTGCACTGTGCAACTTTCCTGGTGGAGGGTCAGATCTGTGGAGAGGCGACTAACCCTAACCCGCTTACAGTCAGAATGTCTGTTTTTATAGGTATTTCTGAGCTATAAAACCACCTGTAACTGAATAAATGTAAAGTAGAGCTGTTTAATGTCACACTGTGGAACATTCCAGGCAGAGCAATGACGTATCCGTAGCAACGAGCAGGTGGAATGTCCCGGTACGGCATTAAACCGTCCATCCATGTTGCATTTACTCGATAACGTTTGTCTTTACTGAGCTAAAAACGAGCATTTTTACTGTGAGTGGGCTCGCCTCTCCACAGATCTGACATGTAACTTGGCTCTGTGGTGTTATCTACTTTCTCCATAGAGATAAAAAGCGTAAAGCCATATTGTGGAACATTCCAAGCAACATCTCCATGGAGAGAAGCAGGCGACAGACTCCACACCAGAAAAGTTCATTTGATGATGATTTCAAGGATTATAGGAAAAAAAAAACATTACTTACGGACATTTTCTAATATTTAAACTCCATTTTTAAATCAATGTTACAGTTTAAATATTCATAAGTTTCAGCTTTTTGTTATAGGTGAGATTTTGGGGACTTTTCACAGTTTAAAGCTTAACCTACGTTCAGACTGCAGGGCTTAATGCTCAATTTTGGATTTTTTTGTGAAATCCGATTTTTTGGCGAGGTCGTTCACATTTCCAATTAAATGCGACTTGTGTGTGATCTCCAGTGTGAACATTAAACAGCCCAAAAGTGTCCCACATGTGCACTGGAGACACGACGACGTCACACGCAGAGAAGTCGCCTAAACCTGGACGCAGCATCGAGCACCTGGAGATTTTAAAGTTGCTGTTGTATCTGAGCCAGAACATGTACAGCTTATTTGTTTTAAGGAGATTGAGAAGGAGAAGGACGAGGTTTTTGGCCGTGGCGTTTTGTGGGGCAGCGGCAGCGACGTCCGAAGAAAGAAACGTGTGAGTGCAGAGTCGCAGCCAAGAGTGGAGGGATTGTTATGTGCTTCACTGCTTCACTGATACCGAGTTTATGTACAAAATTTTCATCTGACGAGAAGAACGTTTGTGTACATTTGTGAGCGCCTACTCGTACCACTCTCACGGGAGGAAACACGTCTTCGGCGGCCTATTTCAGTGAGAAAATGCGTCGGCGTTGGGCTGTATTGGCTCACGACAGGTGCTTGTTACCGTGTTGTTATGACGTGTAGGTGGGATGAAGGTGACCTGACCGTTTAGACTGAAGTCGCATGTCAAAAGATCGGATATGTATCAGTTTTAGGATCTGATCTTTTAATGACAGTCCGAATGACACAGATCCGATTTTTTGCATGCAACTTCAGTCTGAACGGTCAGGTCACATTCATCCCACCTACACGTCAGACTCAGAGTATCGTCAATGGAGGGAAAGCGAGGTTAGCGATTAATATTAATTTATTAATATTTGGGAGGATCAATGTTTTCAGGCCAAATTGGAGGAGTCTTAACAGAACCGGGCGGTTTTTGAAATGATTTCCAAAGAAATGTCCGAGCGCGGCTACAGACGGCCCTGACTACAATGTCAATGAAAAATAAAGAGCCTGTGAGCCAAATACCAGAAGACTAAAGACTCAAACAAACAAAGCGGTCGTGGACGTGTAACATGTCCATTTTACCAAGAACTGGACCGAATTTTGGGAGACAAGCCCAGAGTTTAGGCGACTTCCTTAAACACTGAGCACATTCGCTTCATGTGACATCGTTGTGTCCTCCAGTACTCATGCGGGACACTTTTGGGGCGTTTAAAGGTCACACTGGAGATCACACACAAGTCACACTTAATTGGAAATGGGAACGACGTCGCAATATAATCAGATTTCACAAAAAAATCTAAATTGAGCGTTAAGCCCTGTAGTCTGAACGTAGCTGTAGACTTGGACAAACTTGAAAAAAAATGTCATACTTAGTTTTAAATTGTCAATCGCTATGGCAGCATTCCTCAAGGTCCTTTGTCCTAAAACTCAAGGAGAGGCTTTCTCTGCTGCCAGGACTCAGGACAAAGTGTTCCTTGTTACAGAAATCTGAGCTCTCCTGATTCGGTTAAGTCCTTGATCTCCTTTTGGGCAAAACAACAGCCACTTTTTGTAACTACAGTAGCACTGAGGGTGTCTTGCCAAAGGACACAACAACAACAACCACAGTGCGTTTCAAGCTCTAGTTTCTCACTAGCTCAACACAATCTCACTTTTTTGTATTTGTATTTAAAGTTTCTCCATTAATTTAGTAATACTTTTGATTTGCATAGAACGTTTTTAGCCGCAAGGTGTTCATTTATGACTTGTTTTTTAGAATTCTTTTGTATTTATATTTTTTTCTGAGCCTTGCTCCTTGTTCCTGTAGCCGCTCACCTTGTACTGGAAGTTCTGTTTGGGCAGCGAGTTGGACAGGGAGCTGGACAGGGAGCCGGACAGCTGCCTGGCGTACACCTGGTTCTTCAGATATTCGCAGATTTCTCGCGCCGAGTCGTGAAACAGGGGCATGATCACGTGCTCGTCATCATCGTCGTCTTCGTCGGTGAAGGAGCAGGACCTCAGGGGGCTCCGCTGCGCCGGGGGCCTCTTCAGACTGCCCTCCTCCTCCATCGCAAACATCAGGTCGTCCTCCATCTTGGAACTGCCCGAGGAAAGAGAAAGAAGTGACGATTTACACTTGGGATTTTGTGCAGTGACATTATTTAAAAGCAGAGGTGGAAAAAGTACTGAAAAACTGTAATTAAGTAAACGTATCTTTACTTTGCTTAATTCCTACTCAAGTAAAAGTCTAAAAACCTACTTGAATAAAAGTAAAAAAGTACTTAATTCAAAATGTAGTTTACTTTCAGTTATTTGACGTAAAAAAGGATGAATCATAAATCTAATCCAGCGAATACCGGCTGAAACGTCCCCTTGGCTTGAAAGTCCCATTCTCTCAGCGGGAACGTCCCCCTCCTTCCTCCAGGTGCCCCTTTCTCTTGGGCAGCACACGGGCAACTGCTGTGCCCGGGAAAGGGGGACCTTGTTTATGTCATTTTACCGATCTTCCTAAAGTGACAAACATTTTTTCAGTATGTAATATCAATATAATTCTCAGTTGCTCATTTTTACATGTTTTTTTTTTGGTATGAACTAGGGATGAGCATTCGATGAAATTTTCTTAATCGATTGTCGGGAGAATTAACAATCAATTATCGATTAATCATTAACGTTTTTATATTAAAATGATCATCATTATTATTACTATCTGCACTACTAATCTAAATAAATAAAAAAAAAAATTAACTTTACGACATATAAACCATAACGACTCTAGAGCCACATCAGCCTGTTTGACATTATAATGTGTTTAATTCAGTTTTGCGCAACTCACAGAAACAAAACTTAAACTTAAACTTAAAACATAAACTAAGCGAAGATAAAACTCCAGCTCTTGTGTCGCTGATGTGGTCAATTTCTGTCGGATTAAAAGACATGACTCAGGTGAATACAGGTTAGTGTGACCAGATTTGTGTTTGTCAAAACCAGGACACCGTACGGGGGGAGGGAGGTGGGGACTCGTCATCGACATTGCGCGACTCTCACCTGACAAAACTTTTTCCCACCGGACACCGAAACATATGTGCTGCTTCGTACACTGTGCACATGGACTCACACTTGTCCCGACTGGAACGGAAAGCGTGGAATTTCTTGTACAAATCATCGTTAAATCCACATTTGTGCTTCGGTACGTTGCAGACTGACCCACTGTTTGTGTCTCGCTCCTTCTGATGCAGAGACACATGTACACACCTGTTTGGTCACGATACACACAGCAACCTACATTCAGGTTTGTCGATTAAAATTAACGTAATCGATGAAATTCTTCATGATCAATTATCGATTAATCGACTAATCATGCACATCCCTAGTAAGAACAAATGTGTTGAGATACATTCTAACTTGCATATGTACAATATATATAATGAAAAAAAAGTAAGTTTTTTAATGTATTTATATGTATATAGATTAACTAACTTAGTTTCATAAAGGTTGTAATTCAGGGAGACTTTCCAGCCAGGGGGACTTTCCAGCTGATTCCCAATCCAGCACAAGTTGTTTTGATCAACTTTTAGGTGATACAGAGCAAACTTTGTTCAGTGCAAACTCTGTACATTCTAAAGACAGCGGAGCTCACGAACACTTACTATTTTAACACTTGCACGTTATTCCCTATTTTGTGTTTGAACGCAAATATCTGTCCAAGGTTTGGCCAGCTTTCCTCGCTTTCCTCTCGAGAATTATTCAAGGCAGCTTCTTCTTGAATATCGTCCGTGTTGACCTCGATCTGTGGCTTGGCACCAACACAATCCAAATTGATCCAAGAAACTGACTTGCAGTTCTGTACAGTGACTGAACATACTATAATGAAAATGTCGCACAGTTCCTTTCATTTCCAGCTGATTTTTTTTTTTGCATTTCTTTTTTTTCTCTATCAGTCTGATTTTACTCAGTAACGAGGGTGGGTTCCAGTGTAATGAAGTAAAATACTTGGGTTAAAATGTGCTCGAGTAAAAGTAAAATCATCTATTTCAAAAACTACTTAAAAAATTACAAATTACTCATAAAAATTACAATTACAGTTACATGAGTAAACGTAATTCGTTACTTTCCAGCCTTGCTTAAAAGGTGCATTGTGTAACTTTTCTGGTGGAGGGTCCGACAAACATTTCCATCTTCATGAAGACCAAATCAGACCAAGTTACAGGTCAGATCTGTGGAGAGGCGACCCCACTCACAGTCAGAATGTCTGTTTTTCAACGTATTTTGGAGCTATAAAATCATCTGTAATTGAATAAATGTAAAGTAGAGCTGTTTAATGTCACACTGTGGAACATTCCAGGCAGAGCAATGACGGACCTCCAACCAAAAAGTGACACAGTGCACCTTTAAAGAAGCAGTATTTACCCTGTGATCTTACAGTTATAAAAGGTAATTCAATCCCAACTGAACCTGGGCTGCCAGAGCCTGAACTTGCAAACAGAAGACAAGTTTTTCTCATTCTCACGCCTTGGCCCCATCTTATTTCTATTTCCTTGCTTCCTTCTCCTTGATTCCTTTCCACGATCCTGATTTTTTATTTATTTTTTTTACAGCTGTCAATCAAATGTGTCATATTAAGTGTCGCCCCAAAGAAAAACAAGGAAGGAAAGAGTGAACCTGAGGGAGACTTCAGGAGCAGACACCAGAGAAAAAAATAAAATAAAAAATCAAACTTTACTGGTCTCAGTGAGGAGTTTATATCCTCTCTCCTCGCTGTGTCTCCTCTGTGGGCGGGACTTCCTCGCCCATTTCCTGCAGAATTAAGGAGAGGAATCAAGGAGGAGGAAATCACTCACTAAGCTGCAGGTGCCTGGGTTTAGGGAGTGACCATTCAGATCAGAGAAAGACATTTTCTGACACATTTTAATCATCAAAACAGTGAAAATGTCAAATGTGTCGCATAAATGAGTTTCCTTCCTTTGAACATGGGTCCGGTCAAGTGGTAACGGAGGGAAACGGGCAGATTTTTTACATTCAAATGTCTCTTATTCAGAAACTAGAGGAACTATTGAAATAAGTAAAGTATCAGAATGTAGGAAAGAGTTACACTCCAACAGGGTCAAGTTAAACCTGTGATATTCTTTCAAAAAATTTAAAAACTCATGTCGGTAACAGAGGGAATGAAATATGCAGCATTTTTTGGCCAATAAATCCAAACAGTGATAACTCTTGGTTCTCACTTACATATCCTTAACAAACTGGTTTGAATATTTGCTTCATATAGTTTTCTACCATATGGTACAAGATTAGGTTGAAAAACCTCTTACTTTTTGAGATTTTTTATGAAGAAAGGTCATGGTAACGGAGGGAAAATTGTACAAACAAGTACAAGGTGCATGATTTTGCATAATTTGTCAACTTTTTTCTTCCAAATACTTTAATATTACTTCAAAATGAAAGGAAACTATTTCTATAAAATATGTCAGTCCTTCCAAGCAAATTTTTATCATTTTAAATACTTTTTTTTTTTTTGAAAAATCATGTACCTTCATCAACAGTTCAAAGATGGAATAACACAAGATATGAGGAAATACATCCATTTATTTACATGATTTTCAGGTCTTTGAAATTTGGGAAATAATTTTTGTTCCATGTTTCATACATGGTCTGTTTAAAACGTATGTAACTTTAGAACCAAAAATGGTACAGAAAAAAGGTAAACAGTTTCATAAACTAGAGTACATATGTATCTGTTCAATACATTTTTATATCAGATGCATTAACTTGTATTTTTGGCCTTGCTGTTTACTTCTGCTTGACCAGGCCCACAAGCAACAAAACTGCAGCTGTAACAAAATAATTTAGTAAAATAAACCAAAAAATACAGTTGGTGATATATCGATACAGCAGCGTAGGATATGGATGTTTCATTGTGTTTTAATCCATGTTTGAATCAAAAGAATTTAATCCATGGTGTTTTAATGTCATTTTTCTATATATATATATTTATGCACAATGACAATGTTAAATTTTTTATGTATTCATAAGGTGGAGGCTTTAATATAAGCTCTATTGGGTTTTTTGCCTTTTCCAGCACCTACTTTTTATTTAGTGTGTTTCTTTTTATTGTTATGTTATATGTGCAAAATAAATAAATAGATAAAATAAATATCAATACTGTATCATCACATTAAACCATACGATATTTCAGTATTTTTGCACATCCCTAATTATAACATAGATCAGAAAACAGCGTAATATGGGCTCTTTAAGAAAAAAAAACAACATAATATATAAATGCCTTCCTGTCTAAAAATGCGTTTTGCTTACTTGCATTTTGGCACGTTTTCTAAGTACAATTAAAGCAACCTGACTCTCCAGATGGTCGATTAGCCAATACCAACTGAACTTTTCAACACAAAGACACACTTAAACACACAGACACACACAGAAACACACACACAGAGACAGTCTCAGATCTCTATCAGAGGTGACTCAGACCAGTGCGATGTTGTTTACATTTGTGAGAATCTGAAAGCCTCTTTTACAACCGTCAGCAGACTCAGACTCAGCTCGGTCACTGTGTCAGTACGACAGTCCCCTCGGCTTCTGTCGCCAACCAGCTAAAGCACGAACACGTACACGCACACACTTTCTGATTAGGCCCCGGGGAGAAACTGAAGACAACAGGCTGTAGGTGAGAGAACAGAAATAAAAGACGATAATAAAAACAGTCTGGTTTAATAAGTGAAACATTAAGGTCATAAAAATGCACAAAACCAGGTCGAAATCTGACCTACTAAGAGACAGTTTCATGGATGAATAGAGCTGGTTTAGTCCTGGCTTAGTCCTGGCTTAGTCCTGGCTTAGTCCTGGCTTAGTCCTGGCTTAGTCCTGGCTTAGTCCTGGCTTAGTCCTGGCTTGTGTTTGTTTTATGCATATACTTGGGTTTGGTCCAGTCTGAGTCCAGTTTTAGGTCCAGGTTTTCATCCAGCGTTTAGTGCCAGTTTAGTGCCAGTTTAGTGCCAGTTTAGTGCCAGTTTAGTGCCAGTTTAGGCCAGTTTAGTCCCAGTTTAGTCCCAGTTTAGTCCCAGTTTAGTCCCAGTTTAGTCCCAGTTTAGTCTTGCTTTTCAGAATTGAAATCGCTGGTTCAGTCCCTGGTTTTATGAATTAAGGGGATATGATAACACGTTCAGGCCCAGGTTTACCCCCGGTTTAGTCCCCGTTTAAGCCCCGGTTTAGTCCTGCTTTTCAGAATTGAAATTGCTGACTGAGTCCTGGTTCAGTCATTTTATAGACCTGGTTTAGTCCTAGTTTAGTCAGTCCTGGTTGATTCCTGGTTGAGTCCTGGTTGAGTCAATGATTCAGTGCTGGTTTCTTGAATTAAGAGGATATGTTCGGTCCATGTTTGGTCCATGTTTAGCCCCAGTTTTAAGCCCAAGTTTAGTCCCAATTTTAGTCCCAAGTTTAGTCCCAAGTTTAGTCCCAAGTTTAGTCCCAAATTTAGTCCCAAGTTTAGTTTAGCCCCAAGTTTAGCCCCAAGTTTAGCCCCAAGTTTAGTCCCAGTTCAAGCCCCAAGTTTAGCTCAGGTTTAGTCCAGGTTTAGCCCAGGTTTAGCCCAGGTTTAGCCCAGGTTTAGCCCAGGTTTAGCCCAGGTTTAGCCCAGGTTTAGCCCAGGTTTAGCCCAGGTTTAGCCCAGGTTTAGCCCCACTTCAAACCTTGTAGATTAAATATGTTTCCATGCATCTTTCTAAACCAAGAGGAGCCAAAATCTATTACAAAAAATAAGAAATGCAAAATAATAAAGTTTGTAGAGCTGCAGTTTAAGTTTGTATTTGTTTGTCGAGTTCATCTGGGAGCACGGATAAAAGCAGGAAATATAAAAGTGCATGTACTTTGTTTTTAAAATGTCGATGAGATAAAGAGTTTCCTTCCTCTTCTCCTTAAATTTGTCATTCTGTTTCTGTCCACCCAAATATTACGTAACAGGACTGAAGCCGTGTGAGGAAATATGATCCCACAAATCTGACTCCTGCAGATGTCATTAAGGGCAGACCTTTTTACTGTGTTCAGGCCTGCTTTAGTCCTGCTTTAGTCCTGCTTTAGTCCTGCTTTAGTCCTGCTTTAGTCCTGCTTTAGTCCTGCTTTAGTCCTGCTTTAGTCCTGCTTTGAGTCTTTATGCATATACTTGGGTTTAGTCCAGGTTTAGTCCGGGTTTAGTCCGGGTTTAGTCCGGGTTTAGTCCGGGTTTAGTCCGGGTTTAGATCCAAGCGCTGGTCCAAGTTTTCATCCAGATTTTAGTCCCAGTTTGATCCTGCTTTGAGCCCAGCTGAGTCTTTATGCATTTGTTTGGGTTTGAGACCCGGTTTGAGACCCGGTTTGAGACCCGGTTTGAGACCCGGTTTGAATCTTAGTCCCAGTTGAGTCTTTATGTATATACTTGGGATTGGTCCCATTTTAGTACCGTTTTCGTACCAGTTGAGTCTTTATCTTTACTTAAGATTGGGCCTGTTTTAGTCACGTTTTAGTCCTGGTTTAGTAGTGGTTTTAGTCCCATTTTGGTCCCAGTTCTGGTCCCAGTTCTGGTCCCAGTTGAGTCTTTATGCATATACTTGGGTTTAATCCCGGTTTTGATCCTGGTTTGAGCCCAGCTGAGTCAAGATCTATAGACTTTGGTTTGGTCCTGTTCTCGTCCAGCTTCTCGTCCCAGTTGAGTCAAGATCTATAGACTTGGGTTTGGTCCTGGTTCGAGTTCTGCTTCTAGACCCGCTTCCAGTCCCGCTTCTAGTCCCACTTGAATCAAGATGTACAGACTTGTGTTCGACTCCCTGGTTCGAGTCCCTGGTTCGAGTCCCTGGTTCGAGTCCCTGCTTCGAGTCCCTGCTTCGAGTCCCTGGTTCTAGTCCTGGTCTAGTCCCTGGTTCGAGTCCCTGGTTCGAGTCCCTGGCTTCTAGTCCCTGCTTCTAGTCCTGGTTTTAGTCCTGGTTTAGTCCTGGTTCGAGCCCTGGTTCGAGCCTGGTTCGAGCCCTGGTTCGAGTCCTGGTTTGAGCCCTGGTTCGAGCCCTGGTTCAAGCCCTGGTTTAGTCCTAATTTTGACGTTGTGTTTATGCAAAAATGAAGGAAGCCCTACAGTGGTACAGAAGAGATTAGGGCAGTGCAATTAATCAAATTTTAAGCAAATTCGACTTCCTTTTTCACATTCTGGAAACTAGTATTGAAAACCACTTATTTTTCAGTTGGACGAAATAAAAACGATAGAAGAGAGGGAAGAAAATTCGACAGAGGGATCGTAAAAACTAGAGAGGGGGGGTTTGCAAATTATAGGTTATCTGTGTCCAACTTTATAACCTACATATTATGCAACAAGACACTGCCAAGGAAACAGTCCTGGAGCAAAATGTTCCACACGGGGATTTAAAGGCCAAAGTTGTGCTGCTGTTTAAGATTTAGAGATTGAAAAATACTGTGTACTGTTGTCTAGGAAGAAAAAAAAAAACAACTCACAAAATAATGAAAAACTATTAAAAACTCCCCATGTTACAGCCTGAATGTTTCTAATGCAGATTATGTGACCAGTTGGTGTGATTAGAGATGCTCCAATATGGATATTTGAGTTGATACTGGCATCTGATATTTGTTTTACTGATATAGCTGATAATATTGGTATCGGCAAATAACGGTTAAGTCACATATTACACAAGATTGAATTTAAGACATGTTATAATGCTGTTATCTCATCAAAAACAGGCCAGGAGTTGTGTTTTGTTTCATTCACATGTTTGAGTAACTCTTTATTATTCGTCTGTCTACATCTCCAAAGCTCAAAATGCACTGATCCACCTTGTGATGTCATGAAGCGGTTGTTTTCAACTTAAGAGCTACCTGTTTACATTTTGTTCAGTAGAAATTGGATATTCCAGAGCTGTAATTATCCAAATCAGGAGTGTCAAACTCAAATTCACAGAGGGTCAAATTTTAAAATTGGGACTAAGTCGTGGGCCAAACTAAATATTAATTGAAAAATTTCACCAACATCTGCATGTTTTCTCTTCTTTTGAGATACGTAATGTTAAACCATTTCTTATTAAAATAAATGTTTAATAATAGTTTTGCTTAAACATTTAATCCAAAACAAGCAGAATATAAAATAACAACATTTTAAATAAATAATGTCTCTATAGTCTATCTGCTCTAATACAGATTTGATATTATCTCGCGGGCCAAGTATAATTATATCGTGGGCCACATTTGGCCCCCAGGCCTGAGTTTGACATGTCTGACCCAAATGATTCTAGTGTAGGTGCATGGAATTTAAAAACAAAAACAATGGAGCACTTCCTGTATTGTATTACCACTAGGAGTGTGC
Source organism: Boleophthalmus pectinirostris (assembly GCF_026225935.1). Classification (NCBI taxonomy): domain Eukaryota; kingdom Metazoa; phylum Chordata; class Actinopteri; order Gobiiformes; family Gobiidae; genus Boleophthalmus; species Boleophthalmus pectinirostris. The sequence continues at coordinate 32,852,521 of NW_026571047.1, forward strand.
AAAAATATAGAAAAATCGATATATCGTATCGTTTAATGTGATGATACAGTATCAATATCGTGGGTTGCTGTATCGATATATCACCAAGAGTATTTTTCAGTTTATTTTACTATATTGTTTTGTTATAGCTACAGTTTTGTTGTTTGTTCAGTGGAAGGAAACTCATTTATGCGACACATTTGACATTTTCACTGTTTTGATGATTAAAATGTTTGTGTTTTATATGAACTTTACACAAGAAGTGGTTTAACACTTTTAGAATCACAGCCACGATTGAGCCTTTATTTTTTATTGAACTGAATCGATTTGAAAGTTCACTGTATCGTATCGTGGCCTACGTATCAAGGTTTGTATCGTATCGGCAACTTCTTAATGATACCCAGCCCTAGCCAAGAGTATTTTTTTTAATATTTTACAAAGTTGTTTTGTTACAGCGCTTCAGTTTTGTTTTGTTCAGAGGAAGGAAACTCGGTGTTTGATTAAAATGGGTGTTTTTCATGTGAACTTTGAAGAAAAAGTGGTTTAGCAAAGACTTTAAGTATCACAGCCATGAGTTAGGCTTTATTTTTTACCGAACCTTATCGAACTGATTTGAAATATATCGTATTGAATCTTACAGAATCAAAAGCTCACTGTATCGAGATATGTATCGTATCGCCGAACAGAGCCTAAATATGCGGTTTGGTATGTGTGCAGCCATGATTTTCGTCAGTCTATATAGTTATACAACGTTAGAATAAAAGGTACATTTTACGGGACCAGACACAGCTCGTAAAACACATGCTGTACACTGTGTCTCTGTCATTTAAAACCGCTGCGTTTAACGATGCATTTAACTATTTAAAATGCAAACTTCCTCAATACGCACACAAAAATAGAGCCTAACAGCATGTGGTTGCAGAATCATCTAGAGTAGAGAGCTTTTCAGGACAGAGTCTGGTACACGAGGCTCTCTGCAATAATGTGGTTTACTGAGACAAGATACAGAGGAAAATATATGTTTTGATAACCTAAAAACAATATCATAGAAAATTAAAAGGAACAACATGATAAAATGGGAAGTACTGGTTGATACATGAGTCTAAAAATAGTTCTGGTTTAGTCCTGGTTCATTCTCAGTTTTATTAATTCAAAGGATCTCATAAATTTGGGTTTACTGATACAAGTTATAGAAAAAATATAATAACAAAGTATGAATTTTGAGTTGAAGTTGTCCGTTTTGATAACTTAAAAACAATGTCATAGAAAAGTAAAAGGAACAACGTGTTAAAATGGATTGTATTGGTTGATATGTGAGCATAAATAGTCCTGGTTCAGTCCTGGTTTTAAGTGGAACAACAACCTGCCAAGATAGGAAGTATTGGTTGATATGAGTCTAAAAATAGTCCCAGTTTAGTCCCAGTTTAGTCCTGGTTTGGTTCGGTCCCAGTTTATTCCTGGTTCAGTCCCTGGTTTGGTTCAGTCCCTGGTTCAGTCCCTGGTTCAGTCCCTGGTTCAGTCCCAGGTTCAATGAATTAAAAGGATCTGGCCAATTTGGGTTTAGTCCAGGTTTAGTCCCAGTGTAGACCTGGTTCAGACCTGGTTAAGGCCCAGTTTAGTCCTGGTTTAGTCCCGGTTTGGTCCAGGTTCAGGCCTTGTTTTAAGCGGAGCAACAACATGCCAAGATAGGAAGTAGTGGTTGTTGTGAGTCTAAAAATAGTCCCAATTCAATCCCAGTTTAATCCTGGTTTAGTCCTGGTTTAGTTCTGACCCAGTTTATTCCTGGTTCAGTCCCTGGTTCAGTCCCTGGTTCAGTCCCTGGTTCAGTCCCTGGTTCAGTCCCTGGTTCAATGAATTAAAAGGATCTGGCCAAGCTGAGTTTAGTCCAGGTTTAGTTCCAGTATTGACCTGGTTCAGACCTTAAGTCCCAGTTTAGTCCTGGTTCATTTCATATGTTGCCATGTATCTTTTTCAGCATTCAGCACCCAATATCAAATAAAAATAAGAAATATAGAAGTATATAAACTCTTCAATATAACATTAGTTCCTTTTGTAAGTACTGGTTAATATGAGTCGAAAAATATTATTTATTTTATGATGCACATTGTTATCTAAAACCAAATCTGCATGAAAATAAGATAAGCAGATAAACCGGAAATTAACTTACACTGACAATTAAATTAACTGTAATGACTTTTGTCCTATCAGCCGCTCATCTGCGAGTTTTAAAACGCATTATTATGAATAAAAATGTGCTTAATTTTGCATTTAACTAACTATTACGCAACAATGCCACGTTAAAAAGTAAAATGACAGCACGCTGGATGGCATGTGTCGAGATAATCTAAAAATGCACCTTTAAATCTGCATTTCCTCTTCCGCAAGTCTAAATTTTAAATGTTTTATGGTCTTAAAATGCAATAAAATGCGAATAAACATGCTAGCTAGTGTCCTATTGACATGTCAACACATGGCTAAACGCATGCACCCAAAAAACTACAAATGTATGCTAGCTGCCTGCAGATTAGCATGTGTTCAAAAAATGCAGAAAACCGCAAATATAAAAATGACAATAGGGAATAAATCAACAAGAAATCGCAATAGAAGGTGTTAAAATTGACAAGTAGATTTAATTGATGCCTGTAATCCTATTTTGGTACGTAAACAAACGCTACTGTACTGTCCTCTTGCATGTGTCAAACTGCAAGATCAAATCAATGGGTTTCTCTTTTAACCCCTACTTACGAGTCAGGAGGGTGAACTATCCCGAGATGAACGAATTCCGCAGCGTCCTCGTCAAGTTTGCGCTAAAATCCGTGCAAAAACAGCGGAAAACCCGGAGCGTAGATGTGTCCACGGTGGGCGCGCGCGGGTCCCTCGTGTCTCCGAAGGTCCCCGGAGGTCCAAGGACGGGATCTGGATGCGCGCACGGAGGTTTTGTTGCAGCGTTGGGGGGTTTGGGTACAGGTCCCTCCACCACTGCGCTCTGCTCGCTCTGCACGTACCAAACCAAAGCAAAACACGCGGACACGCCTCCCGCAAGCGCCGCCCCGTGGAGGGTTTCGGTCACGGGAGGTTGGATCGTGTAAATAAATTGTTCTAGTACATCCAGGCGCTTCCAAACTGCACGTACGGCAGCTGCGCGCGTTTACATTGAGATTTTATAGCTAATAATAAAGCTGAGATAAGAGGTGCAAGTAAAAGTATATGGACATGGATATGTGTTGTTAGACTAGAGTGACCACGTGTCCCTACTGACCCGGGACAGTTCCAGTTTTGAGCTCTGTGTCCTCTGTCCCAGCAGATTTATACAAAAGCACCGATTTGTCCCAGTTTTATACAAGAAATGTTTCAGGTGTCTCTATTTTTGACCAGTCTGATACCTGCATCTAGAGCAGAAGTAAAACCCAAAATGCAAAACTAAAATGGGAAGTACTGGTTGATATACGAGTCTAAAATATAGTTCTGGTTCATTCAGTCTTGGTTTAGTCCTGGTTCAGTCCTTGTTTTAAATGGAACAACAACATGCCAGGATAGGAAGTATTGGTTGAAATGAGTCTAAAAATAGTCCTTGTTTAGTCCCAGTTTAGTCATGGTTTGGTTCAATACCGGTTTATTCCTAGTTTATTCCTAGTTTATTCCTGGTTCAGTCCGGTTTAGTCCTGCTTTAGTCTCAGTTTAGTGTCGGTTTAGTCGGTCTCAGTGTAGTCCCTGGTTGAGTCCCAGTTTGGTCCCATTTCCGACTGCATTTCCGAATTTGTTTAATAAAACAAAAGAATGACCAAACACAAAAATCCAAACAGACATGACCAGTCATAATGAAAATGAACAAACCAAGGGCAAAGGAGAACACAGTGTATATATGCACACAAATGAGACACAGGTAAGACACATTAGGGCGCGGCAAACAATCAATACAACGGAAAGTCAAAACACACAGTTAGAGAAATACAAAATAGAACCAGGTCAAGAATAATAAAATAATTCAATGAAAATTAACACCATGACAAGAGGAATATATTGTAATTTTTTTTTAGGTAAAATACAGGGAAAAAAACTGCTTAAAAATCACCAAAACACAATGAAAATGTGACTATACTGACTCACATGTTTGTCATGAATGGACCGAGTGCAGAACTCATTTCACAATTTAATTATTACCAGCCACGCCAAACTAGGGGTGTCCCAGTTTTTGATTTAGACAATCTGATCACCCTATCATTTCGGATTCAATTCAATCTTTATTAAGAACACATAATACCTGGTTCATAGTATATAAAAAAAAAAGAAGAATAAAACATGTGAATACACAGTGCATGTTATAATGTTTACAGACAAGAGCACCAGTATCTCCGCAGCTCAGAGGTGAATCTGAAAGAGCTCCTCACAGGACACACTACTAGAGCTTGAATGATTTGATTGTTCAGATTCATGGCTCTACACATAAATGAATAAATACAAACATCTGATTGTGACAACACAGGATCTCACATCACAGTTTAGAAACATTTCACTGGCGCTACAAAACCTCGGCATTTTCAGTAATATTCTCCTTTGTTTGGGTAATATAATATGCTGATTTTGCATTAAAAGTATACTATTAGACCTATACTGTCATACAAAACCGTGCTTAGAAGAGGTTGCACACATTTTAGATTGGCTTTTTTATAGTCAGAAATAAACAGATGAAACAAGTGAAAGTATATGGCTTTTAAAAGGCCCATTTTCTGATCCTGGTTATAATGTTGTTTTCCCAGGGGTGATTCTAGGAACGGGCAATGAGTCAGCTGCCCAGGGCCCTAACTTTTAGGAACGGCATGTTTTTTCTTCCCAGATATGCACATTTTTTACATAATTTTATTTTTTATCAGGCCCAGATGTGGGATGTGGGATGTGGGATCTCGTCCAGGACTCCAATCAGTGTAGGATCGCCACTGTTTACTCGTCACAAACATACCAACAGTTGAGATTGGTTCAATTAAAACAACACTTCTGGATATTCAGGATGTGTTCTTTTCTCTCAAACAGAAAACACCACCTTGTGAGGTCATGTGGTAATGCAGTCCACTGTGTTTTTGATCTCCACACACCTTCACTAGAATCATTTGGATATTTTCAGACGTGGAATTGCCGATCTCTACTGAACTAAAGGTAAAAGGAACTGAAAACTATCACTACTACCACTGAAATTATAATGCTGATCACCATATACATTTCTTGGCACTGGTGATACTCCTCCTCCCAGTTCCTCAAGTTCTCTATTGTTTTATGTTGTTGCCTTTTTTTTTTTTCTTCTCTGTTAAAAAGCAAATAAAAATTGCAAAAAAAAGAAAAGAAAACTACCACTACATGACCTCACAAAATGTCCAACTCCAGGTACATTTTTTTTATGAGTTAACCACATTTTAACATGGCATAAAGTTCACAAGAATCCATTTTGTGTAATGTAGAACCTTCAAACAAGTGAAGTTATTACTGGTTTTCTGATGTCATTATAAAATACTGTTAGTCAATAATAATATTTAATACAGATGGAGGCAGGTCAGCTAAAATATTATAATTTTGCTTCAAAAATACAATCATACAGAACTTTATTTAGAACAGGCTGCATCCGTTTTACACTGATCTTTTTATAGCCTGCAACAGACAACAAGCAAACCGATGCAAGTGAAGTGAAAGTACACGGTGTTTAAAGAAGGGAAGTTATTTGAATAGGCCTGATATAGTTTTGCATTGCAGTATAGGCCTATACTGTCATACAAAACTGCATGTAGGAACAGGCTGCATGTTTATATAGCAACAACAATAATAAAGATGATGCAAGAGAAAGTGTATGGCTTTATGGCTTTTTAAGAAGAGAAGCTACAGCCTATAATTTTGCATAAAAAATCTACCAAACTGTTACACAAAACTGCTTGTATGTTGCATTTTACATCTACAAACAAGTGAAAGTGTACGGATTTTAAAAGAGTAAAACTATTTGAGTGACAGACCTGTAGTTTTGCATTAAACATATACAGGTTGCATTTTATATCGATTAGTGTTGTAGTACTCAAAACCGGTCTTGGTCTTGAGACTGACCTCAAGACAGGTTTTTTGTGGTCTTGGTCTCGTCTCGAATTTGACCGTGTTTGGACTCGGTCTTGTCTCGGTCTTGAAGGCACTTGGACTCGGTCTTGTCTTGGTCTCGAGGTCTGACACTCCACGAGAGATAAAATGGAGAGAGATAAAAAAAACAACAACATTGATATAACTGTGCCAAAATAACTGTAAAATACAAATAAATGTATAAAATTACAAAGGTCTTTGGTCTTGTCTCGGTCTTGACCCTCAGAGGTCTTGGTCTTGTCTCGGTCTCTGGACCCTGTGGTCTCGGACAGTTCTTGGTCTCGATTAGTATGGTCTTGGCTACAAGGCAAGTGAACATCTCCTTTGAGTAGAGCAGTTGTTTGTGTAATTTTACATTCGTAGCTGCAGGGAGGAAAGTGAGGAACACATAGAAACATAGTGAAATCATAATCTCCCGCAAAAGACTATAATAATAATACATAATAATAATAATACATAATACACAACAAAACTGTATTATTGATCATTTGCAGCTAATGTCGTCAATATTCTCTTGGGGTGTGATGCTAACTGTAGGCACGCTCTGTCTGTGGCTTTGTTAGACTTTAACACAGTTTGACCAGAAAGAACTCTTAGTTTCTTAGTTGAAATAACAACAGTTGTGCAGATACTGTCAAACAAGTCTCGACACATAAGATTACACTCACAAGACACCTTGCATTAGCCAACTGTTTTTCACTGAGTCTGTTTGTGTTGAAACTCTTAAAGACAGGACCATGAACACTCGTATTGATCACAGACTCCTGAAAATGTCCTGTCTAAATCCAGTATCCTGTATTGTATTGTATTTACTGTATTTATGGAGGTTTCACACAGTCTTAAAACTTTTTTGACAGTGTTTGTGAATGTGTGCATTGTGTCTTCGGAGTAACAGCTGAACATTCCATCACAGAGACACGTGTAGAACACCCCTACCCATGAGGTCACTGCAAAGTATAAAATTAGACAATACTATGCAATTATATATTAAACTAAAATAATAAATAAGAAAAAAGCGGGGGAGAAAAAAAAGAAAATGTCTTTAAAATTATGCTTTAACATTGTAATAAATAGTAAAAGATGATGAAAGGAAATTATGATGATGATGAAAATTATATTAATATAAGGATAGTGACTATAAATGTTTATTTACTAAAAAAAATGTGTTTAGGGGGTTTTGTGTTTTGTTTTTATGTTGATTATTGTATTTTGTTAAATGTTATATTCTGTTGTCTTTAATTAGAATTTTTTTAAAAATAATAATAAGTTAACTTCTGCATTTACACTAAAATCGTGCAGTTTCATAATAATTTAAAGGTACATTGTGTAACTTTTCTGATGGACGATCCGTCAAATGCTTTTCTCCATGGAAATATTATTGCTTTGTCTGGAATGTTTCACGGTATAGCATTAAACTTTTCTATGTTCATGGAGACCAAACCTGACTCAGTTACAGGTCAGATCTGCGGAGAGGCGACGCCGCTCATAGTCAGAACGTGTGTTTTTCTAGGTATTTTTGAGCTATAAAACCACCTGTAATTGAATAAATGTAAAGCAGAGCTGTTTAATGTCACACTGTGGAACATTCCAGACAGAGCAATGACATCTCCATAGAAACAAGCAGCTGAAAGACCCCTAACGATGCACCTTTAATGTAGCCTGTACTATTCATTGATATTTTAATTACTGCTCTTATTGTTTATCTCGTTTTATTCTGTTTTTATCTGCCTTGTGCACAGTTTCTTAAAGACGCTCTATAAACTTGAGTAAGACATGTCAACACTTCTCTCAGTCTGTTTTTGTTTCACACACCGTCGGTTTTACTGACTGGGTAAATATGCGAGTACTCTGGTCTAATCTATTTACTTTTTGTTTAAATATTTGTATATTCTGTGTAAACAGGATCACCTTATAACTCGGCATGTTTGCTTTTTGACCAGTTCACACTTTACAAGCTACAGATCTGCATTATTATTTTGTATCCACAGAGAACTTTTCACCATCCAAAAGATATAATATTTTGATTTGATTTGCTTAATTGTGATGAACACAGAAGACGGTTGCCAGAGCTTGAAACTCACGAATACACTGCCTTAAAGTTGCACTAGGTAACTTTTCTGGTAGACGGACTGTCGGCTTGTCTCCGCATGAAGTTATTGCTTTTCCCTGGAATGTTCCACAATATGCTCAACGTAACAGCTAGATATCTCCATGGAGACAAGTTACAGGTCTGATCTACGGAGAGGTGGCCCCATTCACAATAAGAATGTTTTTCTTGGATACTTTCAGCAATTAAAACATCTGTAATTGAATAAAATAAAATGCAAGATCATTTAAAATCTGTATTAGAGCTGTCGCTGCACACAAATCGACTATAGAGACATTATTTATTTAAAATGTTGTTATTTTATATTTTACTTGTTCTGGATTCAATGTTTAAGCAAAACATTTATTTTAATAAGAAAAGGTTTAACATTACATATCTGGAAAGAAGAGAAAACATGCAGATGTTGGTGAAATTTTTCAATAAATATTCAGTTTGGCCCATGACTTAGTCCCAGTTTTTAATTTCGGCCTCTGTGAATTTGAGTTTGACACCCCTGTTTTAGAAAATTATAGCCATAGCAATGACCAGAAAAGCTACACAGTGGATCTTTAACATTTATCTTATCTCATCACTTATTAATGTGGATTTTAATCTTGTTGAAACATAATGCAGTTGTATATGTAACCTGGGCCTATATAGTCTGACACCTCTTACTGACAACATTAAATCCAAAGTTTATGATCATTTTAGGTCTACTTTGGTCTTTAACTTCATGAAATAAAGATTAGTGTCCTTGTAAACCCTAAAATCTATGACAGAGATACATTTAAAGCAATTCTTAGCCTGCATTGGGACGCCCCCTGCTGGCAAAACAAAAGAAATCTAAAGTAAGTGTTTTCAAGCAAGTATACACAAACCACTGTTGCACAGAAGGGGGCGCTATTGGATAAATTTAATGGTGTTTTTTCTCACCTTCATCACTAGAAATATAATCTCCTGGAATTTATTGAACACACTAGGAAAAAAAACAATATCTGGGTAAATTAAAATGACTTAAATTAAGAAAATTTTACTTTATTTGAGTCGATTCAACTTGATAAGTCAAATTATCTACCAATGGAATAAGTGTGTTTTTCTTAATTCAAGCAACATTCGATTTTGTTTCTTATTTTAAGTGCAAAAAGTTGTTGTTTTTCTTATTTTAAGTGTAGCAAGATGTAATTTCATATTTTAAGTTCAAAAAGTCTTATTCCACTGGCAGATTATTTTACTTGTCAAGTCAAATTTACTCATTTAATCATGATAAAACTTTTTTAATTCAAGTAATTTTAACTTGACTGGATTTAGTTTTTTGCAATACATTACATAATACCCTATTATAGATAATAAATATTAGGCCTAAATAAATAAAATAAATGACAACCATAACACAGGCTGCTGGAAATGTCAATATTGTGTGTGTAGACTTTTTGTTTACTCATCCAAAACAGACCTGGAGTTGCGCTTTGTTTCATTCAACGCTTTATTATTAGTTTGTCTACCCTGAATGCTTTGTTCCACTTTGTGATGTCACGAAGCTGTAGTTTTCACGCAGGATTTGTGTGTTAAACGTGTGTGAATGAAACAAAACACAACTTCAGGTCAGTTTTTTTATGAGAAAACATTACAAATTACACGTTATATCAGAAAACGACGCGATTTAGGCCCTTTAATTGTCTTTTTTTGTGTAAATATGTGCATTTTATAACCATTACTTTTACTTTCTGTTATTATCACATAATTTGTGACCTACAATTGTGTCCTAAATAATTTCTCTAATTGTCTGATTACGAAAACAAGGTGGGGTCAAGCGGTTAAAACAACATTACCCAATAATTTCCACGTGAACTATATTTTAAATTAAAGTATTAAATTTAATTACATATTACCGCTCCCATCTTTATTCAACACTTTATTTTTATCTCTTTTTTTTAAGCTCCTCCCCTTACCTGCCCGTAAGCCCCGCCCACCGTGACGCACCTGTGCCGAAACCTGCACCGGAGTCCTGCCAGTTCGTCCTCTGCGCTCCCTGATCCTGATGGAGACGCCAAACTAGCGCATTTTAACCGGGATTATGGGCACAAAACACGTATTAATCGCATGTCTAGCGCTATTTTACGTTTCCGGTGTTTTTAGTGAAGGTAAGTCGGTGTTTTTGTCGCGTAATGTGCGCGAGATATCGTAAATATAGCCGAAAAATGTGATGTCCACCGTCTTTGCGGTGAAAACGATACAAAATTAGCATTAGCTTACAGTTTTTGGGGCATATTTCACGACAAATTAAATGTTAATGCTGTTTTTCGTTTTATTTCCCAGATATTTTAAATGGATTTCTTTCAAAATTGTCAAAATATTCAATTGTACAACCGCGAAGAATTCACAGAACAGCGAGGAGCATCGACAGAGCAAAAAATAATGTAGGCAAATTTATATATTATTGGAAGTATATTTGATTCATTTTGGCAAATACTTAAAATAACTTAAACTTCTGTTTTTTTTAGAATGAGCTAGATGAATCTATTTCCTATTTAATCGAAATAAACCACAAGAAACATCGATTACACCTGGAAAAAAACAAGTGAGTGAACTTAGCAAGCATGTTTTTAGCCAAATACATCGTCAAAAGTATCAGTTTTTAGCTTTAACTATATTTTTTATTGTTTTTACAGAGATTTCCTGCACCCAAACTTGTTTTCTGATGACAAGTTTAAAAAAGTACCAGTAAGTCTCCTTTCACTTCCTTCTAATATAAATGGAACCACTGCATTGACTATGATAGATGGTTCGCATAGACCTACCAGAATTTCCAGTTGTCCTAAATATTTTCTGTAATGTCACTGTGTTTTGTTTTAAGATTATGCCGAGAATGGCTGTGTCATCTTTAAAAGTGGCAGCAATAAGGTCCTATATTGCGCAAAATTGACTCTTGTGAGGTTTAAGACGTGTTATGATGCTTTTATCTCATCTAAAAACTACCTGGAGATGTGTTTTTTTTTTCATTTGCACTTGATTTTGAACTCCAAAGCTCAAAACGGTCTGTTCCATATGTGATGTCACGAAGCGGTGGTTTTCAAATTAACAGCAGCCAGCGTTGGGGACTTGCAAGTCGTGACCTGGACTCGAGTCAGACTTGAGTCACTATTTTTAGGACTTGAGACTTGACTTGATAAAATAGAATAGAAATAGAACAGAAAGCCTTTATTGTCATTATACAGTATAATGAAATTCAAAGCTGCTCGGTCAAGTGCAAGAATTAAACAAATAAATAAAACAAATTAACAGTTCTCATTCAGTAAAAATGGACTAAGACTTGGGACTCGACTTGGACTTGAAGGTCAATGACTTGGGACTCGACTTGGACTTGAAGGTCAATGACTTGGGACTCGACTTGGACTTGAAGGTCAATGACTTGGGACTTGAGGCCTGTGACTTGAGAAGACTTGATGTTTAGACTAGTTGACAATTTAACTGTTATTAAACACTATTAAATCTTAACTCTTTCCATTCTGACCGTAATAATTCGCACTCTTGTCAAGACATTTAAAAAGGATAAATTAGCATTTCTACACGTCTTAAAAAAATACTCTTTTATAAATATACCATGACGCTTTAAGTACAGTTTAGTTTTAAAAATCGTATAAATTGCACTTGACTTGAAATGACTTGAAGCTCAAAGCAGACGACTTGGACTTGACTTGGACTTATGGACCAGTGACTCGAGACTCGACTTGGACTTGCCTGTATTTGACGTGGGACTTGACTCGGACTTGAGGCAGAAGACTTGAGACTCGCAAAACAACGACTTGGTCCCACCTCTGACAGCGACCTTTGACTTTTTGTTTAGTAGTCATAGGTGATTCCAGGGCTGAAATGATCCACATGATTCTAGTGAAGGTGTGTGGAGTTTAAAAACACAATGGAGCACTTCCTGTACTGCCACATGACATCACAAGGTGGAACAGAGTGTTTTCCGTTTGAGGTTTGCGTTTTAAACGTGCGAACAAAACAAAACACAACTCCAGGTCTGTTTGTGATGAAGAAACAACATTATTTATTTATTTGGTTTTTGTTTTGTCACTAGGGCTGGGCATCATTAAGAAGTTGCCGATACGATACATATCTCGATACAGTGCACTTTCGATTTGATACGATATATTTTGAATCGTTTTGATATTGTTGAATAAAAAAATAAAGACTAAATCAGGAGTCTCCAACCTGTAGCTCTCCGCCCCCTTCCAAGTAGCTCGCCAAGGGATTTCTGAATTACCCGTATTGTGCTGAATAAGTAAAATTTGATTAATTTTATGGAGCTAAATTATTCCCCGATTATGGGAAAGATGGACTGGCGTGGGTAGTGATGTGCTTTAGTTTTAGTTTTTCCTCGAGTGAAGCAGAAAAGAGCTTTTACCATTGTACATGTATCATTTGGATGTATAACTTTGTACACTAATAAGTGGATAATGGTTTATGTTTTATAGGCTGTACCTCATTTAAGGTTCGCTGAGGCCCTTATATTTACTAAAGTTCTTGTGACAGCTAAAACTAGTAGCTCTCAGGCATTTTCGGAAAAAGGTTGGAAACACTTGGCTAAATGTTGACTGTGATACTAAAATTCTTTGTGAAACCACTTCTTGTGCAAAATTCATATGAAACACGCCAATTTTCCTCATCAAAACTGTGAAAATGTCAAAAGTGTTGAGTTTCCTTCCTCTAAACAAGCGGCAAAACTGTAGCTGTAACAAAATTATTTAGTAAAATACACCAAAAAATAGTCTTGGCGGTATATTGATACAGCAGCCTAGGGTATCGATACCGTATCATTACAGTAAACGATATATAGAGATTTTGATATTTTTGCACACTCCTGTTTAGCGGGGACAGTGTTTATTAATCAATATGTCTGTAAATGTACCAGAATTTGTCAGAGAGACTATTTTTCATCTGTAGTCCCTGGACAGATGGTAAACTCGGTCACCCTAAAACGCAACAATAAGAATTATACAAAAAAGTGCAGTAACAGTTCAATTAAAACGCAGCGAGAACACAGACACTAACAACCAAAACCACAAAGTTCACAATGAGAAATAACACACACTTTGGGTCACCTTGACACGATCTGCGTGTAGGTCTGAAATATACAGTTCTGACACTTATATGCATGTTGTGATGTCCTCCTGCACCTGAACTGGACCACGCTACAAAAACACAGACAGGCCCTCTTATCTTATTGGAAATGTAGAAATGTTAAGACATGTTTTCTACAATTTTTTATCTTTTGTAATTATTTTGTTGACTATTTTGTGTCAATATTGCTGCTTCAACTGAATGGTGAAAAGAAAAAGAAATGAGCTCCATTTAATGTCAAATAGGTGACGTATTAATAATTTTATTGCTGGTTTAATGATTGTTTTTCGTTGTTTTAAAACTTGAGTATTAATAATTGTTCAGAGACACGATCACTCAGTCAACAATAAAATGTCCTCATTAATGTTCATTAATGGTCAAATCCACATTTGTCCAACACATTTTAGGCACAATTTATTTATTTATTGCTCATGCTTTTATTTTGTTGGCATCAATTTAAAGAGAACAGCAACAACAAAAAATCAGAAAATGAACATAAATACATATTTCTACAATTATTTGTCTTGCATTTGCTGCATGAACGAAAGGAACAGGAAGGAGGTAACTCTTATAAACATTGCTCCTTTCACAGATCAAAAAATTAAACATGTCTTTGACCTTTAACTTCTTTTTCAATAAGCCATGTGCATGTTCCAGTATCTCTCTTGTGCTTTCATTAACTTTAAACATTTTCCTAAGTCACATCGTCCATCATTATTTTATCCTTGTACATTTTCTTCAATTTCAAAACACTGGTGCAACTTTTAAAATCACCATTTAACAACATTTATTTTCTGATTTACGAATAATGTCTATTGACTTGGGTCGCGAAGGTTTGTGACTTTCAAAATATGGAGGTTTGATGAGTTATTAGCCAGTTCTTAATGTTTTTTGAATAGATTGTATTATGTTTGGTCTCTTACGCTGCCAAGGACTGAGTTATTAGACTAGAAAAACGGCGTAATATGGCTCCTTTTAATTTGTTTTTCTAATTATGACTTGGTTTCACAGGATAGTACCTATAGTAATTGTTTAGTATTTAGTTTTATCTGTAAAGTTGCAGTTTGTGGGGGGAAAAAAAAGGTTAGAAGAAAAGTATAAAATTACAGGAAGTAAAGCTGAGTTCTAAAACAAACAGAATGCCTCTCCCTATGTCATCAACATGGAAATCTCCATTCAAAATGCATCGACAATTTACGAGGAAGGAAGTAGCAGTTTAAACTTTGATTTAACAAAATAAAAGTCGTTAGATCTGTCATGATAATTATTATATCGACTTATCTTTTCATATATGAAAGTTGGAACAGTATATTTTGCAGTTAGTATTTATTGTCTGTACATTTTCTTTGCACTAATTTGAAATATTTGGCTTTTTTTTTTTTTAAAGATTTGAGCTGTAAAAGTTTGAATTATTGACTCCCATGACTCATTACAGACGTAAACTCAGTGCTGAAGTATTTCATTCTGCTGTTTATTGCAGTTCATGCTTTTTTTTTTTTTTTTTTTTAAAACAATATTTTAGATTTTGAATAGTTTCTGTGGTTTAACATTCCATTTTATAGTTTATAGTCTTTATTAACTTCAGCAATATATCAAATTTCAAAATTTGATATGGTGACATATAAACATAAACTTCAAATTAAAAACACACCATGAAAATGACTTAATCTTGTCATTTTTATAACATTTTATAACTATTACTACTAATATTATACAGTAATACTGTAATAGTAAAATACCATTACTATCATTACTATGGCAACTACTCAGAATACTACTACTTTGCAGACTACTATATAAAAACTAAGGGTGTCAAATTATTGCGTTAATTAAGAACTAGAACTAAAACCAGGTCTAAACCAGGACTAAACCAGGAACTAAAACCAGAAAACCAGAAAAACCAGGACTAAAACCAGGACTAAAACCAGGACTAAAACCAGGACTAAAACCAGGACTAAAACCAGGACTAAAACCAGGACTAACCCATTCCAGGACTAAACTAAGACTAAAGTAGGACTAAACCAGGACTAAACCAGGACTAAAACCAGTGATCTCATATATAAAGCATTTCTCTATCAATAATATTTTTAATCTGGTTAAGGAAAGACTGGACTTTTTATTGTCTTTAAGTAGACAAAAGTTATTATGTTCAGATTTCCTCGTCTTTGCTACTTTACAGCAAACAGTTTCTTATTCATGGAGACTTGGGCTCAACAGACAATTTGGAGAGATTTGTTAAACAATAAATGACTTTATAAAGTCACTTTTTTTTGTTCTATATCAGTGTTTTGATCTGCCACAATAATGTAATAATGAATTTAAATGAAAATATCTCAAATTGAAGGCTTTTCTCAGCAATTTTTAGGTGAGATTAAAAAGAGATTAATTAATTACAGATCATAATTAATCTCTCAATTTTTTTAATCGCATGACAGCACTAATAAAAACCATTGTTAAAATGTGAAGAATACTTTTGTACTACTACTGTCGTGAGGTGTGTTGACACGTAAATTGTCTCGTCTAGTTGCAGTATGTAGATTATCTCTGTGTTCGGTATTATAGGGGTGGACGAAATACGAGATTGGATCTATGAGAACGAGATGAGATTCTGACATTATTTAGGCTTTAATAAATACATTGTGCCATTCAGTTTCCAATTTTAGGCTCCCCACTTTTGATTTACTTTATTTAATAGTTCTTCTGCCACTGTAGCTCTGATTTTTGGGACTAGGTGTTCTCAGAAAATGGAACTCGGCAGTTCTGTTTTTCAATCCAAACATAAAAACACGAGGAAAAAATCTGTGCACAACCTCGTGGCAATTTTGTCTTGCGAGATCTTGAGGCACAAAATCTTGTCTGGGACCCTGTGATGCCGTTTTGTAAGTGAAAATTGTCCTTGGAAAAACTACACAATGTTAGTAAAATTTTTCATAAGAGGCCAAACAAAGTAGACTTTTCAGATTGTAATATCTTGGAGCAGAAATGCACACAACTGTATCAAAAAGTTTACATCTTAGTAACCCATATGACAACATTTTTATTTTTAATTCTGAAGGACAAAAGGTCTGATGGTTGAAGTATGACTCAGACTGAACACTCCCTACACGCAAATACAGTTTTGTCATTTTATTGTAATGATGTAGTAAACGGCGACAGTAGCTCAGTTGGTGTTGGCTTTTGTCCACTGATACGAAGAATCCGTGGTTCATTCGTTGATCTGTTTTTTCAAAATAAAACCAAAAATAGGAAAACAAAAAAAATATATATATATATTTTCTTCATTATTTGTCTCCAAAACCAGAATGAATAAACAGATAACGATCTGTTTTTTCAGTTTTCGATTTTGTGTTTAAATGAAAAATGGAAAAAAAAGTTTCCTGTTTCTGTGACTTGAACTGCATACGGACTGAACCAGGACTAAACCAGGACAGAAGCAGGTCTAAGCCAGGTCTAAGCCAGATCTAAACTAGGGCTAAACTAGGACTAACCTTGGACTAACCTTGATCCTGTCTTAATCCTGGTCTGGTCTCAGTCCTGGTCTCAGTCCTGGTCTCAGTCCTGGTCTCAGTCCTGGTCTGATCAAGACTGAGACTGGGACTGTTTTAGACCTGTTTTAGACCCGTTTTAGTCCCGTATGTATGTCTGTATTCTCACCATTAGCAGGGCTGCCTCTCCACAGCTCTGACTTTAATGCTATACTGTGGAACATTCTAGGCAAAGCAATAACATCTCCATGGAGACAAGAAGGTGACGGACCAGAAAAATTACGCACTACACCTTCACCTTTAAGCATTGCTACATCGTTACATTAAAATAACAAAAAAGTGATGGCATTACCTGCTTGTTTCCACAGAGATGTTATTGCTTTGCTTGGAATGTTCCACAGTATGGCATTAAAGTCGGTTATGTGGAGAGGCGGCCCTGCTAATGGTTAGAATACTGAGAATAATGTGTTTTATTATTATTTTTTTTTTTTTTTTTAATACAAATGTACAAAATGTAATGCCATACTCTGGAACACTCCTGGCAAAGCAATAACATCTCCATGGAAACCAGCAGGTAGAAAAGCTGCAAAAGTTACACAGTGCATCTTTTGAGGTAGCTATGTTTATGTTGTAGCTTGTTACATCTACTTCGTGAACACTGTGGCAAAATTATGCAAATCTGAAACGGAAAAGCTGCAGTATGTAAATTTCTGCAGGCGGCGTGACTCCATGGAAATAGAAAATTAAAACTACTTGTACTTCTGAACATTCTGCGTGGAGAGAGTAACACCAGTTTTTCCAAGTTTGGGCTAAAAAAGTTAGATACTGTGGCTTTAGTTAAACATTTATAAATTTCCTGAACAGAAGCTCTTTCAGCACGTCGGAGCTCATGGTCATTATATTGTGTTTTGTGTTTGTTTTTAAGGTTCATTGCTATTACCATGGAGACGTGGAGGGATACACAGACTCTATGGTGGCCGTCAGTACATGCTACGGACTCAGGTATAGCACTACTACTACCACTACTGCAAGTACTATGACTGCTACTACTACTACTACTACTACTGGTACCACCACAAATACCATAGAGATAAAAAATATTTACTGTTATAAATGTGCATATTATTTTTATTAGGTAAGTATGTGTCTTCGAAAGTGTAGTACTACTGCTAGTATTACCATAACAACTACTACTACTGCAACTACTTGAACTACCACTACTATTACTAATGAGGTGAAGAGTATATGTGCTATTACTTAACTTTTACCAGTACTACTACTACTACTACTGCTGCTGGCATGGTTACTTTTATTGCTACTACTACAAATACCATAGAGATAAAACTACTTGCCGTAATAAATTGTGCATATTATTTTTATTATATTATTAGGTAAGTATGGGTCAGCTACTATTACTACAGCAATTACTACTACTACTACTTCTACTACTTCAACATATGCTATTGCAACTACTGGAACTAATACTACTAACAAGGTGAAGAGAATATGTACTACTTGCCATTGTTACTTCTGTTTCTCTTACTATTACTACTACTGCTACTACTACTACTACTACAAATATTAACATGGCGATTAAAAAAAATTATTACTGCTACTAATCACTACTACTACCAGCTACTACTACTTACAAATACCATCTTCTACTTAAGCCAAATTTATGGCCGTGCATGAAATCGTCTGCGTCGCCTTGAACCCCCTAAAATCTGAATTACTTGGCGGCGCATAGACCTCGACGCAGATCCATAAATCCAAAACGACAGTGACAAGGCGGCGGCGACAGTGTGCGATGACACGGAACTGTTATTCAGCCTTTACTCGTGATGGGTAGATGAGGCCTCAGGTGTGTAACACATTTCCAACTCTTAGGCTGCGTTCAGACTGCAGCCTGAAGTGACACAAATCCGATTTTTTGGCCCCTATGTTCCTGTATCTGATCTTTTAATGACAGTCTGAACCACACAGATCTGATTTTTTCAAATGCGACCCAGGCCACTTGGATATGTGCTCCTAAACACATATCTGATCTTTTGACATGCGACTTCAGTCTGAACGGCCAAAGCGCATTCATCCACCTACACGTTATCAACAAGACACAAACGTCACTATTCTGCGCTGAAGCAGGCGAAAATTGTCAATGAACTCCATGACACTGAAGTGAAGCACATCACCACTCACCACTCTTGGCTCCGTCTCCACATCCACACGTTCCTTTAAACGGACGTCGCTGCCGCTGCCCCACAAAACACCACGACCAAAAACCTCGTCCTTCTCCTTCTCAATCTCCTCCTTAAAACAAGTAAGTTGTTCATGTTCTGGCTCCGGTACGAGAGGAACTTTAAAATCTCCAGGTGCTCGATGCTGCGTCCATGTTTGGACAACTTCTGTAAACACAGAGCACGCTCGCTGCGGTTGACGTCGTCGTGTCTCCAGTGCACATGTGGGACACTTTTGGACCGTTTAACGTTCACACTGGAGTCACATACAAGTCACATTTAATTGGAAATGTGAACGACCTCGCAACATCTGATTTCACAAAAAAATCGGAATTGAGCGTTAAGCCCTGCAGTCTGAACGTAGCCTTTGTTGGTGCGTTCTATGGCGCCATCTGGTGGTTTAAAAAAATGAACTGCTTCCTCTGCAGAAGCACTGACCCAGCGCAGGGTTTGTTCATTCAGACACAAACACTCATTTGTGATATTTGTGATCTGATATCCAAAGAATGAAAGAACTGATCAAGTAGGTGATGCAAACTAAATCTGTAATGTTCTACACTTGGGACTTATTAAAATGAGTCCACACAGAACAAGCCTGTGATGAACCGAGACACTGCGACAGATTTGAGTCTCGCGCTCCTCGTTCTAAATGAGCCATCTCAGCGCTCCCGACACGAGACGCACCAAAGGACACAGTCGATGTATCGGTCACGTGACTTTTCTTAAAGTGATACACAGAGACACAGCTCCACACAGGCGACACTTACTGAGCTTGATAAAAGTTTTGGCCCATCACTACTACTTACTGGGGATGTAACAATAACTGAAATATCGTGATATCGTATCGTCAGAAGTCTCACAATAATATTGCAGACTGTTGCAATATATCAAATCACAAGTTCCTTTACTTAAATACAGGTTTTATAGTAGCAACAGCTTATAAACATCAGAAACTACATATCCCATGATTCATTTCACTGCAAATAACATGAAGAAACATGTTTTTTACTTGAATTCTTGGAATTATGACGGAAATGATTCACACCAAACTCTTGTCAGGGTATTTTAAAAGCAGAAACATGTTCTATCTCTCCAAAATATTGTACCGTGAGATGCAAATCGTGATATCGTACCGAGAGATTTGGATTCTACACTAAATACTACTACTGAATACTACTACTACTTGCACTATTGCCACTGTTGTTATTTCCAGTAAGAAACCGCAGCATTGTAGTAAAATTCTCCAGTTTCTCCAGTACAGTGAAGACTTAAGTGAGCGTGTACAGTTACTTGGTGATATTTTCTGGGCTGAAACTTGACCTAAAGGAGTTTTCACAACAGTTACTTTTTCTTCAGACTGTTTATTCACAAAGCATCAGCCTCGTCTTTTCAACGGTGTCACCTTCCCTTTGTCTGGAAGACTAATGAGTTTCAGATCATAACATCCAGTGTCCACGTGTGTCAGATGCCCTCCCAGCCCTCCCCAGTGTGTCAGATGCCCTCCCAGTGTGTCAGATGCCCTCCCAGTGTGTGATGCCCTCCCAGCCCTCCCAGTGTGTGCCCTCCCCAGTGTGTCAGATGCCCTCCCAGTGTGTCAGATGCCCTCCCCAGCCCTCCCAGTGTGTCAGAGCCCTCCCAGCCCTCCCCAGTGTGTCAGAGCCCTCCCCAGTGTGTCAGATGCCCTCCCACACTCCTATCTTCTTTTGGTCCTCGTTCGGTCCTGGTTCAGTCTTTTTTCAGTCCAGGTTTAGACCAGATCCAGGTTTAGACCAGAATGAATTTGGTTTAAAAATGCAAAAATGCAACACAAAGAGTTGAGTCCCGGTTGAGTCCCGGTTGAGTCCCGGTTGAGTCCCGGTTGAGTCCCGGTTGAGTCCCGGTTGAGTCCCGGTTGAGTCCCGGTTGAGTCCCGGTTCAGTCTTATTTTAGTCCTGGTCCGGGTGGACCTAAATTTAATTTTTGTTCCTGGTTCAGACCTGGTTCAGACCTGGTTCAGACCTGGTTCAGTCCTGGTTCAGTCCTGGTTCAGTCCTGGTTCAGACCTGGTTCAGTCTTTTTTCAGTCCTGGTTTATACTGAGATTTAGTCCATTTTCAGTCCCGGTTCAGCCCTGGTTCAGTCCTCCTGGTTTAGTCCTGGTTTAGTCCTGGTTCAGTCCTCCTGGTTCAGTCCTCCTGGTTTAGTCCTGGTTCAGTCCTGGTTCAGTCCTGGTTCAGTCCTGGTTCAGTCCTGGCTCAGTCCTGGCTCAGTCCTGGCTCAGTCCGTCAACTAAATTCAACTTAAGACTCTAACCATAATGTGCATTTTCTTTCTTTGTGCTTTTATTTTGAAGGGGCATCATTGTGCTTGAAGATGAGACGTACGGATTAGAGCCGCTTCCTGGATCCGACTCAAATGAACACGTTTTGTATCTTCTGAACGACGTAAACTCCGAAGCGACCACATGTGGAGTTTCGGAAAACGACGAAAAAAAATATGCAGAAAAATCGCAAAACGAAACTCATTTTAAACCTGGACACACGCTGACGTCGCTGCTGCGGGTGAGAATCTGCTTAAGTGGTTTTGTGTTTGGTGTGTAAATAAAGGTGTATTGCCTGAAGGTACGATGGAAGAAAACGTGTGTGTTATTGTTACATTTTGTAGAGACACTAGAGATATTTCTTGTTTCTGTTCAATTGAAAAACGCTTATTTATCTCAGTTCAGTCCTGGTTCAGTCCTGGTTCAGTCCTGGTTTAGAGCTGGTTTAGACCTGGTTTAGTCCTGGTTTAGTCCTGGTTTAGTCCTGGTTTATACCTGGTTTAGTCCTGGTTTAGTCCTGGTTTAGCCCTGGTTTTGACCCTGGTTTAGACCTGGTTTAGTCCTGGTTTTGACCCTGGTTTAGTCCTGGTTTAGCCCTGGTTTTGACCCTGGTTTAGTCCTGGTTTTGTCCTGCTTCAGCTCGGGTTTAGTCTTGGTTCAGTCCTGCTTTAGTCCTGGTTTAGCCCTGGTTTTGACCCTGGTTTAGTCCTGGTTTTGTCCTGCTTCAGCTCAGGTTTAGTCTTGGTTCAGTCCTGCTTTAGTCCTGCTTTTGGCCCTGGCTTAATCCTGGTTTAGTCCTGGTTTAGCTCTGGTTTAGTCCTGGTTTAGTCCTGGTCCCGTCCTTCTTTAGCCCTGCTTTAGTCCTGGTTTAACCCTGGTTCAGCCGTGGTTTAGTCTTGGTTTAGTCCAGTTTTAGTCCAGTTTTTGCCCTGGTTTAGTCTTGGTTCAGCCCTGCTTTAATCTTGGTTTAGTCCTGGTTTAGTCTTGGTTTAGTCTTTTCATTGTTTTTTTTCTATTTAACAGAAAAAGCGTAATTTACCAGACACCAGTTATGTGGAGTTGGCTTTGATTGTGGACAACCAGAGGGTGACTATCCAATATCACATACTTTTTAAATTACTTTTACCTTAAAATTTTAATTACAAATGTTTTTTTTTAAATGTTTATATTTCAGTACGTTTTCAAGAAGAAAAACGAGACGGCGATTCGTGAGGAGATGGTGGAAACAGCCAATTTAGTCGATGGGGTGAGAATTACAACAGAGATTCATATTATTAAGTAAAATTAAGGAAAGGACAGGGTCAAAGGAGTAGTGTACTTAGAGTATTATTTGTAGTAGTAGTAATTTTTGTATTCCCTCAGTACTATAGCAGTATTTGTAGTAGTAATAACATGTATATTCCCTCAGTTCTATAGGAGTTTTAGTAGTATTATCACTGTTCTGTATATTTTCTCGATACTGTACTAATAATGGTAGAAGTACTTGTGTGTATTTGCTCAGTATTGTAGTAGTAGTAGTAGTAGTAGCAGTAACTTGTGTGTACTTCCTCAGTACTATAGCAGTATTTGTAGTAGTAGTAACTTGTGTGTACTTCCTCAATACTGTAGTAGTATTTATTGTAGTAGTAACGTGTGTGTACTTCCTTAGAACTACAGTAGTATTTGTTGTAGTAGTAACATGTGTGTACTTCTTCAGTACTATAGTAGTATTTGTTGTAGTAGTAACATGTGTGTACTTCCTCAGTACTACAGCAGTATTTGTTGTAGTAGTAACATGTGTGTACTTCTTCAGTACTATAGTAGTATTTGTTGTATTAGTAACATGTGTGTACTTCTTCAGTACTATAGTAGTATTTGTTGTAGTAGTAACATGTGTGTACTTCTTCAGTACTATAGTAGTATTTGTCGTAGTAGTAACATGTGTGTACTTCCTCAGTACTACAGCAGTATTTGTTGTTATTGTTGTAGTAGTAAGTTGTGTATACTTCCTCAGTACTACAGCAGTATTTGTAGTAGTAACATGTGTGTACTTCTTCAGTACTATAGCAGTACTTGTTGTTGTAGTAGCAGTAGTAGTAACATGTGTGTACTTCTTCAGTACTATAGCAGTACTTGTTGTTGTAGTAGCAGTAGTAGTAACATGTGTGTACTTCTTCAGTACTATAGCAGTACTTGTTGTTGTAGTAGTAGTAGTAGTAGCAGTAGTAACGTGTGTGTACTTCCTCAGTACTATAGCAGTATTTGTAGTAGTAGTAGTAGTAGTAACATGTGTTTACTTCCTCAGTACTATAGCAGTATTTGTAGTAGTAGTAGTAGTAACGTGTGTGTACTTCTTCAGTACTATAGCGGTACTTGTTGTTGTAGTAGCAGTAGTAGTAACATGTGTGTACTTCTTCAGTACTATAGCAGTACTTGTTGTAGTAGTAGTAGTAGTAGTAGTAGTAGTAGTAACGTGTGTGTACTTCTTCAGTACTATAGCAGTACTTGTTGTAGTAGTAGTAGTAGTAACGTGTGTGTACTTCTTCAGTACTATAGCAGTACTTGTAGTAGTAGTAGTAGTAGTAGTAACGTGTGTGTACTTCTTCAGTACTATAGCAGTACTTGTTGTAGTAGTAGTAGTAGTGTGTGTACTTCTTCAGTACTATAGCAGTACTTAGTAGTAGTAGTAGTAGTAACGTGTGTGTACTTCTTCAGTACTATAGCAGTATTTGTAGTAGTAGTAGTAGTAGTAGTAGTAGTAGTAGTAGTAGTAGTAGTAGTAGTAGTAGTAGTAGTAGTAGTAGTAGTAGTAGTAGTAGTAGTAGTAACGTGTGTGTACTTCTTCAGTACTACAAGCGTCTGAACATCCGGGTGATGCTGGTTCATCTGGAGATCTTCACAGAGTCAAACCCGTTCAGTGTGGACGGTTCAGCTGGAGACGTCCTGGGACAGTTCGTCAAGTGGAGGAAAGAAAACCTGATGCCCCGAATACGGAACGACGTGGGACAACTGGTCGTGTGAGTGCAGGAAAAACACACACAAACAAACGCACAATCACACACAAACTCACAAACACACAGCCACACTATCACACAACCATACAACCACACAAACACACAATCACACACACATAAACACACAATCACACAAACACACAATCACACACACATAAACACACAATCACACAAACACACAAACACACAATCACACAATCACACAAACACACAATCACACTATCACACAATCACACAACCACACAAACACACAAACACACAATCACACAATCACACAAACACACAATCACACTATCACACAACCATACAACCACACAATCACACAATCACACAAACACACACACATAAACACACAATCACACAATCACACAATCACACACAATCACACAATCACACAACTGCACAATCACACAACACACAATCACACAATCACACAAACACACAACACACAAACACACAAACACACAATCACACAATCACACAAACACACAACCACACAAACACACAACACACAATCACACAACTGCACAATCATACAACCACACAAACACACAACTGCACAATCACACAAACACACAAACACACAATCACACACACATAAACACACAATCACACAAACACACAAACACACAATCACACAATCACACAAACACACAATCACACTATCACACAACCATACAACCACACAATCACACAAACACACACACACATAAACACACAATCACACAATCACACAATCACACAACTGCACAATCACACAATCACACAACTGCACAATCACACAACCGCACAACCGCACAACAACACAAACACGCAAACGCACAAACACACAATCACACAAACACACAACCGCACAAACACACACACATAAACACACAATCACACAAACACACAACCGCACAATCACACACACATAAACACACAATCACACAAACACACAACCGCACAATCACACAACACATAAACACATAAACACACAATCACACAAACACACAACCGCACAATCACGCAAACGCACAAACACACAATCACACAAACATACAAACACACACACATAAACACACAATCACACAAACACACAAACACACAACCGCACAATCACACACACATAAACAAACAATCACACAAACACACAAACGCACAAACACACAAACGCACAATCACACAAACACACAATCACACAAACACACAAACACACAACCGCACAATCACACACACATAAACAATCACACAAACATACAAACACACAAACGCACAAACGCACAAACACACAAACACACAATCACACAAACGCACAATCACACAAACACACAATCACACACACATAAACACACAATCACGAATGATGTTGCTTTAAAGGAGCATTGTGTCACTTTTCTTTTTCAGTCAGAACACCTGTTTTTTTTGTTTTGTTTTGTTTTTTTAAGGTATTTTTGAGCTATAAAACCACCTGTAATTGAATAAATGTAAAGTAAAGCTGTTTAATGTCACACTGTGGAACATTCCAGGCAGAGCAATGACATCTCCATAGAAACAACCAAAAAGTTATTCAAGCTGTTTTCAGGTCGGCCAGAACACTGCTTGTGCCGGTTCTCACACCAGTTACACAGGGAACCAGAGTGTTTACCGACGAACGAGCCGCGTTCAAACCGTTTAAGTGAACCCAAGATGCGTCATCGACATCGTCATCGAGGGTGTGGATTTGCCACCAAATAAAAATATATGAAAAAAACATGACAAAAGGGGAAATTGTCGACTGGACAAAAGTTTATTTGGTCGAATTATTTGGAGTTTATTTGGAGACTCCTCCCCGCAGAAATATAATAAAGTGTCCACTAGGGCTGGGTATCATTAAGAAGTTGCCGATACGATACATGCCTGGATACACAGGCCACGATACAATACATATCTCTATACAGTGAGCTTTCGATTCAATACGATATATTTCAAATCGATTTGATATGGTTCAATAAAAATAAAGGCAAAATCATGGCTGTGACACTAAAAGTCTTTGTTAAACCACATTTTGTGCAAAGTTCATATGAAACACAAACATTTTAATCATCAAAACAGTGAAAATGTCAAATGTGTCGCATAAAAAAGTTTCCTTCCTCTGAACAAGCAGAAAAACTGTAGCTCTGTAACAAAATAATTTAGTAAAATATACCAAAAAATACTCTGGTGATATATCGATACAGCAGCCCACGATATCGATACTGTATCATCACATTAAGCGAGACGATATATCGATATTTCAATATTTTTGCACACCCCTAGTGTCCACCAATGTCTGACCAGAACTGAAGAACCAGTTTGGATGAGCTGCAAAACGTATTAGACCAAATAAACTTTTGTCCAGTCAACAAATTAAATTTCTCCTTTGTCATGGGTTCTACCTGGACGCCTGAGGGATTTTTCACATGAGCAAAACATATGAAAGCGAATGTCACAGCAATGAAAATAACAATCATGGATTTATACTCATACAGATTATTATTTATCTGCTATGAGCTTTGTTACAACATCTGCTGTGGTGAAGGCGGGAGCGACGCCCAAACCAAAGACGTAACCTGACCACGCAAACATGGATATACAAATATTTGGTCTCCTCCTGCTCAATCTTCTTGTCACTTGGTTTCTCCACCATCTCCACACACATGTTTTCTTTGTTTGTTTATTTTACCACCTGTGACCTGGATGAACCTGCTGACGTCTACTGTGTCATCATCGTTCGCTTAAAAAAAAACGTTTTGGGAACTGACTTTTCGGTTCCCAAATGCTATGATTTTTGGCGTGAACACATCAGTCGGTTCGAGATTAGGTGCGGGACCCGGAACAATTCCCTGTTGGCCTGAAAAAGCTCAAAGTGCATCTTTAAAGATCCTATATTACACAAAATCGACTCTTTTTGAGCTTTAAGTTATATTATAATGTTGTTCCCTCCTCAAAAACAGGCCTGGAGTTGTGTTTTGTTTCACTCACACATGTTTGAGTAACTCTTTATTATTAATCTGTCTACATCTCCAAAGCTCAAAATGCTCTGTTCCACCTTGTGATGTCATGAAGCTGTAGTTTTCACGTTAACAGCTTCTTTTACCTTTTGTTCAGTAGAGATTGGCAATAGGCGAGTTTCAGCTGACGTCATTGTTATTAAAAGCCCGCGTTGCTGCTGGGAAATATTTTGGTCGGAGGCAAGAAACAGGATAGCGTCAAACACAGTGCGTAACCTCGCGTATTTATCCCCGATAATGGTCAATTCCTGCTGCATTATCGGATGCACAAATAGAAGCACAGAAGAAGGAAAATGTCTTTTTCGTATTCTGAGTGAAAAGAACCACTAACGGTGAATTAAACGGCTTTCAAACATCCACAGAGCAAACGTAGAAGATCCTAACAAACCGTGGACTCCAACAAGTTCAACAACACATCGAGACTCTTGGAGGTTTTCATCTTTTCTGCTGTGAATGGCCCAGGAGTTTCCACCAAGTCATTGTGGATATCAAAGAAGTGAATATTTGTCCAGGTAGTTGGCGATTCTGACCAGAAATTTGGTTTGGTTTCACCTTTTGTAGAGGTTGAAAAGGGTGATTTGTCGTCCGTCGATGCTTATGACCAATTTCTGGTCAAATGGTCTTGGGTCCTCTGCTGTTAGAGTGGATAAATAACCGGGATCAATACCCTATATGTGCTTTCTCGCTCCGTCCATCATGTTGAATTAGTGTTTCTTGCCGCCGACCAAAATAATTCCCAGCATGCAACGCGCGCTTTTGTCAACAATGAAACTCGCCTATTCCAAAACTGAAATTATCCAAATGATTGTAGTGAAGTGTGTGGAGTTTAAAAACACAGTGGAGCACTTTCTGTATCACCACATGACATCACAAGACAACTCCGCCTAAATCTGCAGGTGTGTTAGTGTGTTAAAAATGTGTGAATGAAACAAAACACGAGCCTTTAAAGCAGACACATTGTGCTTGTGTTTGCTCTATAGTTATAATCTACGACACCCGTGGATCATTGTTATAATTTGAACATTTTAAATCACAATATTGATCTAAAACGAGTAAATAAAAGAAACAAGTCCAAAGACGTCTGTGTTGGAAAACTGCGATGCCCAATGGGAGCTGATGTTATATATTTTGAGTATTTAGTTAAGTATTTTTGTGTGTTTTTTTCTCTCAGTGGTCGTCCTAACTCGTACGGCGGCGGTGTGATGGGAATGGCTTTTGTGGGGACGGTCTGCTCCTTGGCCACCTCCGGAGGCATCAACGTGGTGAGTTTGATTTTTATTATTATTTTTATTTCCAAATATTAAAATTAAGTTCACGGATCACTTTTTAAACTCATCCAGAATCATTAAAGGGGCCTTATTACGTTGTTTTCTGATCTATTTTACAATGTAGTTTCCTCGTCACACACAGACCTGGAGTTGTGTTTTGTTTCATTCACACATGTTTAACACACAAACACACCTGCAGATAGAGTTCTTCTCTGAAACAGAAAACACCTTGTTCCACCTTGTGATGTCATGTGGCAGGAAGTGCTCCACTGTGTTTTTAAACTCCACACACCTTCACTAGAATCATTTAGATTATTTCAGTTTTGGAATTGTCAATCTCTACTGAACTAAAGGTAAAAGGAGCCGTTAACATGATGACTACAGCTTCATGACATCACAAGGCGGAACAGACAGACGAATAATAAAGAGATACTCATAAAATGTGCGAATGAAACAAAACACAACTCCAGGTTAAGGTTTTAAGGAAGTAACAATATTAGAACATGGCTTAAAGCCAGTTTTGGGGAAGTTACTTTAAAAAAGTGGTGTTTGCTAATTGCTTGTTACTTCTTTAAAAAGTAATCCCTTACTTTACTTAGTTACCCTCTATAGCAAATGTCAAACTCAGGCCCAGGGGCCAAATTTGGCCCACGATATAATTATCTATGGTCGATATAATATCTGGTCTGCGAGAGCATATCAAATCTGTATTAGAGCTGGTACTACTACTGATAAGAGTATAGAGACATTATTTATTTAAAATTTTGTTATTATTTTATATTCTATTTGTTCTGGATTCAACGTTTAAGCAAAACTATTATTAAACATTTATTTTAATAAGAAAAGTTTGACATTACGTATCTCAAAAGAAGAGAAAACATGCAGGTGTTGTTGAAATTTTTCAATAAAATTTTCGTTTGGCCGCACACACAGAAAAGTAACTTTGCACTGAAATTTTATAGGAATTATGTTTTGTTTGCAGTTTTTTTTACCTGATAAAAGTTTTTTGTAACACATTACACCCAACACTGCTTAAAACTCAGATTGAGTTTTGCGTAATGTAGGACCTTTAACTGTCTTGACCTGGTTTATGGTTCATATCTTTTTAATTACTGTGACTATCCGCATGAAACAAAAGTTCAGTTTTCCTCTGCCAGTATAAATAAACAGAAGTCAAATTACCTTTTCACAACAGCTTCAGAAACTGTTGCCAATATTCAATCCCAAAAATGTGAGTGCTGTAAAAAGAACTTTAAAGATCAATAAGACAAGTTTGTGGAGCCAGTTCCAAATAAATAACAAGAAGGAAAAACATTTGTGGATCAGACATGTACAGATTTCTTTCAAAATCAGTGAACTTCCCATAGTTATGAAGTACATAGACCGACCCTCCATTTAAAACTGTGAAATCATCAAATTTAAAGGACAGGAATGTGACCAGTTTCCAGTACTTTTCTCTTCTTTCTTTCGGTTCAAACGCTTCTTAACTTGTGACACCTGCTGCCTTCACACGTCCCTTTGTCCTCGCGGAAACTGATCTCTCTACATATTTTATGAAGACAGAGAAGACAAAAAAGAGAGAGAAGGACACACCTCTTCTCTGTAACAGACGTCAAGCTGGTTAGACTAGAATGTCCTGCAATAAAGCTTTATTTGCCTTCCTCACATAAGTATAATTTGGCTCCACTTTAGATATACTGAAGGATTAAAGGAGCTGTGTCTGATAATGTCTTAAAAACAAAACAGAACCAGCTCCTTTTAAACAGCTTACAGTGGTTCAAAGTTATTCCTCACTTACTTTACGTCAGACATGGATCAGACATGGACACGGATTTAAATAATGAATTCAACATTTTGGAACATTGTACGCAAACCTGTGAACCAAAAAAGAAAGCAACAACTATTTAAAGATCCATGGTTTATTATTTGTCTGAACGTTTTAATTCTGGGGTGTAACGGTTCACAAAAAACACTGTTCTTTGTACTGTACTTTGGTTTTGAGATCACGGTTCGGTTCATTTTTGGTTTAGTTTGGAAACAAAATACAAAACCATTTGCTTGCTGTTTATTTGTGTTTTAATTAAACCAACAATTTGTTTTAACATTTTACAAACGGGAAAATAAAATAAATGCGAAGTGCTGCTTGGTCATACTAATAAGTTAAATCAAATATTCTCAAATAAGCAACAAATGTATGAAATATTATAAAACAGACATGCCAAACTTGCCAAATTTGGCCCGCAATATGATTATATTTGGCCTGCGAGATCATTTCAAATCTGTATTAGAGCTGCCCTCCAACTACAGACAGACTATAGAGACATTATTTATTTAAAATGTTGTTATTATTTTATATTCTGCTTGTTCTGGATTCAGTGTTTAAGCAAACCTATTATTAAACATTTATTTTAATCAAAAGTTTAACATTACATATCTTGAAAGAAGAGAAAACATGCTGATGTTGGTGAAATTTTTCAATAAATATTTAGTTTGGCCCACGTTCCAGTTTTTAATTTTAGCCCAGTGTAAATTTGAATTCGACACTCCGGCCTTATGTATTCAGAACATCCTAAATATTCAGCACGATGACTTTATAAGAGCTTTTCACAACCACAGCAGAATTTTCACAATTGGGGTAGGACATTATAAGTTTTTTTTTATTTTAAACTTCATCCTTCTCCTTTTGAGCACCAGGTCCCAAATATGTCCATCTACATATCCTTGTTTTTGTTTAGTTTTTTTTGTTAGTGTTGTTGATTTTGTTTTATCTTGCTCAAATAAATAATAATTAAAAAAAATAAATAAATAAAAAATGTCATGATAAAGCTAACACTAGCACTTATAAAGGGCTTTATAATTAGACGGGACACAACAGACTTATTTTAACTTCAAGAGCTGTTTATACAACATATCTGTACTGTGTTAGGACACATTTTGCTCAAATACATACTTAAATTATTGACATATTTTATATTTATTTATTTGTTTTTATTTGTTTATTTCATTCATAAAGTATAAAAAGACATTAGCCCAGTGTCCTAATATTAAACACACAAGAAATGCACGAAAAGGAGCAGAAAGAAGAGCCGTCTTTTGTTATCTGCCTCCTCTTTCCTTTTCCAGACAATACATTAATACTATACTTACTTTAAAACGTTTCAACTTTAATTTTTTTTCAATGACAAATATTAATCAGTTGCAAACAGAAGTATAATTTTATATTTTATGTCTCAAGATCTGTTTGACTTTTGGCTTTTTTTGGTTTTAGAATAACATTAATTTGTGAACGAGGAAAGTTTTGTCTTAAACGATTAAACTGGGACCGGACCGGGGACTTCTCAAGCCTTAAAGGTGCACTGCGTAACATTTCTAGTGGAGGGTCGTTATTGCTTTGTCTAGAATGTTCCACAGTACAGATTAAACCGATCTATCACGAGGGAGACGAGCAGGTTACGGCACTATTCACAGAAGGAATCATTGTATTTTTTAGCAAACACACATGATGAGTAAATGCGAGATGGATTTGATTAAAGTCACTCCATGGAACATTTCAGGCAAAGCAGTAACATCTCCAACATCTCCACCTTTGAGCATCTGAGGTCATGTTGTTGACCACATTTACTGACAGGGAGGTTTTCATCAACACATTATACTTCTGTTTTGTCTTATCCATATTCACGTTTACGTTTACCCTGCAGTAAAGTCTGTCCTCTCCAGTTCACAGACACTGCCACTGTGTCGTACTTCTCCACCATCGTCGCACACGAGATCGGGCACAACCTGGGCATGGGCCACGACAACTCCCGCTGCACCTGCGACGGAGGCTGCATCATGGGGGCAGGAGGGTGAGACACACAAACACACACATCATGGGGGCAGGAGGGTGAGACACACACACACAAACACACACATCATGGGGCAGGAGGGTGAGACACACACACACACACACACACACACACACATCATGGGGGCAAAGGTGAACACACAAACACAACACATCATGGGGCAGGAGGGTGAGACACACACACACACACACACATCATGGGGGCAGGAGGGTGAGACACACACACACACACATCATGGGGCAGGAGGGTGAGACACACAAACACACACATCATGGGGGCAGGAGGGTGAGACACACACACAAACACACACATCATGGGGGCAGGAGGGTGAGACACACACACACAAACACACACACATCATGGGGCAGGAGGGTGAGACACACAAAACACACACATCATGGGGGCAGGAGGGTGAGACACACACACACAACACATCATGGGGGCAGGAGGGTGAGACACACACAACACACACACATCATGGGGGCAGGAGGGTGAGACACACAAACACACACACATCATGGGGGCAGGAGGGTGAGACATACACACAAACACACACATCATGGGGCAGGAGGGTGAGACACACACAAACACACACATCATGGGGGCAGAAGGGTGAGACACACAAACACACAAACACACACACACATCATGAGGGCAGGAGGGCGACACACACAAACACACATCATGGGGGCAGGAGGGTGAGACACACACACACACACATCATGGGGGGAGCAGGGTGAAATACTTTGCTGAACTGTGGTTTGGACGGAGCCAGAAGTGAAGAGGCCAAGTGAACTAAAATAAACACAGTGACATTACATTAACATACATTAATCTATTATAGGGGAAATATTATTTTGTTTTGAAAAACATGCAGAGATGTGCTTTGTGTATTTGTGCACGTTCAGATCACTTCCACCTACAGCAGATTGATGTGTAGAACTCAATTCAGAGAACTTTACATCAGTCTGACGTTAGCCAGGTTATGGTCACATAAATTGTCTCCATGGAAAAGCTGCTTTGTCTGGAATGTTCAGACCTACTATTCACAGTAAGAATGCAGAGTATTATACAGCAAAAGAAACACCTGTAATTGACACCTGCAACTGAATAAATGCAAGATGTCATTGCCAACACTGATTAAAGGGTAAGGTTACAGCATAATTAGGGGTGGGTGTTAATTACAATTAATTAATTACAAAGACAATAATGCATTAAAAATATTAACACATTTTATTGCAGTTTGCCAAACAATGTGGAGACAATTATACTGACGCACACAGTTGCGACTACAACAATCCATGAGCACGGCATGAAAGCGCTCTACTATGTCTATTTAAAAAACTACCCGATGGAAGTATTGACAAAGGCGTCATTTATTGCAAACTCTGCAGAAAAGATTTTGCAGATCACAGAAGCACCTCAACCCTACGATACCATTTACCAAACTCGAACAAATGACATCCTGTGCTTTAGTCCCGGTCTCTTCTGTTCTTCAGTGGAGCAGTGTTCAGCACCTGCAGTGCAGATGATTATGAGAAGCTGGTTCTCCGAGGAGGAGGAGAGTGTCTGAAGAACCTCCCGTCTCACACTGACGTCGTGGGCATCGCCAAGTGTGGAAACGGGCTCCTGGAGGACGGAGAGCAGTGTGACTGTGGAACCCCCCAGGTCAGAGCCGCGATGTTAAAGCTCATGTGACGGGTTTTCATGTTTTTATAATTATGACTTGGTTTTGTTGGATAGTACGTGTGGTAAATTCAAATATTTTTTAATGGCAATTGGTGTGTGTGAGGTTAAAAAAAACATACAAAAATACAGGAAACTGATTTTTTGGTTTGTTATTTTCAGGAGTGTAAAAACAAATGTTGTGATGCAGCCACCTGTAAGTTCACCAAAGGCTCTGCGTGTGCGGCCGGCAGGTGCTGTGAGGACTGTCAGGTTTGTACCAATGGACTTTAAACTGTAAAAAATGAAACTGAATTTAAATAAGTTTTTTCACAACCGCTTCAGAAAGTGCTGCCATTATTCAACCCCAAAATTCTATTAATCCTTTTAACCTGTTTTGAAAGTATGGAGACTATATGTTGTGCTTTCATACTTTTTTTTTTTTTTTATAAAAGTGTTCAAATAAAGTAAGAACTGTAACTCTAGAACTTTAACTCTCGAACTCTTGAACTGTAACTCTCGAACTCTCAAACTCAACTTCTCGACTTTGACTTCTCGAACTCTTTGAACTCTCTAACATTCAAACTCTCAAACCTGAACTCTCGAACCAAACTCTTGAACTCAAAACAAACTCTCGAACTCGAACTCTTGAACTTAAAACAAACTCTTGAACTCGAATTCTCGAACTCCTGAACTCTCTAACATTTTAACTCTCAAACTTGAACTTTCTAACTCAAATTCTCAAACTCAAACTCTTGGTTCCGAACTCTCAAACTGAACTCTTGAACTCGAACTCTTGAACTCTCCAAGATTCGAACTCAAATTCTTGAACATTCGAACTATCAAACCTGAACTCTCGAACTCGGACTCTCGTACTCTCTACCACAAGAACTCGAACTCTCTAACACTAGAACCCGGACTCTCAAATTCTCGAACTCTCAAACTCTCGAACTCTAATCTAACCGTTCTGTCCTGTGTGTTTAGCTCAAAGTGGCTGGGACTCGGTGCAGAGGCTCTGAGAACACCTGTGATCTGCCTGAGTTCTGTTTGGGGGATAGTGCGTTTTGTCCTGATGATTTTTACCTGATGGACGGACTCGAGTGTCAGAACGGAGCGGCGTACTGCTACGAGGGACGCTGCCAAACCTACGACTACCAGTGCAGACAGCTCTTCAGCCCAGGTACACGGATTTAACAGGTTTAAGTATTAGCACTGTTACTTTAATATGAGGTTAAACTGTGAAAAAGATCTATTGTGCTTGTGGCTGTAGATCATTAAGGTTATAAATCTCAATATTGATCTAAAACGACTTAATAAAAGAAACAAATGAGAAGGAAACAAGTACAACATGGTTAAAAACTCTGAAAAGAAAAAATTTGCTGACTAGTTTTCTGCTTTAACAGTGACTTGATAATGTTATTTTTCAGATCCAGCCACAAAAGCTGCTGATATCTGCTTCAGTTCTTTAAACATTCGAGGAAACGCGTACGGCAACTGTGGTCCCACTGCCTCCGGGGGCTTTAAGAAGTGCTCCACTGCGTAAGTCTAATATTTAGAACTATAAAACAAACCAGCCTGGTTTATCTCTACAGTCCCAGTTCTGCAAAGGAATTTCCTTAAAAGCACATAGGTCCCGTGCATGGTCCGGTTTATTTTTTTTTTTGTAATAAGACACCAAAATAAAATTACATTCAGAATGTTTAATGTTCAACTCATTAGTGGGCTGCTTCTAAAATTAAATTGTTTTCTGTTGCTATTCTTTTTTTAATCACCCTTGCATTTATATAGATATATAAATATATAGACAATATCTTAAAAATATGTTTAGAAGTTTAGATAAGTGACTTAGTCTACGTTCAGACTGCAGCCTGAAGTGACCCAAATCTGATTTTTTTTTGGCTTCTATGTGACCTGTATCTGATCTTTTAATGACAGTCCGAACGACACAGATCCGATTTTTTCAAATGTGACCCAGGACACTTGGATATGTGGTCCTGAAACCGATACATATCTGATCTTTTGACATGCGACTTCAGTCTGAACGGCCAAAGTGCATTCATCCACCTACACGTTATCAACAAGACACAAATGTCACTATTCTGCGCTGAAGTAGGAAAATTGTTAATGAACTCCGTGTCACTGAAGTGAAGCACATCACCACTCACCACTCTTGGCTACGTCTCCGTATCCACATGTTCCTTTCAACGGACGTCGCTGCCGCTGTCCCACAAAACACCACAGCCAAAAACCTCGTCCTTCTCTTTCTCAATCTCCTCCTTAAAACAAGTAAGTTGTTCATGTTTTGGCTCCGGTACGAGAGGAACTTTAAAATCTCCAGGTGCTCGATGCTGCGTCCATGTTTGGACAACTTCCGTAAACACAGAGACGCTCGCTGTGGTTGACGTCGTCGTGTCTCCAGTGTCACATGTGGGACACTTTTGGGCCGTTTATCGTTCACACTGGAGTCACATACAAGTCACATTTAATTGGAAATGTGAACGAGCTCGCAAAAACATCGGATTTCACAAAAAAATCGGAATTGAGCATTAAGCCCTGCAGTCTGAACGTAGCCATAGATGAGAGATCAGCACAGTTTATGCAAATGAGCAATGCTGTTATAAGTTTTGTGTATGTTAAACGTAAACAAATATGTGCAAAGCCGCATTAAACATATTATAACCACAAACGGCTGATGTGGCTCTGGAGTTTCCTCTGCTGAAGGAGTTCATGGTGGTTTGTATTTTTTCCTGATTTATTAAATATATCATTTTTGCACCTGCACATTTGTATGATTATGTCAGGAAATAAGGATACTACATTTATAACCGGGAAACCGATGTGCATGTAAACACACTCAGAGAAGCAATGGTAATAAATTCTAACACTCTACTTAAAAATTTAACAATTACTTAGATTAATAAAGTGAAAGTGCTGAATACTGATCTCTTTTTTCCCACCTTGTTGATAATTATTGTGAGAAATTATGAACGCGATCAGTATCTTCACATAGATGACTATCATTAACAATTAATAATGTATAACTAAAGGCAAACTGAGCACATTTGTTATTTCAGAAGAGTGTATCAAACTGGGAGCCCTTCGTATGACTCAGTACCCATGAAGTAGCTCTCCGTTTCAAAAAGGTTGCTGACTCCTGCTTTTTATGTTCTGTTTTAGTTGCAGAAATGTGATGTGTGGGAAGGTGCAGTGCATGAACGTGGACGCCAACAACCCTCCACCAGGAGCCAGCATCAGTAACCAGGTCATAAACGGGACGAACTGTGTGAACGCCGACTTTAACCTGGGACCTGACGTACTGGACCCGGGATACAGTAATCCGGGCAGCCCCTGTGCTCCGGGCAAGGTGAGAAACGCTGATCAAGCAGGAAAATAAGCAAAAAGGCCCATATTACCGTATTTTCTGATCTGTTTAATAATGCTGTTTTGTGTTGTGTTACTGAGATGTGTTTTGTTTCATTCACACATGTTTAACACACAAACCCTGCAGATTTAGGATGAACTTTTCTCTCAAACTGAAAACACTCTGTTCCTCTTTGTGATGTCATGTGGTGATACAGGAAGTGCTTCATTGTGTTTTTAAGCCATTTCATTTGGATCATTTCAGCCCAGGAATTTCTGGAATTACTGACCTAAAGGTAAAAGGAGCTGTTCACTTAGGTGGAACTTGAGCATTTTGAGCTTTGGAAATGTGGACAGACTAATAATAAAGAGTTACTCATGTGTGAATGAAACAAAACACAACTCCAGGTCGGTTTTTGAGGAGATGACGTTCAAACATGACTTAAAGCTCACAAGAATCAATTTGGCATAATAAAGGATTTTTAGTCCACCCAAAATCAGAAAAAAGTCAATAAAAAATACAACAAACAGGTATAAACTTTGAAAAAATATTACAAAAATAAACGGTATGGACAGAACAGCAGTGTAAAGCAGCAGAGGAAAACAGATGAAGTTTGGCTCACGTGAATTATTTAAAGTGTTGTCATAAAGAGGTGAGAAACTGACACCTGCTTGTCCCATGAAAACGTCACTGCTTTACCTGAAATGTTCCACAGTTGGTTTTAAACTAATCAAACAGCCCCCCCTAGTGGAGTGTTTTCTCTGGCTTTCAAAGCTTTGTGAGTTGTGTGGTCACCAGTGTATTTTGTGATTTTACTTATTTCATTCTTTTTATTTTATGTATTTTTCTTAGCCTATTATTATTTATTTATGCATTTATTTTTGTGCAGCACTTTGGAAACATTAGTAAATAAAATCTGCTGTATAAACGTTCAGTGCGCTCAACATCGCCCTCTGGTGGTCATGTGGGACTCATAGAACTGTACTTCCGTCTGTTTTACGCCAGTCTGTGGAACATTTCAGGCAAAATATGGAGGTTCAGAGCGACCGTCCACCATGAAACGACACAGCATTAATCACCAATAAATGCTGTATTTTTCGAACTATAAGTCACTCCGAAGTATAAGTCCACCAGCCAAAAAATGCGTAATGAAGAAGAAAAAAAACATAAAAGTCACACTTTTGGGGGAAATTTATTTTCTAGAATCAGAGACCAGGAACCGACATTTCATGGTGAAAGTCAAGTTGTGGTAAAAACAACAGAAGAGAGAAGAACAGACTGTTAACATCACATATGAACAGTTCTTCAGATAAACTATAACATCAACAACAGAACAGAACAAGTTTAACAAACTCTCCATCTCACTCCAAATCACTAAATCCATTCAATTCTTCATCCTCGGTGTCACTTCTGAGCAACTCGGCCTCAACCTCTGGAGGTAAACGTTGCGCCACTTCCTCTTCTGTGTCTCTGTCGTCAGACTCAGCATCAGTTCCAGTTAGAATTATTCCGGCCTTTCTGAATCCCTCCTGGTTACCGTGTTTCTGTGTTCTTCATCCCCGCTTTCCACCAGTCTCTCACAAGTTTCTCGCTCATTCCAAACTTTCTTTCTTCTGCTCGATTACCGTTTTCTTCTTGAGTATTTCATGACTTGCAGCAGGACAAGGCTCTTTCTGCAGGAGACATGTGCAGTAGAGCCAAGTGACAGTGGTACAGGAGGAACAGGAGCAGCAGATACTGACAAACAAGACTAGAACCTTTCGCCGCTTCAGTGTGAAAATTTTAATATATAAGTCGCACCGGAGTATAAGTGGCAGGAAACAAACAAACCATGAAAAAAAGTGCGACTTATAGTCTGAAAAATATGGTACTCAGATATTTAAAGATCCCTTAAATATCTGTGCTGTTTTCTGATCTAGGGCTTTTAAAATGTTTGTTTTTCAGACGTGTGTGGATTTCACTTGTGTGAACGCTTCAGTTCTTCTGCCAAAACTCGACTGTGATGCCAAAACCACCTGTAACGGGCGAGGGGTGAGAACAAAGAACTAAAGAACTCATAAGAACTATTAACCTAGTATTTACTTGAATTTACAGATGTGTTGTAATTTACATTTGTGTTCAGGTTTGTAACAATTTGGGCCACTGTCACTGTAACGTGGGCTGGGCTCCTCCAGACTGTGCCTCTTCAGGTCGAGGAGGCAGCGTCGACAGCGGACCAGCCACTATAGGTAATATTTTCTTATTTGTTTACATAATACTAATACATAATAATAGATATTTTAGTATTATTGTAAGGTTCAAACATTTGCAAAGCCTGTTTGACACTTTGTGCTCCCAAGTTCCACCTCAGCTCCACAAAGCGTCTTCTGATCTGTCATAATGTAGTTTCCTCGTCACAAACAGACCTGGAGTTCTGTTTTGTTTTCTTCACACAAGTTAACTCACAAACCCTGCAGATTTAGGCTCGACAATGCTCCTGGATTTAAATTTTTTTTTTTTTTTTTGCGGTGTTGAAACAAAATTTGCGTCCACACACGTGTCGGATCAATAAATATTCACGTTCAGATGACAACAGAGCACTGAGTGAAAACGATGTAATACATGTGCCTCACCTGTATGTGGCTCTGTAAACAGGATACAGCCAGAGCCGCTGGACACACAATACTACAAAGAGCACATGTGCATGAAGTCCTTCCTCTTCTGCAACAAATAACAGAGTAGATTAAAAGGTTTTGATGCAACAGTGCAAATAAAGTTAGAAGTGTCCGCAGCACAAACTCAACCCTGTCGTCCACCATGGTTGTTCTTATAGTTGTTACGGGTTGTTGCGCAGGGTTCTCTTCTGGTCTCGTTTTCCCAAAGCTGTGGTTTGTTTGTCCACACGACAACGCAACGCCAGCCTTCTCAGATTTCTCCACTCTGGAACCTGTTTTCAAAAACCAGTTTTCGCCCACCTGAAACACCAGCGCCGTGTGGACAAAAGAGCAAACCATTTCAACCAAAAAACGTTGTCGTGTGGACATCACCTTAGGCTGAGTTCTTCTTTCAAACCGAAAACACTGTTCCACCTTGTGATGTCATGTGGTAATACAGGAAGTGCACCACTGTGTTTTTAAACTCCACACACCTTCACTAGAATTTTCACAATTTCAGCCCTGGAATTGCTCATCTCTACTGAACTAAAGGTAAAAGGAGCTGTTCACTTGAAAACTACTGCTTCATGACATCACAAGGTGGAACAGAGCATTTTGAGCTTTGGAGATGTAGACAGATTAATAATAAAGAGTTACTCAAACATGTGAATGAAACAAAACACAACTCCAGGTCTGTTTTTGACCCGTAATATAGAGGGATTATCAGAATACGTCACTTCTTGCTCTACTGCGCATGTCTCCTGCAGAAAGAGTCTCTGTCCTGTCTGTTTTCTGTTTCATGTCAGTGTCTTGTAGGATTTCAGCAGATTTCAGACTCTCACGGGGGCGGGGGTAGGTGTATGGATCAGGTATGAGTGGATGTCCAGCTACTAAAGTTTGAGACGTTTCTTCTCATCATTTATACACTCACCTGCATTTAACGCATACAGGTCATTTAGACGTATCACACTCATGTTAGTTTAGAGCATCATAACGATAAACTGTTTAACAACTTCATGTTAATCGCACAGACAGCAGCGCTTTCTCCACTCAGTTGATAAACAAATAAACTTGCCCCAAAATTAAATGAATCCACGGAGAGCCGAGCGCACTTAAAAACTCTTTACTCAATCCTCACATATTTAGGACACACAAAGAGAAACAAAAAGGGAAATTTTCAGACAAAGGACGATGTTAACCAAACAAATGACCAAAAATAACCACAAATAAATAAAACAAAAAAGTCAAATTTGGGGAATCCAGTTACAGGGCCTTTTCTCAAGAGTCTGTGCTTGTGTGTCTTTCAGATTACTCACTGAGAGATGGACTCCTGATCTTCTTCCTGTTGGTGGTCCCTGTTGTGGTTTTGGTGATTTTATTGTTTCTCTACATATTCAGACGAGACACGCTGGACCCCTGCCTCAAGAAAAGACACAAGTAAACATCTCCTCTGCTCCTCTGCTCTTCTGACCATCTCCTCTGCTCTTCTGACCATCTCCTCTGCTCTTCTGACCATCTCCTCTGCTCTTCTGACCTTCTCCTCTGTTCCTCTGACCCTCTCCTCTGCTTCTCTGAACTTCTCCTCTGCTCCACTGACCTTCTCTGCTTCTCTGACCCTCTGTTTTTCATCCTCTGGTCCTCTTCTCTTCTCTTCTCTATCTGACCCTCTGCTTCTCTGACCTGCTCCTCTGCTCCTCTGACCCTCTTCTACTTGCTGCCATTTTGATTAGTTACCTTAATTTTGCTCATTCAGTTTGCAATTTTGTTTCAAATAATGCTTACTTTCTATAATACAATTTAAAATGTGAATGTTACTGATCCAAACAAAAACAAAAAAGTCCCTAAAACAAACAAGAGTCCCTAAGTCCCTCAGTCGTCTAGAAGTGGGCCATAGTAGTCGACAAAGTGAGACAATCTGAATAAATCTAGAAAACAAATATTAAACTGCAGCTTTGATAAAGTAGAAATCCAATCCAATCCAACTTTGTCTTGTTTATAAAATGCGCTATACAAATAGTTCTTAAAGTACTTCAGCATAGTAATGTAAAACATTTAACTTAAAAGAAAATAAAGAATCAGCAGAATTATGTTCCAACCATGAGGAAACTAATAGAATCAATCAATAAATTAAAATAACAATAATAAAATCAATGAACAAAAATAATAAAATAAATACATGAAAGCAGTAAAAGCCGAAAATAAAATTAATTAATTATTAATTAAAAAAAAGACACAGAGGACCACACAACTCACACTGTATTAAAAGCCAGAGAATAAAAGTGGCAAAGTTTGGCATTAAATTATCTCCAAGGACACAAGCAGGTCTGGCCACATTAAGAATGCATGTTTTTCAAGGTAGTTATGAACAATAAACTTTATAAAGTGTTATAAATCCACAAGGAAAATGGGTGTAATTGGCTATAAGCAAGATATACTTTTAAAGCCATACGGTGGAGCATTCTGGGCCATCCCATAACATCAGCAACACTTACTCATGTTTTTTCTTTCCAGATCTCGTAGCACCACAGACCGTGCCCCTGCTCCGGCTCAGAGGACTGCACCTGCCCCTGCCCCTGCCCCTGCGCCTGCCCACACGTACCCCCAGTCTCCAGCGCCCCCTGTGGAGAGGGTAAATGTGTCTGCTGCTTAGATCTGCTCTAAAACTGTTTATGTGAGTTTAATATGAGTCAGGTTCACCACCGGGACCAGACGACACTGAGGTGACGAGGTGACAGACACTGGTGTTAAAGATAATACTCACGTTTTTATTATGGTACATGCAGAGGTGGATGAAGTAGACAAAAATGTACTCAAGAAAATTACTGCTAAAGGAACTGTATGTAGTAGGGTGC
This sequence comes from Boleophthalmus pectinirostris, assembly GCF_026225935.1. Classification (NCBI taxonomy): domain Eukaryota; kingdom Metazoa; phylum Chordata; class Actinopteri; order Gobiiformes; family Gobiidae; genus Boleophthalmus; species Boleophthalmus pectinirostris. The sequence goes on from NW_026571047.1 coordinate 32,895,463, forward strand.
ATCATTTGCCCAATGTTTTGAAAAATGTGTCTGTACCTAGTGTCATTTTTTTACACTTGCCAAAGTAAACTCCCATGAGAAATTTCATGAAATTCTATTATTGGGTCCACCAAGCCTCTGAAGTTTAGTGCTTGCGGGAGCCTTAAATCTGAACTGAAAAATCAAATTTTTCTTCAATAGCATCAAAAATTATTAATTTAGCCCAATAGTATCAATAGAAGTTCAATATAAATCTGAATATTGCAGATCATTGGTTTTATGTCACTATCGTAAAACTGAGATATGGCAAAAGTGTTATTTCTTTGGGACTTCAAGGACCTTGAATAAGCAATATTATAAAAAAATATATATAGCCAGAACTTTATGGACACTGTTAGGATGAAATTTAAGAGGCTTGGTGGACCCAGTAGATATTCAATTGAGCTAATATTCCACAAATTTTCTTTTAAACCGGTATTGTCACATTTTAAAATTTGGTGCAAGTTGAATTTCTGACATTGGGGCAAATGAGTATGAGTACGTATGAGTATGAGTACCCTAGAATGTAGTCTGTGTTATTACTGTTTAAAATATGTATTAATTTCAAAACTGAACCTGTGTTGCCAAATCCTTCACCTGCAAACGGAGACAAGTCCAAGTTTGTCTCATTCTCAGTAAATGGACAGACCAGGCCTCGTGTGAAAGCTCAGAACCTCCAGAATTCCCTCCCTGAGCTGCAGAGGCTGCACTAGCACTGACTCAGAATTGGCTGCGGGTGCTGGGGTTTGGGTAGAGACCATTCAGATCAGAGAGAGGTATTTTAGGTTTAAACCAGCTGAATTTCAGCATCGAAACTGGCAATGCAAAGGAGAGAGTCACGTCAGGCTCTTTCTGCTTTCTGGATGGATCTGATTGGAAGTCTTGAACTAAAACACCAAATTATAACAAAAACAACTTGTCCATCATGTCCAATGTTTTTGTAACTAAGAATAAATCCGTAAAAGCTGTATTTCTCTTGAATATATGTTTGTCGTATCTGTGAACACGGGTAACGATTCTGAAATTTAAAACCAAAATCTTACATACAGTTTCTTTTTTAAATAGTATAACTCAAGTGGAAGTTAAAAGTAGTGGTCCAAAATAACTTTATAACATCAGAAAATAACGTAGCGATGAACAAGTCAAAACAAAATATTACATCTGAATGGTCAACTGTTCTCAAAATGTCAATGAAGAGTAGCATCATTTTTTGGGTCCTTTTTTCACCTATGCCCAAAACAATAACTTTTACATTTTGATGAGTTTAATTTCTTTTTGTTCATTTAATAATTCTGTTCTGTTTTTTTTTATGTCCAGGCTGGATACGCACCTTCATACAACAATGAGCCTGGGTAAGAACTTTTACAAACTGTATTTTGCCTGTAATAAGACTCTGTAGATTAGATTAGATTTATTGTCATTGTACAAAATACAGTGAAACTTCAACAGAGCAGAACTGCAGCAGTAAAAATGAATAAATATAGACACTTTCTCACATCCATATCAATAAAAACATTGAATAAGTAAATAGATTAGTACAGAAATAGAGAGTCCCTTAAGATCGTTTATCTGTGCCTGTGCTCCTGGAGCTCGTGGGTAGAAGCTGTTGTGCAGCTGTTTGTGCATGTGTGGGGAGTTTGAAGTCTTCCCGAGGGGAGAGTACAGAAGAGGCAGTTTCCAGGGTGTGTGGGGTCGTGCAGAATGTTGGAGGCCCGTGTGTGCAGACGTGAGGAGTAGATGGTGTCCAGGTTCGGGAGAAAGGAGCCCACCGCCCTCTCAGCTTTTCTGACCACTCGCTGCACATCCTTCTTTCTCAGCAGCTGTGCAGGCTTCGTACTAGTCAGGCTGGTGCCACCTAGTGCCTCCGCTCAATTTCATTTCTCTCCAGGGACTAGGTCAGAAATCGGAATACACTAGACGGTTCGCAAAAACCCCGGAATTGTGAGTTCGGGCAGCAGCCAATCAGAGAAGAGCCAGACATTCAGTGTTGTCAACTATTCCCGAGATCGAGGATTTAAAGCCGGAACAAAGAGAATGTTTTGTGAATTTTATCAAGGGAAATGCATTATTGTCCTCTTTCCTACAAGATTTGGGAAAAGCTTAATATACCAGTTAGCCCCATTACATACGTCATGACCAAATAACAGAGATAGGTTAAATAAAAAAGTACCGAACGAATCCTAATGCTGTGAGGTCAGACTGTTTCCACGAAGTGAAACCGGCTGATGAATGAGGCTAGCTTCGCACCATAATGTGGAGAAATATGTCAGAATGCTTTCAGTGGTGCACAGGTAGAAGTTGATCAGCAGTTTCTGGGAGAGCTCATTGCGGCACATAAAAAAAAACAAAAAACAAACAGTCTCTGCTGGGCACGCTTTATAATGCTGGAAGTGTTTAGGCTCCAGCTCAGGTCCTCACTGACTTTTACTGTCTTAAAAAGTGAAAACATACCTGACTGTCTGCAGGGCTCCAAACGTATCCCTCTTTTCTTTCCTATTTATTCATCACGATTATGGAAGCACTGATCCAGATTGTTCAGTTCAGTTCAGATTTCAATAGTATGGACTTGGATATATTTCACTGATAAAGATTTTGGTTCAGACACGGTTCAACTTCACTTTTCTCTCCTTAAATCACACGTTTCTGAGTTTGTGTGTTGAGAAAATAATTATGGTGGGTGAAAACAACAGCTCCATGGACCAGAAAAGCAAAAAAATACATTATGATCTGTTAAAATGCCCATAGTTTTGCTTCAGGGTCACTCAGTCTGAATGTTGAGGAGTATTTTTCTAATAAAATGGAAAGAGGAGTGCAAAATAAAATTAATATCTGTACAGGGCCCAGACAAATTTTTGTTGATTACACAGACACTTTGAAGGTAGTTACTCAGGAAGAGACGAGACACAATTTCCGCTAGACGAGATACGAGATTGAGCCCATGAAAATGAAAAAAAAAACAAAAAAAAACAAGATTTTAATTCCTAACAATTCCTAACATATAAATTTCATAGTTCAGTTTCCAATTTTTAATTTTTTGATTTCATAGATTTGTTTCCATTCTATTAACACTTTTTGGCTTTTTGTAAGAGAGATCACTTACTAACACATGACCATTACTGAGCTGTATTTTTCTTTCCCAGTTTGAGATATGGAGAGTTGGATTACTGGAACTCCCAAGACCCGGACAAGCCTCAGCCCGGGGTCCAAACGAGACCTCCTCCCCCCAGGCAGGGCCCCGGAGTCCCCCGGCCGATCCCCCCAAGAGCCCCTATGGACACATGACTCTGGAACTGTAGGGAACATTTTAAAGCTCTCATATTTGTCATATTTTTCCGTGACTTGACAATCTTGCCTGTTGCTACTGTTTGACTCCCCACTGTGACCAGGAGAGGGCGCTAGCTTCACAAGCCTAACTGTGAAAGGGGGAAAAAAACATCAGCACTAACTCAATGAGGCCATTTGTACATAAAGCTCAGGTAAATATATAAAAGAAAAGATGTAATAAAACATAATGTGGGAGCTTGAAATCTAAAAAACGTTCACATGAAGACAGAATTTGTACTTTTAAATGAATGTAAAATATGACACACTGGAAATAATATGTTACAAGAGAAAATATTATGTATTTTAAATTAATTTGTGTAACTTTTTTGGAACTGTTTTGAATGAATTGTAAATTAAAGTGAGTTTCTAACATAAAAACGCTGTGTTTCTAGAATCTTCTGTGTGATAAAGCTGTGTGTACACTTACTGTGTCAATGCAATTCAGAGCATATTCCTCTATGATACTGTGCTTTTCTTCAGATTTTGGTTTTACAAAGCCTTAAATTGTATTTGTTAGGTCCAGCAGCCCATAGTGCACTAAAAACATAAAGCACAATCTTGTGTGTGCAGACGGTGCACTACAGACACTACCAGACATAACAATGGAAATGGAGGTTTATCACAGACTGTGATTATTACATTATTACTCTAAGATGGCTCACCTTTCCACAGATCTGATCTGTAACTTGGCCTGGTGGTGTTACTTGCTGCAGTAGCTTTTGTTTGGACTGGTAACAAGTCCAGCTCCTTACAGGTCTGAGGAGGCATGATTTTTCTACATGTTTTTTCTCAATATTCTCTAGTCAGTGAGTTCTTTGCTCTCAAACTGCACATGACAGGAAATAATTTTATAAAACTTTCTAGTCACTTCAGTTGGAAATTCCATCCCTCCATCCATTTTCTGCAGTTTTATCTGGGGCAGCAGTCTGAGTAGGGAGGTCCAGACTTCCCTCTCCACACACACTTCCTCCAGCTCCTCCAGGGGGATCCCGAGGTGTTCCCAGGCCAGTCCAGAGACAAAGTCCCTCCAGAGTGTCCTGGGTCTTCCTCAGGGCCTCCTCCCGGAGGGACATGCCCAGAACACTTCCCGAAGGAGGCGTCCAGGAGGCATCTGGAACAGATGCCCTTTGTTTTGAGGGTTGCCCCGAGAGAACAGGTCCCTCCTCGGTTCATGAGGCCAGTTCTTCCTTCGTGCGTGACTCTCCAGCCGCGCAGGGAAGCGTCTGTGAGCTATGACCATAGACCCACAGGGGCCCCCATAGTCAGGAATATGACCTTACCCAGAGCTTTGTTTTGTTTCATTTACACATACTTAACACACACACCCTGCATATTTAGGCTAATTTCCTCTCAAACAGAAAACACTCAGTTCCATCTTGTGAGCACACACAAAATAGAAATTTATATATATATATATATATATATATATATATATATATATATATATATATATATATATATATATATATAGATATATAGATATATATATATATATATATATATATATATATCTATGTATGTGTGGTAGATCTGGGCCTCTATTGTTCTAGTGCTCAAGGCCTCCTCCTGTACTATTATACATGCACATTTGTGGGTTTTTTATTATTAGTTCTTTTTTATTATTTATTTATTCAAATTCTTTTATTAGTAGTGAGGAAGATGATAACCAAGAATTGGCTGAAGGTTCTGCCCCCCACAGTGGAGCAGTAGCGAGAAAAAGCTTAAAAAGAATGTATTTGAAGGAGAAAAACACAGCACAGTCTAATTTTTATTTAGGTGGTTATTAAGGAAGAGGTCATTAGCATCACACACTCAGGCTATAACTGTGGTTTCCTGTGTCAGTGTGGACAACCTCATGTCTCACACCATCACTCACATTCTGCTGAAGCACCAGAGTTTAACAGATCCTGATCCTGAGTCTGTGATGGCCACTGAGCTGGTTTATATAAATATGGAGGAAGCAGCAGAATGGGCCAGTCCAGATGAAAATATTTATGAAAACTTTGATGAGGACCCAAATGAGGACTTTGTGGCTGCTCCATCAGGTCAGAATTGTTTATTTCAATTTTCTGTCGGTCCAGTGCAGATGACAGGTTTTCATGTAGTTCTAATTCTGACTTGGTTTATATTTATAAAGGTTTTACAGTTAAGTGGATGTTTGTGAAGATAAGAAAAAGAAAATTACCAGAAGTAGAGCTGCAGTCTAAAAGGGAATTCCTCTGGCATCAAAATTCTATCCAAAAGCTCAGACATTTTACACACAAGGAGCACAATTTTCTTACAGTTTAAACATTAATGCAAGAAAATAAAGTTGTTGTCATAAAAATGATGAAATTACTTCCCAAGCCCAAGTCCAACCAGGAAGTTAAATTATAAACTTCACCAAAAGTGTGTAAATATATAGACTGTAGGTCAGTCAAAATCATCTAGAATGTTCAAATTATATAATAACTTTGTCCATAACCATTCACAGTGACAGAACCAGTGCACAGTTCCGTGTCTGACAGGAAATTGTCCACAGCTCCGTCAAAGGACGAGCCCCGCGCTCACAGAGGAGTTGTGTGGACAGTGGTCATAGTTCTGCTCTCTGCTCTGCTGCTGGCTGCGCTCGTCTTCATCGTGTTGAGTATGTTTCAGATTTCACTTTGTCCTGCACACAAACCCAAATGACACATGTCTTTGTCTTTAAGCCAAGATCGGAGAGAACACAAAAACCAGTCAGATGAAGATGTGGATCACCAATCTGACCAGTGAGAGGGACGAGCAGCAGGAGAGGAACATCGACATGAAAACATCTAACCACAGCCTGAGTGCACAGATAAACCTGCTGGAGGAAAACATTCAAACTTTAGATGGAGATCGGAATAAGCTGAGGAAAGAGCTCCAGGACCTGAAGGAGAGACATGCAGACCTCAGGCGCATTATGGGTGAGTCCTGGAGACTAAAGGGTTAAGGTGGACTTTCTTTATTGATTTTTATTATTTCTCCCTATTCTGTACAGAGTCCAGGATGTTTTGAAAGGCTCTTATGAATAAAATGTATTATTATTGTTACTGACATGAATTTCACAGAGCAGGTTACCTCCACTTAGACCTATCACATTTTAAAAACGAACAATGCATTTGAAGTGCACTCTGAAGCGTTGCAGTAAAGCAGGAAGCAGTTTTTGTAACAGGCTGCGGTGAAAAGTTTGGTTTAACATTGACCCCAGGGCTTAGAAAAGGCGAACTATTGCTCCTTCTAAAACCTGTCTGTGTTATGTCCTACATAAAACGTGCAGAATCCCTTTGCATGCCGCTCCACAGATGCAAAGGGAGGGAGGGTCAGCTCTATGTTCCACAGCTCCATGTTCACATGCAAGAGCACAGGTTTGGTCTCAGCTTTGGTGGGGACATTATCAGTTTTGCACATCGCAAAAACCAAACAGCACATCTTTATAAGAAAAGGTAAAATGGGATAATTCAATTTAATATAATGAATTCTTTCCAAAAACACACAGAGTCTGGGCAGGTCCAAATAAGTGAGAGGTGGTTTCATTTTTCAGTTTGTGTCCATTGCCCTAAGATGATTGTTTAGCGGAGAACAGTAGAAGTTTGTAGCAGATTTGTCTTTGCTTGTTGGTGATGAGATATTTGTGAGGTCATGTCCCTACATTTTTCTGTGGAATATTGTTAGTAATGGCGGGACGGTGGCTGAGTGGCTAGCACTCATGCCTCACAGCAAGAAGATTCGATCCCCAGGTCGCCCGGGCCTTTCTGTGTGAAGTTTGCATGTTTCTCCCCGTGTCTGGATGGGTTTCCTCCGGCCATAGGTCTCCAAAAACAGTTAATAGTCAAGGTCAATTAAATACAATCAATCAGAGACATCAAAAGACACTTCATCAACATTGCCTAGTATGAAAGTGGTGTGTGTGTGTGTGTGTGTGTGTGTGTGTGTGTGCCTGTGTGTGCGTGCGCGTGCGTGGTGATAGTTGCTCTTTTTCCACAGTGACTCATTTTAAGACAAGTTTAATTGAAGATGAAGCCAAGTAAGTTCCTTTTGAAGAGTTTTTGAAAGTTTGTTGCAGCGTCTTCACTCACGTCTGCTCAAGCCACCATCTTCAGGTGCGGCCCTGTCCTGCCGCTTCCCCAGTTTAGGCTCCAGGCTCCAATAATGACATCACTTTGTTGCAGCCAATGAAATAACGGCAGGTGTAACCCTGTCGTCATATCACTGAATACATCTCAGAACGTCTAATAAACAAAATGTGAACTAAAACATGTTCAATTAATACTATTGAGTTTGGAATTATATTGGTGGAAATTTATATTTTTGTTTATTAAAATAAAATGGCAAATATTGGTTGTGACATGTCCCCACCGGTTTGAGTTGTAAGGTTATGGTTAAGGTTAGGGCCAGGGTGACGGTAAGTGTCATGGATTTACTTTTAAAAATATCTTGAAGACAATGATAAAAAACAAAAAAAACAAAGCTTTTTTTTTTTTTTTGTCTTTTGATAGAGACCATAAGTTGCCCTCAAAAGATGGGTAAGATTTGGAAACAGCATATATCTGTTTTCAGAAATTGCAAAGAACTGGACGAACAGCAGACAGCAGTGTGAGGAGCTCGGGGCCAGTCTGGTGATCATCTCCAGCCCAGAGGAGCAGGTGAGTCCACTGACACTGCACCATCCAAAACACCATCCAAACATGCTACAGGGGAACTGTCACTCATAAGGTTTATAATGTGTTTTTGTGTTTAGGCTTTTGTGAGTGAGTTGACTCCTCAGAGTGTGTGGATCGGTCTGACAGACAGAGAAACAGAGGGCGTGTGGAAATGGGTGAATGGAGAAGCAGTAAACACCACGTACGTAAGACCTTAACTTAGACAGCAGCAGTTCAACAGGTCATCAAACCTTATAACTAAAAATTATTAATCTGTCTGTAGGCACTGGAGACCCAATCAGCCAGATAACTGGAGAGAAGAAGACTGTGGAGAGATTTCTTCTTATAAACTGTGGAATGACAGAGATTGCAGTGAGAAAAAGCACTTTGTCTGTGAGAAACAGATTCCTGGTGTGTGTAACTGTCAGTTCTAGTGCTCCTGGAGTTGTCGTCACAATTCCAAGATGCACCTCCAAACCACAAAGTTTGATATGGGCCACGGACCTTTTCCGCTCATTCTGATCTCCTCTATGATATTGTGCTTTTCTTCAGATTTTGGTTTTACAAAGCCTTAAATTGTATTTGTTAGGTCCAGCAGCCCATAGTGCACTAAAAACATAAAGCACAATATTGTGTCTGCCAGTGGAACAGCAGACACTACCAGACATATCAATGGAAATGGTTTTTCATAGACTGTGATAAAACCTTTGAAGACATTCATTCTTACTCTTAGATTTTGTTTGGACTGGTAACAAGTCCAACTCCTTACAGGTTTGAAGAGGCATGATTTTTCTACAGGCTTCTCTGTTTTTTCTCTGTATTCCTGTGACTAACCAGCTTTAGTCAGTATGAGTCCTTTGCTCACATCCTGCACATGACAGGAAATCATTGTATAGTATTATAGTATTATCTTATTAGTGTTAATAATTGTTCTATTCCTATTTATCTATGTGCTTATTGTGGGTCTTGTATGTCAATATCTTTGTTTTTAATATCTTTATAAATCTTAAATGTATGTTTTTATATTCTGTTTATAAATGTGAAATTTTGGGCATACTATTTTGTTAATAAATATATTTTTTGTGGAATTGATTGTGTTGTGTTGTATTAATTTACAGTAAATTCTAGAAGCATTTATAATATTTATACTATATTTACTATCAGTAAAAAAAAAGTATAATATTTGTATTTTGGGCTTTTAAAAAAAATAATTTTCCTCCAAAATGACAATCAGCGTTTGTCCACTGATCTGAAGGTTGGCGGCTCGAATCCCTCTCTTGACATAAAAAACATCATTGGTTGAGTTGTCAGATCCACTGGTTGGCTGGTGTGATTCCAGCTTCCACAGACGAATGCTGTGTTGTGTTGTTGGGCAAGACACTTAACCCAGAATGTGTGAGTGAGTGGTTCGTTGTTGTGAAGTGCTCTGGAGTGCCTTGAAGGTGGTAAAGCGCTATAGAAAAATCTGACCATTTACCATTCTAGTCACTGTGTTGTTTTGGGTCTGACTGAACACAAAGAGAGAGAGAGATGATAAGTTTTTACCATCCGACATCCTGTAACAGAGCTTAAAACTACCACAGTTGGAAATTGATTATTTTTATTCAGCTCTATTCATTTCTTAAAGTTATAATAATAAATAATAATAAAATGATGAAACATTAAATAAGTAATAAAAATCATATTTGTGTTTGTATTTTTTTGTTGGACGATTTAACACGTGACCTCACTCCTCGCTTTGATTGGTCGAACGCTCAGCTCTCAGAATCATAACACGGAAGTGCTGGTTCTTGTTTACCTCATGGCGGCTCCTTCATTCTGTTCTTATTTTCATTTTTAAACACATTTCTGTGGCTCCATGGCTTCGGGGCTTGACTCGCGGGTTTGCCTGGTTGTCCTGTGCGGTTTGCCGGCGGTGGGTAAGTCCAGTCTGGCCCGGGAGCTGCGTGAGGCCGCGGCGGGGCTCGGGTGGAGGACGGCGGCGCTGAGCTACGACGAGCTGATCCCGGAGGAGGCGTTTGTCTCCCGGGGAGCGGAGGACGAGGAGGAGACTGGGGATAAGGTGACAGGAAATACATGTACAGAATATTACTGCAAACAGCTACCTATAAAATCTGTTTAATGGCTAATTTATGGTAATTTGACACATTTTTAGGTTAGGAATAGGAGATCATTTGAACTTGTACAGGTGGATCAGTCCACGCCAAATCTCCGAATGCCCCGCTCCACCATCTCACATTTGACTGAAAACATTCTAGGAAGTTCACACACTTTCAAATGAGAAAAGTCCCACATTTTAGCTCCCAACTCCTTATAGTTTCGTCCTTAAAAATATTTTGTCAAGTCTCCCCTGACATGTTTTGAGCAGAGTGTAGTGACTATTTGTCAAATAAAAGTAACAAACAAAAGCGTGGGCAAACTCAGAACTAAACATAACTCAAATAATTACCTTTGGGCACCATGGGTATGTGGTTTTACAAATCAATGTCCATGACTAGAGATGATTTTCCAAGATTTATTTTCCAGTTTTTTGGCAAGCAACAAGGAATACATGTTTAAGGCGACTCCTGCTGCCTCTCCTCGTGACTGGCAAAAAACCATAGGCCCACCCAGGTGCACTCTGGTCTACGTGTACCACCCTCCGAAACACGAAAACCAGTCAGATGAAGACGTGGATCACCAATCTGACCAGTGAGAGGGACGAGCTGAAGAAGAGACACGCATACCTCAGGTGCATCATGGGTGAGTCCTGGAGACTAAATATCCATCCATTAAATGGAAGGATTTTCTTTATTGTCATTCAACATGAAGCTCTGACCACAGGTACATACACCTACACCCAGACATCTATGTCCTAATAAGAATCCCAAAATAGTCTATATCTAGCACCTGATAAAAATAAGTTGAACAAAATAGATTTGAAGTGTTTGTGGTGGACCTCTGAGCAGGGGTTCCTGCTGCTCAGCCACAGCAGTGTTTGGCCCAGGCTGTGGTGGAAAGTGTGGTTTGAGCTGCTTCAGTGCAGTGAGAAACACACCTGTGCTGTTTATATAAAACTCTTTCTGACAATGCTCTAGCCATGAACAGGGAGTTGGTCCTGGTCTTTGTTACAAATGATGGACTTCAGTTTTTTGTCTTTTGATAGAGATTAAAAGGAGCCATGAAAAATGTGTCAGATTTGGAAACAGCATATATCTGGTTTCACAAATGGGAAAGAACTGGATGGACAGCAAAGAGGAGTGTGAGAAGCTCGGGGCCAGTCTGGTGATCATCTCCAGCCCAGAGGAGCAGGTGAGTCCACTGACACTGCACCATCCAAAACACACCATCCAAACATGCTACAGGGGAACTGTCACTCATAAGGTTTATAATGTGTTTTTGTGTTTAGACTTTTGTGAGTGAGTTGACTCCTCAGAGTGTGTGGATCGGTCTGACAGACAGAGAAACAGAGGGCGTGTGGAAATGGGTGAACGGAGAAGCAGTAAACACCACGTACGTAAGACCTTAACTTATACAGCTCACAGCAGTTCAACAGGTCATTAAACCTTATGGCCGACTCATTGAGATGTTGATAATTATTTAAAAATGCTTTAGAAATTAGTTTCAGTTTATCTGTGTAGGTACTGGGGACCCTATCAGCCAGATAACTGGAGAGAAGAAGACTGTGTACTGATTTCTAAGAATGTTAAAATGTGGAATGACGTAAAATGCAGTAATAACAGACACTTTATCTGTGAGAAACTGATTTCTGATGTGTGCAAACATGGACAACTGGACATTCTGATTCTGACGATTCTGGTGACTGCTCTGGTCTTTGTGGGGGACAGCTATGTTCTTAAAGTCTATGATTTTAGTCCAAAACTTGAGGAAGAATTCCATCTGGACAACTGAGAGATTACATAGACATTACACACATTATTGCTTTGTTTCATGAAAAGTAGAGCTGCACAATCACAGTCACAGTTTGTTTAATATCTATGTTGATGAGCTGTCTGTGCATCTGAATGAATGTAAAACTAGATGTTTTGCTGGTGATTATCTCTATAACCATTTACTGTAGCAGTGTGAGCTGTACAGGCCAATATGCTCGTCCGTGAGTTCTCCATGTGCTCCAGTGATGTCAAAATTGCACTTTTTAAATGCTTTTGCCCTTGTTTACTGCGCATCTTTGCAAACTCTTTTTCTTGTAGTTGTGTCAGAGTTTCACAGTGGTTTATAACAACTCTTTGAGAATATTACTGCAAGTGCCGAAGTTCTGCCAAGGATGTTTGTATTTATTCATTTATGTGTAGAGCCTTGAATTTGAGCACTCAAGTCACTGAAGCTCTAGTGCGTCCTGTGAGGAGCTGTCACTTTCACCTCTGAGCTGTGGAGACATTGGCGGTCTTGTCTGTAAACATTATAACATGCACTGGATGTTTAATTTTTTTATTCTTACTATTTTTTATTCTTACTTTTTTTTTAAACTATGAAACAGATATTATGTGTTCTTAATAAAGACTGAACCTAGGGAACTGAGTCATAGTCATGAAATGAATAGGAAAAATTGGCAAATCGCAAACACTGCAATTTTAGAAGTGCTTATAATTTCTTACACATACAACAAAATATCTAGTCTTATTCTGCAGAAAAACTCCTAACCCTAAAAGCCCTTCTGGTGTCTGTAAACAGAGCACCCACATTCATTCTGTTACATGCTGCCATTCTGATTTTGATATCTGATTGTAAATTTTTTTCAAACAGTTTATCTTTTTATTCAACATTCCACCATTCCAACACACAAGGTAATTATTAAGTTATATTTGGTCGTGACGTATGTAATGTGCCGCTAACGGAGTTAACTGGTATATTAAGCTTTTCCCAAATCTCGGAGGAAGAAGGACAATAACATCTTTCCCCTTGATAAAATTCACCAAACATTCTCTTTGTTCCGGGTTTAAATCCTCGATCTCGGGAATCGTTGCCAACACAGAATGTCTGTGTTCATCTACATCCATCTCGACGCTTTGTTTACTGTTGTGCTGTTGCACAAAAGGGACACTGACAAGTTTGATGTCATGGTTTCACAGCTCTTCACTGATTTTTCGATGCACGCTCTACAACTTCCGGGGTTCTTGCAAACCATCTTGTGTATCCTGATTCCTGACCTAGTCTCTGGAGAGAAATGAAATTGAGCACTAGGTGACGCCAGCCTGGGCACCAAAGTCCATCTGTGACATGTTAGTGCCACATGAACCATCTGCACTGTGAGGACCTAAGGGACCAGTCTTCTGCTGGTGCCCAGAGTCAGGACTAAACACGGAGAGTCAGAGTTTCAGGTTCACGCAGCTAAAACCTGGAACAGTCTGAAAATGTGAGACAGACTCCACTTTGACACTTTTTAAATTCAGACTCAAAACACTTCTGTTCAGCTGCGTTTGACTGAAAGGTTTTCATTTTTCATTCCGCACTCTTCTCTCTTATTTAATGTCTCTCTCTTTTTAATTCTATGATGATTATTTTTTATTTGATTGTTTTGTGATATTTCTTATTCTGTAAAGCACTCTGAATTACTTTGTTTATGAATTGAACTGTGCTGTACAAATAAACTTGCCTTGCCTTGTAAAATAAACTCTAAAAACAACATGGTGCCATTCATTACCCATGAGACTACCCAGGTTTAGTCTCATGGTGCAGGAGCTCTATACACAATTTATCTAAAAAAAAACAAAACAAAATAGAGTTAAAAATATATTTCTACCAAAATCATATTGAAGAAATAAGTTGAAACTGAAAGCCTTCAAATCAGCATGAGAGGACACACACTACAGATGTGGTTTCCTGCATCAGGGGCCTGACACCATCAGTAACATTAGTGTAAAAGCACCAGAGTTGAACAGGACCAGGTTCTGAGTCTGTGATGGAAACTGAGCAGGTTTATATGAATGTGGAGGAAGCGGCAGAATGGGCTGATCTAGATGAAGATATTTATGAAAACTCTAATGTGGACTTAAAAAAGTGTGTGACCGCTCCGTCAGGTAAGAATTGTTTATTTCAGTCTTCTATGTCGGTCCAGTGCAGATGACAGGTTTTCATGTAGTTCTTATTCTGACTTGGTTTAGTGAGATAGTACCTGTGTTACATGTTTATAAAGGTTTTACAGTTAAATGGACGTTTGTGAAGATAAGAAAAAGAAAAGGCAGATGATTATTGTTATTCACACACAGGGCAAATAGACATTGTTGCTGTTTACACCCGGGTGTATTTAGCGTGGCACATAAAAAGGCACCCGGGTGTTCCTAGACAAAAATGCTATTTACACCCAGGAAAAACAAAACAAAAAAAACCTCACTGACAGTACAAACATAAAGGCACCAGCCCAGTGAAAATCAGTAATATTTGATGTTTTATAATCAAAATGATGTGGAATCATCAATCAATCAATCGCAGTCTGCACCTAATGGTTTAGTCCTGGTTTAAAACTAGTTTAGTCCTGGTTTAGAACTGGTTTTAGTTCTGATCAACTAGCATAACCACTAGCTATACATCGCACAAGCTAAATAAACTGCCCATGATACTGTGATACTTTCAACTTAATTACTCAAATAGTAATGGTCGGACAGGCATTGCAAATATATTTTGTAGCAACACTGACTTATCTTTTACCTTTTACCTTTTACCTTATCTTCGGTTTGAATTTTATTTCTTTGGATTCTCAAATCCAGCTTCCCGCACTTTTCAAAGGAAACGACGTGAGCAGACACGTCACCATTCCCTTTTTTCTTGAGATGGGTGTAAATAGAAGAATCGTGTCCATTGAATTAACACCCAATGTGCAAATAGACACTCTGAAAAGAAAATGACCAGAAGTAGAGCTGCAGTCTAAAAGGGAATTCCTCTGACATCAAAAAGTGTGCTCAGTTTCCTTACAGTTTAAACATTAATTACATTTTCTTTGTCAAATACACTATTGGTCAAAAGTTTTAGAACACCACACTATTTCCAGTTTTTTACTTTTTACTGTTGACCAAAACATATTAAAAACTTTTGACTGATGAAAGTGTCGACCTTTGGCAGATCTAACAGCTGAACACACTCGTGGATCGTTCTTTTTACAACACAAATCAAATATTGTTCAGAAAGTTCTTCCCAAGTCTGTCGCAGAAGTTTCCATAAATGTGTGGCACTTGTCGGTTGCTTCACTTTTCTGTCCAGTTCATCCCAAACCAACTCGATTTAAGGGGTTTAAGTCTGGACACTGTGCTGCTGCTGGACACTCCAGGTTTTCAAGTTTAACCATCTTGTTCTTTTTTCCTGAGGTGGTTTTGGCAGAGCTTGGACTTGTGTTTTGTATCTTTTATCTTTTTGTTTTAAATTTCTATCTGTTCAGTTTTAACCTTTGTACCATTTCAAGTGACTCATTGGACTTGCACAACTTGAATTGCAATAAATAACTGGAATAATTAGGGTGTTCTAAAACTTTTGACCGGTAGTGTATCATGTAACAGTTATGAAATTACCTCTGTGTACGTCACAGCTGCTGCTCATGTCCAAACAGAAAATCAAGTAATAAACTTCACCAAAATTGTCAAACTGTGGAAAACTAGGCTACAAGATTTGTTAATATATTAAGATTATGATTTGTTATTATATCAACAGAACCATGCACAGTGACAGAACCAGTGCACAGTTCCACGTCTGACAGGAAATTGTCCACGGCGCCGTCAGAGGACGAGCCCCGCGCTCACAGAGGAGTTGTGTGGACAGTGGTCATAGTTCTGCTCTCTGCTCTGCTGCTGGCTGCGCTCGTCTTCATCGTGTTGAGTATGTTTCAGATTTCACTTTGTCCTGCACACAAACCCAAATGACACATGTCTTTGTCTTTAAGCCAAGATCGGAGAGAACACGAAAACCAGTCAGATGAAGATGTGGATCACCAATCTGACCAGTGAGAGGGACGAGCTGCAGGAGAGGAACATCGACATGAAAACATCTAACTACAACCTGAGTGCACAGATAAACCTGCTGGAGGAAAACATTCAAACTTTAGATGGAGATCGGAATAAGCTGAGAAAAGAGCTCCAGGACCTGAAGGAGAGACATGCAGACCTCAGGCGCATCATGGGTGAGTCCTGGAGACTAAAGGGTTAAGGTGGACTTTCTTTATTGATTTTTATTATTTCTCCCTATTCTGTACAGAGTCCAGGATGTTTTGAAAGGCTCTTATGAATAAAATGTATTATTATAGTTACTGACTTGAATTTCATAGAGCAGGTTACCTCCACTTAGACCTATCACATTTTAAAAACGAACAATGCATTTGAAGTGCACTCTGAAGCGTTGCGGTAAAGCAGGAAGTAGTTTTTGTAACAGGCTGCGGTGGAAAGTTTGGTTTCACATTGACCCCAGGGCTGAGAAAAGGTGCTATTATAAACTATTGCTCCTTCTAAAACCTGTCTGTGTTATGTCCTACATCACAGGTGTCAAACATAAGGCCCGGGGGGCCTCCAAGACCTTTAATGTGGCCCTCGGCTGATTTTCTACTAAAATATTTTAGGGTCAGCTCTATGTTCCACAGCTCCATGTTCACATGCAAGAGCACAGGTTTGGTCTCAGCTTTGGTGGGGACATTATCAGTTTTGCACATCGCAAAAACCAAACAGCACATCTTTATAAGAAAGGGTAAAATGGGATAATTCAATTTAATATAATGAATTCTTTCCAAAAACACACAGAGTCTGGGCAGGTCCAAAATAAGTGAGAGGTGGTTTCATTTTTCACTTTGTGTCCATTGCCCTAAGATGATTGTTTAGTGGAGAACAGTAGAAGTTTGTAGCAGATTTGTCTTTGCTTGTTGGTGATGAGATATTTGTGAGGTCATGTCCCTACATTTTTCTGTTGAATATTGTCAGTAGTGGCGGCACAGTGGCTGAGTGGCTAGCACTCATGCCTCACAGCAAGAAGGTTCGATCCCCAGGTCGCCCGGGCCTTTCTGTGTGGAGTTTGCATGTTTCTCCCCGTGTCTGGATGGGTTTCCTCCGGCCATAGGTCTCCAAAAACAGTTAATAGTCAAGGTCAATTAAATACAATCAATCAATGAACCTGTCCAGGGCACTGGTGCTAGTGGCTAGACACTTCATCCACATTGCCCAGTATGAAGGTGGTGTGTGTGTGTGTGTGTGTGTGTGTGTGTGTGTGTGTGCGTGTGTGCGTGTGTGTGTGTGTGTGCGTGTGTGCGTGTGTGTGCGTGTGCGTGTGTGTGTGTGTGTGTGTGTGTGTGTGCGTGTGTGTGTGCAGCTGTGCCTCTTTCAGTCTGCCCCAGGGCAGCTGTGGCTACAACAGTAGCTTACCATCACCAGGTATAGAGTGAATGAATAATATATGCTGAATGTAATGCTCTGTAAAGCATCTTTGTGACAAAATGTCTGTGAAAAGCGCTATATAAATGGGGACTTACTTACTTCGGGGTCTCACAGCGCACGAGTAGAGCTCTGTTTGGGAGGTGCACTTGTGGTGATAGTTGCTCTTTTTCCACAGTGACTCATTTTAAGACAAGTTTAATTGAAGATGAAGCCAAGTAAGTTCCTTTTGAAGAGTTTTTGAAAGTTTGTTGCAGCGTCTTCACTCTCGTCTGCTCAAGCCACCATCTTCAGGTGCGGCCCTGTCCTGCCGCTTCCCTTTTAGGCTCCAGGCTCCAATAATGACATCACTTTGTTGCAGCCAATGAAATAACGGCAGGTGTAACCCTGTCATCATATCACTGAATACATCTCAGAATGTCTAATAAAAAAAAAGTGAACTAAAACATGTTCAATTAATACTATTGAGTTTGGAAAAATATTGGTGGAAATGTATATTTTTGTTTATTAAAATAAAATGGCAAATATTGGTTGTGACATGTCCCCACCGGTTTGAGTTGTAAGGTTATGGTTAAGGTTAGGGCCAGGGTGACGGTAAGTGTCATGGATTTACTTTTAAAAATATCTTGAAGACAATGATATGAAAACATAAAGTTTTTTGTTTTTTTTTTGTCTTTTGATAGAGACCATAAGTTGCCCTAAAACATGGGTCAGATTTGGAAACAGTATATATCTGGTTTCACAAATTGCAAAGAACTGGACGGACAGCAGACAGCACTGTGAGGAGCTCAGGGCCAGTCTGGTGATCATCTCCAGCCCAGAGGAGCAGGTGAGTCCACTGACACTGCACCATCCAAAACACCATCCAAACATGCTACAGGGGAACTGTCACTCATAAGGTTTATAATGTGTTTTTGTGTTTAGGCTTTTGTGAGTAAGTTGACTTTTCAGAATGTGTGGATCGGTCTGACAGACAGAGAAACAGAGGGCGTGTGGAAATGGGTGAATGGAGAAGCAGTAAACACCACGTACGTAAGACCTTAACTTAGACAGCAGCAGTTCAACAGGTCATCAAACCTTATAACTAAAAATTATTAATCTGTCTGTAGGCACTGGAGACCCAATCAGCCAGATAACTGGGGAGAAGAAGACTGTGGAGAAATTTCTTTTGATAAACTGTGGAATGACAGAGATTGCAGTGAGAAAAAGCACTTTGTCTGTGAGAAACAGATTCCTGGTGTGTGTAACTGTCAGCTCTAGTGCTCCTGGAGTTGTCGTCACAATCCCAAGATGCACCTCCAAACCACAAAGTTTGATATGGGCCACGGAGCTTTTCCGCTCATTCTGATCTCCTCTATGATATTGTGCTTTTCTTCAGATTTTGGTTTTACAAAGCCTTAAATTGTATTTGTTAGGTCCAGCAGCCCATAGTGCACTAAAAACATAAAGCACAATCTTGTGTCTGCCAGTGGAACAGCAGACACTACCAGACATAACAATGGAAATGGTTTTTCACAGACTGTGATAAAACCTTTGAAGACATTCATTCTTACTCTTAGATTTTGTTTGGACTAGTAACAAGTCCAACTCCTTACAGGTTTGAAGAGGCATGATTTTTCTGCAGGCTTCTCTGTTTTTTCTCTGTATTCCTGTGACTAACCAGCTTTAGTCAGTATGAGTCCTTTGCTCGCATCCTGCACATGACAGGAAATCATTGTATAGTATTATAGTATTATCTTATTAGTGTTAATAATTGTTCTATTCCTATTTATCTATGTGCTTATTGTGGGTCTTGTATATCAATATCTTTGTTTTTAATACCTTTATACATCTTAAATGTATGGTTTTATATTCTGGTTCCTTTTCAGTCAGAAAATATTTACTGACTGGCCTGGAAAATGTGAAATTTTGGGCATACTATTTTGTTAATAAATATATTTTTTGTGGAATTGATTGTGTTGTGTTGTATTCATTTACAGTAAATTCTAGAAGCATTTATAATATTTATACTATATTTACTATCAGTAAAAAAATTGTATAATATTTGTATTTTGGGCTTTTTTAAAAATAATTTTCTTCCAAAATGACAATCAGCGTTTGTCCACTGATCTGAAGGTTGGCGGCTCGAATCCCTCTCTTGACATAAAAAACATCATTGGTTGAGTTGTCAGATCCATTGGTTGGCTGGTGTGAATCCAGCTTCCACAGACGAATGCTGTGTTGTGTTGCTGGGCAAGACACTTAAAGGTTGTATGGAGGATTTTTTTTTTGTTTCAAATTGTCAATGATAGCATTATAGAGGTGCAGTAGCCTTGTAATTATGATGACCAAAAAAAAGAGAATAAAAATTCATCAACTCTGGACGTGGTGGGGCTAAACATTTGCCAATAGATAACGACACTGCCTCGTTATCTGTTAGCTGATAGGCTGTCAATCAAACTCCCTACGTCCATCCATCCATCCATTTTCTTCTGCTTATCCGGGGCCGGGTCGCGGGGGCAGCAGCCTAAGCAGGGACTCCCAGACTTCCTTCACCCCAGACATGTCCTCCAGCTCCTCCAGGGGGACCCCGAGGCGTTCCCAGGCCAGCCGAGAGACATAGTCCCTCCAGCGTGTCCTGGGTCTTCGCCGTGGCCTCCTCCCGGTGGGACATGCCCGGAACACCTCCTGAGGGAGGCGCCCAGCAGGCATCCGGAACAGATGCCCGAGCCACCTCAACTGGCTCCTCTCGACGTGGAGGAGCAGCGGCTCTACTCCGAGCTCCTCCCGTGTGACTGAGCTCCTCACCCTGTCTCTAAGGGAGACGCCCAGCCACCCTGCGGAGGAAACTCATTTCGAGCGCTTGTATCCGCGATCTCGTCCTTTCGGTCACTACCCAGAGCTCATGACCAGAGGTGAGAGTAGGAACGAAGACTGACCGGTAAATCGAGAGCTTCGCCTTTCGACTCAGCTCCCTCTTCACCACAACGGTCCGATACAGCGACCGCATCACTGCCGAAGCTGCACCGATCCGCCTGTCAATCTCACGTTCCGTCCTTCCCTCACTCGTGAACAAGACCCCGAGATACATGAACTCCTCCACTTGAGGCAAAGACTCTCCACCCACCCGGAGAGGGCAAGCCACCTTTTTCCGGTCGAGAACCATGGCCTCGGACTTGGAAGAGCTGATCTTCATCCCAGCCGCTTCACACTCGGCTGCAAACCGCCCCAGTGCACACTGCAGGTCCTGGCTCGATGAAGCCAACAGAACAACATCGTCCACAAACAGCAGAGATGAAATCCTGTGGTCCCCAAACCGGACCCCCTCCGGCCCCTGACTGCGCCTAGAAATTCTGTCCATAAACACAATGAACAGAACCGGTGACAAAGGGCAGCAATGGCGGAGTCCAACATGCACTGGGAACAGGTCTGACTTACTGCCGGCAGTGCGAACACAGCTCCTGCTCCGGTCATACAGGGACCGGACAGCCCTTAGCAAAGGGCCCCTGAACCCCATACTCCCGGAGCACCCCCCACAGGACACCACGAGGGACACGGTCGAATGCCTTCTCCAGATCCACAAAAACACATGTGGACTGGTTGGGCAAACTCCCATGAACCCTCGAGCACCCGATGGAGAGTGTAGAGCTGGTCCAGTATTCCACGGCCAGGACGAAAACCACACTGCTCCTCCTGAATCCGAGGTTCGACTATCGGCCGAATTCTCCTCTCCAGTACCCTGGCATAGACCTTACCGGGAAGGCTGAGGAGTGTGATCCCCCTATAGTTGGAACACACCCTCCGGTCCCCCTTCTTATACAGAGGGACCACCACCCCAGTTTGCCAGTCCAGAGGTACTGTCCCCGACCGCCACGCGATGTTGAAGAGGCGTGTCAGCCAAGACAGCCCCACAACATCCAGAGACTTCAGGTACTCAGGGCAGATCTAATCCAACCCCGGAGCCTTGCCACCAAGGAGCTTGCCAACCACCTCAGTGACTTCGGCCAGGGTGATCGATGAGTCCGCCTCCGAGTCCCCAGCCTCGGCCTCCTCCTTGGAGGACGTGACGGTGGGATTGAGGAGATCCTCAAAGTATTCCTTCCACCGCCGGACAACGTCCCCAGTCGAGGTCAGCAGCTCTCCCCCCGCACTGTAAACAGTGTTGGTGAAGAACTGCTTTCCCCTCCTGAGGCGCCGGACGGTTTGCCAGAATCTCTTTGAGGCCGTCCGACAGTCCTTCTCCATGGCCTCCCCGAACTCCTCCCAGCTCCGAGTTTTTGAATCCGCGACCACACGGGCTGCAGCACGCTTGGCCCGTCGGTACCCGTCAGCTGCCTCAGGAGTCCCCCGAGCCAGCAAGGCCCGATAGGACTCCTTCTTCAGCTTGACAGCATCCCTTACTTCCGGTGTCCACCACTGGGATCGGGGATTGCCGCCGCGACAGGCACCACAGACCTTACGCCCACAGCTCCGAGCAGCTGCATTGACAATAGAGGCTGAGAATGAAGCCCACTCGGACTCCATATCTCCGGCCTCCCCCGGAATCCGGGAGAAGTCCTCCCGGAGGTGCGAGTTGAAGGTCCCTCTGACAGAGGGCTCCGCCAGATGTTCCCAACAGACCCTCACTACACGCTTGGGCCTGCCAGGTCTTTCCGGCTTCCTCCTCCGCCAGCGAACCCAACTCACAACCAGGTGGTGATCAGTTGACAGCTCAGCCCCTCTCTTCACCCGAGTGTCCAAGACACGCGGCCGGAGGTCAGATGACACGACTACAAAGTCGATCATCGACCTCCAACCTAGGGTGTCCTGGTGCCACGTGCACTTATGGGCACCCTTGTGCTCGAACATGGTGTTCGTTATGGACAAACTGTGACTAGCACAGAAGTCCAATAACAAAACACCGCTCGGGTTCAGATCAGGGAGGCCGTTCCTCCCAATCACCCCTCTCCAAGTGTCACTGTCGTTGCCCATGTGGGCGTTGAAGTCCTCCAGGAGAACAACGGAGTCCCCGGTCGGTGCACTGTCTAGTACCCCTCCCAAGGACTCCAAGAAGGCCGGGTACTCTGCACTGCTGTTCGGCCCGTAGGCCGACACCACAGTGAGAGACCTGTCCCCGACCCGAAGGCGCAGGGACGCGACCCTCTCGTTCACCGGGGTGAACTCCAACACACACAGCGACTGAGCTGTGGGGCAATGAGCAGGCCCACACCAGCTCGCCGCCGCTCCCCGCGGCCAACGCCAGAGAAATGGAGAGTCCAGCCCCTCTCAAGGAGTTGGGTTCCAGAGCCCAAACTGTGTGTGGAGGTGAGGCCGACTATATCTAGTCGGTAACGTTCAACCTCCCGCACAAGCTCAGGCTCCTTCCCCCCCAGCGAGGTGACATTCCATGTCCCCAGAGCTAGTCTCCATGTCCGGAGATCTGGTCGCCGAGGCCCCCGCTGTCGACTGCTGCCCAGATCTCTCTGCACCTGGCCCCGTATGGATCCTCCCGCGGGTGGTGGGCCCACATGAGGACGGCCCCACGTCGCTCCTTCGGGCTGAGCCCGGCCGAGCCCCGTGGGGGGAGGCTCGGCCACCAGGCGCTCGCTGGCGAGCACCCACCCCAGCCCTGGCTCCAGGGTGAGGCCCCGGTGACGCCAATCCGGGCGACGTAACTGGCCTTGCTGGTACACTCATCATAGGGGCTTCTGAACCGTTCTTCGTCTGACCCGTCCCCCCGGACCTGTTTGCCTTGGGTGACCCTACCAGGGGCATGAAGCCCCCGACAACATAGCTCCCGGGATCATTCGGGCACTCAAAACCCTCCACCACGATAAGGTGACTCCCTACGTGTCTAGTATAACTGACTTGCCTGCGCGCTGCCATTACGTGGTTTACGTACGCCTGTCACGCAGTCCACAGACGCACAGACGCTGTTTACTCCACCAACGCAACAGTTCTTAGCGGCTTTTTGGACCTATATCTTCCTCGCAGTTTGCACAAAGTTTGTTGCAATGGCAGACAAGAAAACAGGAGCAGTTCGCCGCAAAAGAAAGTCAGTTTTTGAGATTGCTGAAAGAAGAAGACAAGGGGAAAAGCAGCGAAGCCAAACTAAGGTGATTCTTGGAGATTCATTCCAGCGATGGCGCGACTGAAGCAGACGCAGGGTCTAAAGACTGACACACTGGTCCACAAATTACTCCTGGACAGGAAACTTCTGCTTATTATGAAAACGTACTTTATTTCCAAGAGCGAGACAAACGTTTTTCAGGACACGAATGCGATATCCTATGTCTGAAAACGTAATTTTCAAGGCAAAGAAAGAGTCCACTTGCTGCTGCGTGTTGTAGCTAGTTCATTCGCACGGAATTTCCGCGCACCCTTCTCTGCTCCCTTTCCTGCTCCTCTCCCCGCTGCCCGTTCCGCTCTTCCCCCTGCTCCTCACTTCTCCGGGCACGGAATCTCCGCGCACCTCTCCTCTCTGCTCTCCTCTCTCCTCTCCTCTCCTCGCTCCCTGCTCCGCTCTTCTCCCTGCTCCTCACTTCTCGTCCGCGAACGAAATGTCCGCACACCCGCTCCCCCCGCTCCTCACTTCTCCGCCTTGTCTAACCAACACTGTAGTTAGCTGTTTACAAGTCATGTGCAGCTCACCGGCTGTAAACAAACCTGTTTCTGGCGTAAAGAGGAGGCGGGAGGAGGCGTTTCTACGTAGGGAGCTGTAGGGGAGGGGGGGTGGTTTCACGCATGCGCAACATTTGAAAAAGGACAAACAGTCGCTGGATTTCTCGTTCCTTGGAAAATCCTCTATACAACCTTTAACCCAGAATGTGTGAGTGAGTGGTTCGTTGTTGTGAAGTGCTCTGGAGTGCCTTGAAGGTGGTAAAGCGCTATAGAAAAATCTGACCATTTACCATTCTAGTCACTGTGTTGTTTTGGGTCTGACTAAACACAAAGAGAGAGAGAGATGATAAGTTTTTACCATCCGACATCCTGTAACAGAGCTTAAAACTACCACAGTTGGAAATTGATTATTTTTATTCAGCTCTATTCATTTCTTAAAGTTTTAATAATAAATAATAATAAAATGATGAATAATAAAAACATTAAATAAGTAATAAAAATCATATTTGTGTTTGTATTTTTTTTGTTGGACGATTTAACACGTGACCTCATTCCTCGCTCTGATTGGTCGAACGCTCAGCTCTCAGAATCATAACACGGAAGTGCTGGTTCTTGTTTAAATCATGGCGGCTCCTTCATTCTGTTCTTATTTTCATTTTTAAACACATTTCTGTGGCTCCATGGCTTCGGGGCTTGACTCGCGGGTTTGCCTGGTTGTCCTGTGCGGTTTGCCGGCGGTGGGTAAGTCCAGTCTGGCCCGGGAGCTGCGTGATGCCGCGGCGGGGCTCGGGTGGAGGACGGCGGCGCTGAGCTACGACGAGCTGATCCCGGAGGAGGCGTTTGTCTCCCGGGGAGCGGAGGACGAGGAGGAGACTGGGGATAAGGTGACAGGAAATACATGTACAGAATATTACTGCAGACAGCTACCTATAAAATCTGTTTAATGGCTAATTTATGGTAATTTGACACATTTTTAGGTTAGGAATAGGAGATCATTTGAACTTGTACAGGTGGATCAGTCCACGCCAAATCTCCGAATGCCCCGCTCCACCATCTCACATTTGACTGAAAACATTCTAGGAAGTTCACACACTTTCAAATGAGAAAAGTCCCACATTTTAGCTCCCAACTCCTTATAGTTTCGTCCTTAAAAATATTTTGTCAAGTCTCCCCTGACATGTTTTGAGCAGAGTTTTCCAAGGAGCCACTTTCAGATTGCTGTAACTAAAATATGCACATTTTCAAAAATTAATTTTGAGAAAATAAAGCAGAACACCATCACACATTTTGGATATGTTAAAAACAGACATCTTGTCTTTCTAAAACAGTCCATTTTATGTTGGTGGGTGCTGTCATTTTTTTGGTATAACACGGTAAAGATGGCACCAAATTAATTTTTTCCCATTTTTTAACACTTAATGTCTTCTAGATCAGGAGTGTCATACTCAAATTCACAGAGGCCAAAATTAAAAATTGGGACTAAGTCGTGGGCCAAACTAAATATTTATTGAAAATTTTCAGCAACATCTGCATGTTTTCTCTTCTTTCAAGATATGTAATGTTAAAACTTTTTTTATTAAAATAAATGTTTAATAATAAATGTTTAATAATAATTAAACACTGAATCCGGGACAAGCAGAATATAAAATAATAACAGCATTTTAAATAAATAATGTCTCAAAAGTCGATCTGTAGCCAGCGAGCTGCTCTAATACAGATTTGATATGATCTCGTGGGCCAAATTTGGCCCCCGGGCCTGAGTTTGACATGTCTGTTCTAGAGCGTTCATCACAGAGAGTCATTTTTAAAATATAAAGTCCACAGTGGCATGTGTGGGAAGGTGTGTGTTTAATATCAAACCTCTGTCTTTGAAACTGAACTTTCTACAGTCCTTCAAAGACGCCCTCAGATTTGAAGAGTAGAATTTTCAAGCAAATTCAAGCCCCCAGAAATCTGTAATAAACCAAAAGCACATGTGTAAAAGTCCAGATTCTACAAGTACATCTGACAAATTTTAACCCTTGAAAATTTGAAGGGCCGACCTTAAATAGTTTTTTAGATACAACAATCTGAAAGTAGCTCTGGAAAACTGCTCAAAACAGGTCGGGGGAGTTGACAAAATATTTTTGAATGACAAACCTATAAGGAGTTTGGAGCTAAAATATGGGACTTCTCCTATTGGAAAGTGTGTGAACCTCCTACAGTTTTTCCAGTCAAATCTGAGATGGTCGATTGGGGGCATTCGGAGATTTGGTGTGGAATGACCCTAAAGTAGATTTGGATTTGGAGAAAAGATAGAGCACAGAGGAAGGAGAGTGACTGTGGTACAGAGGAGGGACAGAGAAGAGACAGAAGGCCTAGAGGAAAACCAAAGAGAAAATTTATGGATGAAGTGAAAGAAGAAGCAGTGGAGACGGAAAAATATTTAAAGTATCTAAAAAGGTACTCAAACTTGTTGATTATTGATGTCAGGGCTTGTTAAAAAGTTTCTTAATATTTCATAAACATTTCATGGACTAAATTTGTTGTAAATCCTTCTCCAGCACACCGAGTGGAAGCAGCATCGTCAGGCCGTGTTAAAATGTATTGAACGCTTCCTGGACAGTCCGAGCAGTGACCAGACACATCTCCTCAACGTCTGTAACATTATAAACAAAGGATCGTGGGAAAAATGCATCCAGGATCTTCTCAAACCTTCACCCAAACCTGCTCCAGTGATTTTTCTCCTGGACGACAACTTCTACTACCCCAGCATGAGATACGAGGTCCACCAGCTCGCAAGGAAACGTGAGAAAAGAAGATTATTTAAATGCAAATAATTGATTCAACGTGTCTATGTACAAAAAAATACACAATATACTTATGTGCAACAATTCTGAGAGTATGACGCAGTGAAAGTTTCTCAAATAGATGACACAGGCGGATTTCTTCATTGGAACATCAGTGTTTGCATTTTTTATTGAACACGGCAGCAATGGACCTGCATTTAGCTTTTTTAGAGTAGTCAAAATGGTGGTTAAAAAACATTATTTTCATCCTGTCCAGAAGAGCTGAAGTTGCCAATACATTACACACCTTGATACAGTGAGCTGTGCCTGTGATACTAAAGTTTTTGTGAAACCACTTCTTGCGCAAAGTTCATATGAAACACAAATATTTTAGTCATCAAAAAGAGTGAAAATGTCAAATGTGTCACATAAATGAGTTTCCTTCCTCTGAACAAACAACAAAACTGCAGCTGTAACAAAATAATTTAGTAAAATGAACCAAAAAATACTCTTGGTGATATATCGATACAGCAGCCCACGATATCGATACTGTATGATCACACTAAACCAGGGGTGTCAAACATATGGCCCGGGGGCCAGATCCGGCCCTCCAAGACCTTTAATCTGGCTGTTGGCTGTTTTTCTACTATATTTTAGTAGAAAAATGATATTTTCTATTAAAATATCGTTAATTTTTTGAGGTGCTTATCACAGCAGCGTCTCCAGTGTCTCTGTACGTGGCCCCTCCCACCAGAGCAGCACAAATTAAGACTTGTCTCTTTCCAAACGCTCTTAACCCATTGACGCCGGATGCTGTGCAGCACAGCGCTGAGTCTCCTCCCGGTGTTCCGGATTGTCTGGCGATCAGCGTAACTGGTAAAGGCGGGGCCACACCTGGAAGCATGGGGGGCGTGTCCTCCTCTCGCTTCATTCACTCCCATAGAGAGACGCAAAACTGCCAGAGCTGTATTGTCGCGTTAAACCTTCTTTATCGTGGCATATTATTTCCCCATTGAAAAATAATCCAAATGTATCCCATCAAGACCTGGTTTGAAGTAACAAACGTTGCTCTTTACTGCCAGAGCATGAACGCGCTCAACCACTTGATCTGTTCACTGTTCCAGACGTCCTCCTGTAACAGGTGCCATAACGCTATGTCGTGTAACAAATAAACACGGTCAAACACAAAAATGCTGACAGTGACAATGACAGTGAAGACACGGACAACATTTTGTGTTTGGGTTAAAGGACGATCCTTTTGACTGTTGACCGTGACACCCTCATCAGAAAAATGTCAAAAATGAGAAAAGTGGAGCCGAGTGCAGGATTTTCCAAGAAAAATGGACTTATTCCTATTTGCAAACAAGTTAATGTTAAAACATTGTGTTGAAATTACATTTTTCTTAAAGTTTCAGGTTGTTCATAATATTATAATATTTTGTAAAGAAAGAGTTAATCAATTAAAAAAGATTTCTGTAATAGATTTGTGTTTCTCTGCACAAATATTTTAACTTATTGTTATTTTTGGGGTTTATATGACATGAGTTTTCTGATCCGGCCCCTTTGGGATCAAAGTAGGTTGGATACGGCCCCCGGACCAAAATGAGTTTGACACTCCTGCGATACAGCGATACGATATATCGATATTTCAATATTTTTGCACATCCCTAGTTTTGACCTCTACAAACATGTTCTGAAATGTACAAGATTCTTGGATTAATTTAACAATTCTGATTTCAGTCTTATCTCAGATGTTAAAGGTGCACTGTGTAGCTTTTCAGTTGGGGGTCTGTCACCTGCTTGTTTCTATGGAGATGTCATTGCTGTGCCTGGAATGTTCCAAAGTGTGACATTAAACAGTTCTACTTTACATTTATTCAATTACATGTGGTTTTATAGTTGAAAAAATACTTAGAAAAACAACATTTTGACTGTGAGCGGGGTCGCCTCTCCACAGATCTGACCTATAACTCGGTCTGGTTTGGTCTCCACGAAGATAGAAATGTTTAATGCCACACTGTGAAACATCTCAGACAAAACAATAACAGCTCCATGGACAAAAATATTTCACGGAGCCTCCACCAGTAGAGTTACACAGTGCACCTGTAAATCTCCTGAACTTGCCTTAGTCTTTAATTAATTATTTAAGTAGATAAATGACGTTTATTTTCAGACTCTTTGGGCTTCTGTCAGATCTTCCTTCACTGTGACCTGGACACGTGTATCCGTAGAAACCAGAGGAGGGCGGAGCCTGTTCCCTCGGAGGTCATGGAGGAGATGGAGCGACGTCTGCAGCCTCCGAACGCCCAGAGAAACACCTGGGAGTCGAACAGCATCAGAATCAACACGAACAACAGACTCGACACCAAAGACTTGTGAGAATATTTGGTTTTACTCTGTAATAACTACACTTTAAAGGTGTATTGTGTTACTTTTCTGGTGGAGGTTTCGTCAGAGGCTTTTCTCCATGGAGATGTTATTGCTTTGTTTGGAATGTTTCACAGTGTGGAAACCAAACCATATCCCGCTCATAGTCAGAATGCCTGTTTCTCTAGGTGTTTTTCAGCTATAAACCACCTGTAATTGAATAAATGTAAAGTAGAACTGTTTAATGTGTGTGTGTATATATATATATATATATATATATATAATATATATATATATATATATATATATATATATATATATATATATATATATATATATAATATAATGTATATGTATGTGTGTGTGTGTATATATATATATATATATATATGTATGTATGTATGTATGTATGTATGTATGTGTATATATATATATATGTAATTGTTTACATTATATTAATTATATTAAGCTATGCAAAAAGTTTAATTTCTATGACTTCTTTTCAGACAGGAGGTGTTGGATCTGATCTCATTTGCCCTGAAGAACCCACTGAGCCCCATTGAAGACAACACAGAGCAAAAGGCAGGTTAGACCAGATTCATTCAAATAAAATTTGAATTTTGAAAATTTGAATTTCTGTGTCATGAGCAAACATTTCAAAATCTGATCTAATTCAAGGCTTTAGTTTACACCTTTTTTGTTTAGGTTTTGTGTTCATTTATGAAATTCTTTCTTATTACAAACAAATGAATTAGAATCAGGACATAATGTTATATACCCTTACCCAGGCTGGTGCCACCTACTGCCTCCGCTCAATTTCATTTCTCTCAAGTGACTAGGTCAGGAATCAGAATACACTAGATGGTTTTGCAAAAACCCCGGAAGTTGTAGACCACGCACCGGCCAATCAGTGAGGAGCTGTGAAGTCATGACATCAAACTCGTGTCGTCTGTCTGTGTCCCTTTTGTGGAACAGCACAACAGTAAACAAAACGTCGAGATGGACGTAGACGAAGACAGACATTCTGTGTTGACAATGATTCCCGAGATCGAGGATTTAAAGCCAGAACAAAGAGAATGTTTGGTGAATTTTATCAAGGGGAAAGACGTTATTGTCCTTCTTCCTACAGGATTTGGGGCATTTCATACATCACGACCAAATAGCAGCGATTGGTTAAGTAAAAAAAGTACCTGCCGCATGCCAAACAGAGAGTTCACCAGGAGGCTTTTCCGGCTCCTTCTGACTCTAGCTCCAATTGACTTACAATGGGATTTTATCGTCTCTCTCTCTATATCTGCTGCTGTGAGCCTCGTCATTTTGGTCTTAAAATGTTCGCAATAACCCGCTCTGTATGACCTTGATTTTTTTTTTTTTTCGCAATTTTTTCCGCCAAAAAAAAATCCTATTCATTACATAGAGGCTGGCTCCAGGTTCGCTCCTGTCACCGTGAGCATCATGAGCCTCATTTGAGCGATAGGTAAAGTCACACTCGCTTAGTCCACTTCTTACACAGTCTATGGTACCCCCCTACCATCGAGCGAACGAATCCCAATGCTGCGAGGTTAGACTTTTTCCATGAAGTGAAACCGGCTGATGAATCAGGCTAATATATCCCTGGTTGCTCCTTGTGTTTTCCAGGAGGCTGACAGAGTAAAATGTGCCAACAGTGTGGTGCACCAAGCGGATCAGACCTGTAGAAAACTCATCTCTGAAGCCATGAAGACGGCCAGAGGTTTGTCTAGAAGATCTGTGTTTAATTAAATGTCTTTGGGTTAATTTGGGTTAATAAAGATGGCCGTTACATGAAAAAATATACAACTAAATATAATGAAATTGCATAGTCCAGAAATGAAAATGTACGATTACGCTTCCTTCAGTACAAACACGAATTCACAGATGCAACTTTACTGTCAAAAATATGTCATCACTTCACAGGTTTTTATTTATTGAGCAGAAGAAACATTGATCGAGACGCTGGAGTTTTGTGCCACATACGGCCTGAACCAGGACTGAACCAAGAGGACTAAAAACCAGGGCTGAACCAGGAGGACTGACCCAGGACTACTGAACCAGGACTGAACCAGGAGGACTGACCCAGGACTGACCCAGGACTGAACCAGGACTGAACCAGGACTGAACCAGGAGGACTAAAACAGGATCGATCCCAGGACTGAACTTGAACTGAGCCGAGGCTGAACCGGGACTGAACCAGGAGGACTAAACCAGGAGGACTAAACCAGGAGGACTAAACCAGGAGACTAAACCAGGAGAACTAAACCAGGAGGACTAAACCAGGAGGACTAAACCAGGAGGACTAAACCAGGAGGACTAAACCAGGAGGACGAAACCAGGAGGACTAAACCAGGAGGACTAAACCAGGACTAAACCAGGAAGACTAAACCAGGACTAAACCAGAACTGAACCAGACTAAACCAGGACTAAAAACCAAGAATAAACCAGGACTCATGATAGTATCTTAAATGATGTAAAACTACAACACATATTTACCACATTTTTCACCAAATAAAGTAGTAATTAGAAACACATGAAATCCTAAATTAGAAAAAATAATTAATTACAACTTTTAGTGATTATTTCTCCTTTTCTTTTTCAGAAAACCACGTCCCGCCCACGACCATGAGAACTCTGGCGTCTGAACTCAACGAACTTAAATCAAAATTTCTCCAGAATTTAAAAACTCAAATTCTTCTGGACTCTTCTTTTATCGAATCTGAAAACGTGGACGTGGATCGAGCGGTGACGAAGGCCGTGCAGACGTTTGACAGAGACAAAAAGGACATTGTGTTTAGAATAATACAAGAATCAAAACAAGTTACACAATGAAGCTTTAATAAATAAAATCCTGCACTTTATAAATTATTGAATGTTTTTTTTATTGGTTTAAACATATTTACAATTACAGCCACTTTTGTTTTTGAGGTTCTTTCTGTTGTAAAAGAAAAAAAATGAGGAAATGTTTGAAACCAATCCATATATCATTCGTTCATTAGTTTTTCAAAATAAAATCAAAAATAAGAAAATAAAAAAACAGTTTTCTTCATTATTTGTCTCCAAAACCAAAATGAAAAAAACAGATAACGATTCTAGGGATGGGCATGATTAGTTGACTAATTGATAACTGATCATTAAGAATTTCATTGATCACTTTCATGTTTAATCGACAAACTGAATGTAGGTTTCTGTGTGAGGAGACGAGGCTGCGTCTGACACAAACACTGGAGTCTCGGTCTCACAGTCCCACGTTTGGGCTCTGGCTCCGTGGAGACACTGTACGACTCAGTGAATGTGTTTACAGCACATCAGTGTCCTGGTTTCGTCATGGTGCATGTAAACGAAGTATCCCGATTACTGCAACTTAAAGAGCTGCACTAAACCTGGACACGTCTGATCTCTGAAAACATGAACCATCCCCAACGCGACACAAACAGAACAGACTCACCATCAGCAGAACACCCCTGTCACAGAAAGAACACTCATATTCCACTGAGTCGAGTCCTTTAGTCCGACAGAAGCTGAACCACATCAGCGCACAAGTGTATAAAAGACATTTAGTCTTGTTATATTATTAGTTGTTGTTCATTGTCATACCCCTTTTTCACCACAAGAGGGGCGCGCTCGCACACCGAGTGAGTTCCAAAACTTGAGTGAATATAGCGGTGTGACGCTCGGTGCATCGGCTCTGTGTCGAACACTTTAATGTCTGAATGATTGTGTGCGTCCTTTAGATGTGAGTATTCTTGTGTGTGTTTGATTGGTATTATGTTTAGAGTTTGTAGCTGGAGTTTGGTAGCGTTTTGTGCAGTTTAGAAGTTTTTGTGGGTGACTTTAGTTTTGTATTGCGAGCCTCGTGGCTGTGTAATTGCGCATCGTTAAGTGTGTAGTTTAAAATACGATTGTAATGCCTATTTCCTTTATTTTACAAATCCCCAGTAACCCATCTCTTATATATATATGTGCATTTTCCTCTGTATTAAACCTGGGTAACCACACACACGTCTTTACGCACTCAGACATTAAAGAAACGTTCTACTTTTACCTGGATGTGGACTCCCTCATTCTGACTCACCTGAACTTCTATAACTGCTGTCCTGACCATATTACAGTCCTCATTACAACAAGGAAAGAGCTGTTGTTGTTTTTTTGTTTGTTTTTTTTTCCTCCGCTGGTTTGAGCCGAGTTGCCATGCAGTTTTAAGTTTAATTTCTGTGAGACTTGCACAAAGCTGAATTAAACACATTATAATGTTGAAACGGGCTGATGTGGCTCTAGAGTGCTTCTGGTTTATATGTCGTAAAGTTGAGTTTATTTATGCAGATTAGCAATAGTAATAAAGATGATACTTTTAATATAAAAACGTTTATGATTAATCGAAAATCGTTCGTTAATTCTCCCAACGATTGATTAATAAAATTTCATCGAATGCCCATCCCTAAACGATTCAATTTTGTGTTTAAATGTTTACATGACTTAAACTTCGATGCCGGACTAAACCAGGACTAAACCAGGACTAAACGAGGACTTGGGGTATCCGTTTTTGGACTTTGAAAATCTTGTCACCCTTCCAAAGTGTGAAAATTTACTGTTAAAAAAAAAATTATTTGAATTTTTATCAATATTGAGTAATTATTAATATTCACTCAAACTTCCCCGTCACTTCTTGTGCTGCCCGCGAGCGAAGTGGCAGGCGAAATCGTACTTGTCTTTACACAAGTGTCCGCAGACGTTACACTGAAACGGCTGCTTGTACCCGTGGCAGCCCATGTGGATCGTGTACAAAATATTATCCGCGAACTGGATATCGCAGTGGACGCATTTCTGTGGGTTTTCTTCGTCCAGAGCGGCTCGCGTCGGCGAATTGGCCTGGCTGCTGCTGTTGGCGTTGTGTTCGAAGCTGATCCCGGGGGTGGGGCTGCAGTTCTGCGACGCGGGACTGGACGAAGTTTGGGCGCTGCTGGTGCACTTGGCCTGGCTGGTGATTTCTTGGATGATGATCGGTTTCTCTTCGGTCAGATTTTCGCTCGAGTCTGGCGTCGGATCCGAGAGCTGACCGGCCAGTGTGGAGAGCTGGTCTAGAGGGTTTGTGAACGGTAAACAGGATCGGTTTTCGTCTAAGTTTGGGATGTCTTGGATGTTTCGGAAATCGTGATGTTTGTGCGAAAATTCGTTTAGGTAGTCGTTTTTTTGCATGAGCATTTGACCCGGGTTGTAGTTTAAAACCAGTCTCCGGGCGTATCCGAGCGAGTTCTGTCTCTTCTGTAAGGCGCTGTGGATCCGTTTGTTGTTGAACTGCTGGAGGCGGGGCACTCGGGAGGGGAGGAGCTTGTGACGGCGCCTCCGGTGGTGGGACAGGTTACTGCGGTCGCTGCAGCGGAAGGCGCACTGGTCACATTTGTACGGCTTCTCTCCGGTGTGCGAGCGCATGTGGGCCTCCAGGTGGCGCTCGTATGCAGAGGCGAACGGGCACAGCTGGCACCGGTGAGGCTTCTCTCCTGAGGGAACAGAAAAAAATGTTGACCAGTGTTGGGAGTAACGCGTTATAAAAGTAACAAGTTACTGTAATGCGTTGCTTTTTGCTGTAACACAGTAATGTTACGGCATTACAGGGTAAAAATGTAATATTTTACTCGGTACAAATGTCAGTAACGTGCGTCACAATGCTTTTTTAACCTGGAAAGAAATGGTGGGTTTTTCGTTTCTCTTCATGCAAATTCGCTAAAATCACCGCGAGATCAGCTCCAAGTTCTAGTCCAAGATTAGTCCTGGTTCAGTCCTGGTTCAGTCCTGGCTCAGTCCTGTTTTAGTCCGGGTTCAGTCCTGGTTCAGCTCTGGTTTAGTCCTGGTTCAGCTCTGGTTTAGTCCTGGTTTAGTCCTGGTTTAGTCCTGGTTCAGTCCTGGTTCAGTCCTGTTTCAGTCCTGGTTTAGTCCTGGTTCAGTCCTGGTTTAGTCCTGGTTCAGTCCTGGTTCAGTCCTGGTTTAGTCCTGGTTCAGTCCTGGTTCAGTCCTGGTTTAGTCCTGGTTTAGTCCTGGTTCAGTCCTGGTTTAGTCCTGGTTTAGTCCTGGTTCAGTCCTGGTTTAGTCCTGGTTCAGTTCTGTTTTAATCTTAACCAGATTAAAACATTTATGGAAACTTCTGCGACAGACTTGGGAAGAACTTTCTTAAGAATATATCTGACAATATCTGACAAAGGTCGACACTTTCATCAATCAAAAGTTTAGAATACATTTTGGTCAACAGTAAACAGGAAAAATGTTTTAAAAAGTGTGGCGTTCTAAAACTTTTGACAGGAATAAAAGCCACCCAAACACACAAAAAGGCCCCACCCAGCTCAGAAATCAATACAGGACCTTCTTACTGTGAGGTGAGAGCGCTGGTCATACTCCACGGCTTATCATATTATCATTGTAGTAACTCTCTTTGACCAATTTTGACCACAGCACTGTAAGAGAAGAGCCGCTCTGACCTGTGTGGATGCGTATGTGCTCCACCAGACGGGCCATGCCTTTGTTGCTGTAGCTGCAATAACTGCACTTGTATTTCCCGTCGCTGGTTCTCTCCAGTCCCTCCATCTGCACGTCAGGAGCCTCCCCCAGGGACAGGCTCATGTCGGGAGGAGAGGGCTCCACAGGGCTCTGGGCAGCAGCCTGGGTCTCTGCACAAGAACGGAGGAAAGAGATGAGAATTTGGTGTCACTTATAGGCACGCTGATTTTGAGTTTGTACATGGATAAGCTCTGTTTTTCTCTCTTTTTTTTTAACCAGTAAAATGCTTAAAGGTAAAAAATTGGACAAAATATATAAGCCACTAAGTACAAATTTGTCATACTGGGTCTCGTCTTAAGACCCACTTTTATTCTCTGGCTTTTAACACCGCGTGAGTTGTGTGGTCCTCTGTGTTTTTTTATTTTATTTTAATTTTTATGTATTTTTATTGGTTTTATTTATTTAGTGCTATTCTATGATTTTGCTTTTATTTTATTTTCCTGGTTTTATTATTTTAAGACTAGTATGATTATTTTAGTAGTTTTATTATTCTTATTATTATGTATTTGCGCTTTGGAAACTGTTTGTGAAATGTGCGATAGAAATAAAGTGAATTGGATCGGATATTTACTTGAGCAACTTTTAAAATTGTATAAGGTCACTTTCTTCATTTGAATATTTTGTACTATTTGAGTAATTTCATGTATCAATATTCTTACGAGAGTTTAGATAGTTGATTGATAGATTGTACCTTTTACTTTATTTAAATAAATGAGAAGTGGAGGAGTTATTGTTATTTGTGTAAGTATTTGTTTGTGTTTGTGTATATAAATCCTTTACAGTGAGAAATTCCTTTAACCCTTTAATCCTTTCCTTTATTCCCTTAATCCATTAATCCTTATGAACAAACATGTGTATTTTGGGTCCTTTTTACTTATATGTGAGTTATATTATTTGGTGATAACTATAAGTAATAATAAATAAATAAATAAATAAACAGTAAAATTCATGGTTATTCTTTTAAACCAATGCCATTATAATATCAGAAATGCATTAAAAAAGAGACCATAAACCAAATTCTGTGCATATAAACTGTATCAGATGCGGTCTTGGTGATTTTCTTGTGAGTACACGGTTATTACCAGTGTTGTGAAGGTTTCTTTTAATATGTATTCCTCTACAGATTACAGATCCCAAAATGTAGTTTGTAAAGTAATCCATTAAATTACTTAAAGTGAGTAACGTAATCTGAATATTTCGGATTACTTGATTTTCTGTAGAGAAGCAAAGACTCAGACATCTTCACATAAGATGTTTTGTCTGCTAAAATAAAATAAAAAGCCCAGACTTTCCTTAACCGTATTAAAAATATTATTGATAGAATGGTTTGGTCCTGTTAAATCCTGTTTTAGTCCTGTTTTAGATCTAGTTTAGACCTGATTTAGACCTGGTTTAGACCTGGTTTAGACATGGTTTAGATCTAGTTTAGACCTGGTTTTAGCCCTGGTTTTAGTCCTTGTTTAGTCCTGTTTTAGATCTAGTTTAGACCTGGTTTAGACCTGGTTTTAGTCCTGGTTTAGTCCTGGTTTAGACCTGCTTTTAGTCCTGGTTTAGTCCTGGTTTAGACCTGGTTTAGATTTAGGTTGGACCTGGTTTTAGTCCTGGTTTAGACCTGGATTCAGTCCTGGTTTTAGCCCTGGTTTAGTCCTGTTTTAGATCTAGTTTAGACCGGTTTAGACCTGGTTTAGATCTAGTTTAGACCTGGTTTAGATCTAGTTTAGACCTGGTTTAGTCCTGGTTTAGACCTGGTTTTAGTCCTGGTTTAGTTCTGGTTTAGACCTGGTTTAGATTTAGGTTAGACCTGGTTTTAGTCCTGGTTTAGACCTGGATTCAGTCCTGGTTCACTCCTGATTTAGTCCTGGTTTAGTCTTGGTTTTAGTCCTGGTTTAGTGTCCGGCAATGAGTGGAATTACTAAAAAAAAAGGAAAAAAAAAAAAAAAAAGGGATATAGCCCAAAATATGAAAACAGGAAAATACCTCTGTGTAATCCATTTATTTAAACAAAGTAACTGTAATCCAATTACCACTCACTGAAACAGTAACTGTAACAGAATACAGTTACTCATAATTTGTACTCTGATCACATAACTCTAGTAATCCGTTACTCCCCAACACTGGTTATTACAGTGTTTATTATTGTGTTTTAACCCCTCACCGTGGATATTATTGGGATAATGTTGCTCCATTGTTGTTGTTGTTGTTTCTTTCTCTCCGCACACAGAACCAGAGATCATGTTTACGTGCTGAGTCTGCTGGCTCAAATACTCCTGAAACTCCTTCACAAAATCCACCGACTCCGTTTTTATACCCTCCATTTCGTCCTTTAAATCAGCTGCAACCTGCAACAAAAACAAACGTCTCGAAATAAATATTAACGCAAATATACTAAAAAAAACAACAACTGCACATTTCCACTTATTTTCATTGATTAGCGCTGGTAGCATCACTTAGCTTTAGCTTTATGCCTCGGAATTACAGCCAAAATTCAACTATTATTCATCAGACTACACACGTACCTGTCCTGATGTCGTATATCACCATCCAGCTTCTAAAACAGTGACTTTATGAATAAAATATTCAATAAAATGTAAATAAAATGTGAAATTATTCCGCTAAAAGCTAAAGCTGTTGCTAGGTGACGGACGACTTCTTCACTCTGAGTCACGTGGTCTGTCCGGTCGGCCGTTATGTTCAATCCATCGGAAAATACACCACGCATTACAAACAAACTCTTATATTCTTGGAATTTATTCAGATTAAAATACAACCATGTGCTAGATAGATATATTATCAATTAATCTATCAGCCAGTTGATCAAACTTTATTTTTAAAGCGCTTTTCATACAAAAAAATTTAACACAAAGCTCTTTACAGTGATTTAACCCACCCCAGCCTCACACAACCAAACAACCCAGACAGTCACACACACATACATACTAACATGCTATGCTTATGATCGATATAAGTTATAAAACTGTGATTGTCGAATTTTATTTTGTTGATTTGGTGTATAAAATGATTTGTTTGACGGTGAAATTCAAAATCCCATAGTAAACGTGAACGCCGCTCTCACACACGCATGTAAACAGTTTTGTAACTCGCCATGGCTGCTCCTTTGGTCCGGATTTTGTCAAGGGTAAGGCAGATTTCCACCCAAATTTTTAACTGTATCTGATGTATTTATCGTGCGATGTGTCAGGCCCGTGCACAGTTACATGCACAAGCAAAATCTCGGTAACCTTGGCTTGAAATGACATATGTTGCTAATGCTAAGCTAGCTGTTAAATGAACTTTCTCTTTACTGTTTTCCTTCTTTTCAGTTTTTGAGGTTCATTCATTTAACTGAGCCACGTCAGAATCATTGTACGTGATTGTTTATTTTAGATTGAAGTAAGGTTGAATGCCATATGCTTTTATCCTCTCAATCATATCATTTTATTTGTGAAAATGTCCAGGAATTATGTACAAATATTAACAATAAACAATAACAAATCATTCTCACACTGGTTTGTTTACATGCAGCACCAAAAATCTGATCATAATCTAATTCCTGGAGTCATCAAACTATTGAAATGGAATGTAAACATTTATATCTGATGTGAGAAATCAGAATTCTTATCTGGATTTCTTTCTGATTCTCCACACCTGTTTGGGTTTTGACAAATGTTTAAAGATTGAAAGAGTTATTTTAAACTTCATTGCACTTTGTCTTCCAAATGTATCATGTCATTTCTCTTGTGCTAAAAACTAAGGCTGAAGGTTAATTGCATTTTTATCGTGATTTTGTTTTGTCTCCAAACTCATTTAATCAAGTTGAAATGATTTGAAGCTTAAAAAAGTTTATTTTGGGATTTTTTTTTTATATAAACAAGTATATTTATTTTATTTTTTAAATGTAGAGATTGTAGAACAGCTGGATATATAGTTTATTCTGGATACTTGTTATGCTTTTCTATGCCTTATTTCATGTTCAAAGTATATTTTATTTATTTTATAGTTTAAACTGCTCTAAGGTCCATATTTGTAGCCTGTATTTATTTTCCACTTGAAAGTTTTGCATAAATTATCAGTAACAAGTGTTTGTTTGTTTTTTGTTTTGTTTTTTTGAGAGAGAGAAATGCTGAATAAATGCATCATGTAACTAAAAAATAATAAGATTTTTTCCATAATTGAGCAGCCCTACTATAAACACACCAAAAATCATGTAATTATTTGGATATCTGATTGTTTTAGTTAACCACTGTAAACTCTACATCTTTTTAAGGATTAGATTGAAGTTGATTTATCTTCCCCCTCTCCCTTTCTCTCCATCTCTCTCTCCGTCCCTCAGTCTTGCCGGCAGCTCTCTTCTCCCCTCAGAGCCGTGCAGTGTGGAGGAGGATGGAGGTTCAGATCCACCAGTTCAGCTCTGGACCCGGACTCAGAACAAACCAGTGGAGTTTCATTTCTTCCTCTGCAGAGCTTCTCAGAGGAGGAGGCCATGATGAGGGACGCAGGTGAGGTACAAATACATAAGTGTATATCATAGACTTGTACTGTTTAAGGTGCAGATTCAGTTCATTAAATTAAAAGTGCAATATGACAGACTCTGTGAACTCAAGACATTTGTGTTTAGAGGAGCTTTTGGTGGACTGAGTTTTTTAGGTTCTGCTTTAACTTGTCTTAATATGTGATCTTGGAGCACTTTGTAAAGCAAAATTTTGTCAGTTTTACTTACTTATGTTAATATATAGAACCGGGGGGAGAAGAGCTGCATGGAAAAGACCAGAGCAGAGTGGGAAAAACAGACATTATTTCCTGAGTCAATAATTTGAACAGCTCATGTTAGGTGTGTTCTAGATAAACTCTCCAGGCTGCGTTTGTTTGACAAGTACAAATGAAGGACACTGGATAGAGGAGTTGAAAAATTTTAAATCATAACTTTTTAATGTATATTTTTGGTATTGTTTTTATTTTCTCAGTGAAGAAATACGCTCAGGAACGCATCGCTCCGTTTGTGTCGAAGATGGACGAGAGTTCACACATGGACGAAGAGGTCATCCAGTCTCTGTTTGAACAAGGAGTAAGTCTGTGGGAAATATTCATCTACTGTATGTAAAGAAGTCACTGATATGATACATATCTTGATACAGGGAGATTTCGATTCGATATATTTATATACCAATTTGATATGGTTGAATAAAAATAAAGGCTAAATCATGGCTATGTTACGACCCATCTTTGCTAAGGACAGGGGAAGTAACAAAAAAACAAGATGGAGAATGGAATAAATTAGTAATGTTTAATTAACAGGGATGTAAAAGGGTAACTTAACAGAACAGGCTAAAATATATGTACAGAAAATAACTTAAACTAAGAAACAAAACAACAGGATTAACATATAACAAGTTTTGTGCCAAAAAACGGGTCACGCAGGTGTACACAAAACAAGTGATTAAACTAAGGGACACACAACAAAACTAGACCACAAGTGCCTCAAAGTAAAACCACATAAACTCACAAACAGAATCAAGTGACCAAATGAAAAGGCACAAAACAGAACTAAACTAAACAAGTGTCTCAACACAAAATAAAGTCAGACACATACTAGTACAAAATGAATGACTGACACACAAGAGACACAAACAAACACAAAATTACAGACTTGCTACAAAGGCCAGCAGCCCCCAACAGGTGCGGCAATCTTCTTAAACAGGGGGAGGAGGCTGGAGGTGAGGCAGGATTGGACAGGTTTAGAAGTGCTCCACCAATCAGGGACCAGGGTTCTCACAGCAGGAATTCATGGGGATAGTAAAGAAATTAAAACACACACAAAATAAGTCAAAGAACTGGAGCCCTGGGGCCGTAACAGCTGTGATATAAAAGTTCTTAAACCACGTCTTGTGCAAAGTTCATATGAAACACAAACATTTTAATCCTCAAAATAATGAAAATGTCAAATGTGTTGCATAAACGAGTTTCCTTCCACTAAACAAACAACAAAACTGTAGCACTGTAACAAAATAATTTAGTAAAATATACCAAAAAATACTCTTGGCGATATATATCGAAACAGCAGCCCACGATATCGATACTGTATAAATGATACATTATATCGATATTTTTATATTTTTACACACCCCCTATTCTGCATAGGTCTATATTTATAAACCGTTCTGAATGTGTGATGTAGAAAATATTACAATATTAAACATAAATCTATTTTCAATAACTTATGGTATTAGGTTCTTTGTTTTCATACCTTTTGACTGCTCACTAGCGATGGTCCTCTTGGTCTGAAAAAAGAACCCAATAACATAAATTATTGGAAGACCAAATTAACTTCATTGGGCTATTTGCAATAACTGTTCGCAAAAGTTACATAGTGCATCTGTATTTTTATTTGTCTATATTCATTTCTTTTAAGCGCTCCCCGTTAAGCGTCTCTCTTCTCTCTGTAGTTGATGGGGATAGAGATCGATCCTGAGTTCGGGGGCACTGGCTCCTCGTTCTTCGCCTCCATCCTGGTGATCGAGGAGCTCGCCAAAGTCGACCCGTCTGTGGCGGTTCTGTGTGACATCCAGAACACGCTCATCAACACCCTGCTGTCCAATCTGGGAACTGCAGAACAGAAGGAGAAGTACCTCACCCGCCTCTCCACAGATATGGTGAGTCCTATTTCAGTCCTATTCACCACAAGCACAGAATTATTATCCTGCGCTTCAAGCACCAGGATCCTTCAGTGCCATTTTAAGAAGAAAATAGTCACATTTTCTTCCTCCAGGGTCTTTCGTCTGCTCCAAAACAATTTTACTTTTACTGACAGAGGATTGGCTGTAGACCGCTCATTAAAAAGGCTGATCAACAACAACAAAAAAACTCTCAACATAATATTTCATAGATTTTTTTTTTTTTTTGCATTTGTGGCAGTTCGATTTCATATTACAACCTTTTTTTTTCATTTATTTTTGAAAAACAAAGCAATGTATGTTTTGAAATGCAAAATGAGTGCTATGAAGACTTGTATTTGCAAGTGATTATTTTTACATGTTAATAT
The DNA here is from genome assembly GCF_026225935.1 of Boleophthalmus pectinirostris. NCBI lineage: Eukaryota > Metazoa > Chordata > Actinopteri > Gobiiformes > Gobiidae > Boleophthalmus > Boleophthalmus pectinirostris. Next base: position 32,938,097 of record NW_026571047.1, read on the forward strand.
ATATTTAAGTGTAATTGTCTTATTTGTTTAATTTCTGTAAAATTGATATATTTTTGTATTTATTTTTCAGGTGGGTAGTTTCTGTTTGTCTGAGGCCGAGTCTGGCAGCGACGCTTTTGCCTTAAAAACTCGAGCAGAGAAACACGGAGATCATTACGTCATAAACGGATCTAAAATGTGGATCAGTAACGCGGAACACGCCGGAGTGTTTCTGGTCATGGCCAACGTCGACCCCTCGGCTGTGAGTCTGAACCATTTTCACTCGAGAGTTGGGACATATATCGAAAAATGGACAGATGCAAAATTTGAGTGCAAAGTATATCATCTCAATCAAACTTTATTTGTATAGCACTTTTCAGACATTTGAAATGTAGCACAAAGAGTTTCACATGCAAGAGAAAATGACAATAATTAAAAACAACAGCAACCCCCCCACCCCCTTGTTTCATCCATAAATACAAAAAATTTAACAGAAACATAAAAATATAAACATAAAGTCCCTAAAGGTTCTAGTAAAAATAAAACTGGAGAGCTAAGATCAGATGGAGACAAAGTAAAATAGTAATGATAATTTAATTTAAAACAAATACAATATCTATAACGCTTCTATCATTTATAACTAATGCTCTTCAAAATTGCAGTAAAAAGGTCTGGTTAAACATAAATTGAGGGAAATGTGTTCTCTCCCAAACAAGTAAAGTGTATAAAGTGATATTACTGTCCATTTGTGGTTTAATTCTTTTATTATATTCACATTTTGTACAATATTCGGTCCTCAGGGAATTTACAGGCACATTTACATTCCTCATAGACTCTTAAAATGTTTTTAGTGCAATACATACAAAATTTTAGTCACTTACCATTCCCAATGTCAAAAATATTTATCTGTAAAATACTGAAAAAAATCTTGAGGGTCATTTGGTAAACCTATTTGATATGTGATGAAGTGTAAAAAAAAAAAACACTATATTTTTTTTGTTTTGTTTGTTTAGGGTTACAGAGGCATCACGTGTTTCCTTGTGGACAGAGACACAGAGGGGCTGGAGATCTGTAAAAAGGAAAACAAACTGGGGCTCAGAGCGTCTTCCACCTGTCCTCTCAACTTTGACAACGTGAAGGTACAAAATGGATCTGTCAAATCTCAAAACTGTGAAATGAAAAGTTTTATTACAATGATTTGGCTTTTGGGAACAATATTTCACAATGTTATTTGAAAAAAGGTCCAATAAATACTTGTTCTATATACATAAAGACACCAGAAGATGGCAGCAGAGGCACATTTCTATAGTTCATGCAAAAAGACAAGACAAAATTAATGTCAAAAATTAAGCAAAGGAGGAATCTGATAATATTATTTTTGATATTTGTGTATTTTTGTCTCACTTTACGTAAAAACTACTTGAAAACAATAACATGTGATCATGATTTGCATTAATTAACTACCTAAAATAACTTTTCTTTATCATTGCAGGTGCCTGAAAAGAACATTCTGGGTCAGATCGGTCAGGGATATAAATACGCCATAGGGATGTTAAACG
>NW_026571047.1:32944634-33089634 GCF_026225935.1 Boleophthalmus pectinirostris
ACAAGACTAGGCCTCTCCACACTTCACTCAAACATTTTAATATATAAGTCACAGGAAACATCTAAACCATGAAAAGAATGTGCCACTTATATTAGTATTCATTATTAATATTAAAAATCAGGAATGATCTCTGTATGATTTGTTGTTTTGTCTGTTTTCTTAGGAACCATTTACGAAGGCACCACAAACGTCCAGCTCTCCACTATGGCCAAGTTCATAGATAAAGAATACGACCACTGAGTTTTCCAAGAGCGACGAAGCACACTCCGTTTAAGACACTAAAGCTGCTGCTGTGAAGAAGAGAGAGGAGAGGGTTAAGAGTAAGAAAAAGATCATATTATGTGATTCACCGAAGCCCTGCTCTGTATTATACTTGTAATGTAGAGAGATTTTTTCCTTTTATCAATGTTACTGAGGGTTTTTAGCACTTTTGTTTTGACGTGGGGCTTTATTTCATCTGATTTAAAGGTGTATTGTGTAATTTTATAAAAGCATTTGATGGACCTTCCACCAGAAAAGTTACACAGTGCAGCTTTAAGCATTTATTTAGATTCTTTTAGCCTCAAATGTAAAAATACAACGCACAAATTTCCACAATATTACAATCTCATAATGCAAATATTATTTTCAGTTTATTAGACCAAATAATCGCAAATTATCAGGGAGAGAAACCAGAACTACCCACTGGTTTTAGTCCTGGTTTAGGCTTGGTTAAGTTCTGTTTTAGTTTAGTCCTGGTTCAGTCTCGGGTTAGACCTGGTTTAGTCCTGGTTTAGTTCTGGTTTACACTTGGTTTACTCCTGCTTTGGACCTGTTTTAGTCCTATTTTAGACCTGGTTTAGTCCTGGTTCAGTCCTGGTTCAGTCCTGGTTTAGTCCTGGTTTAGTCCTGGTTTAGTTCTGGTTTACTCTTGGTTTACTCCTGGTTTACTCCTGCTTTGGACCTGTATTAGTCCTGGTTTAGACCTGGTTCAGTCCTGGATTAGTCCTGGTTTAATCCTGTAGTGTCCCCACTACACCACTGAACTAGACCAGACCAAAACCAGTACTAAACCAGATCTAAAAAGAATCCAAAAAGTCACAACTAGGACTAAACTTGGACTAGATCAGGACTAAACCAGAACTAATAATTTCTCATTAATAATTTCAATTATTATGGAAAGTTTAAGACCTTTTAGCCAGTTTTGACATTTCGGAAACAAAATCAGTTAAGTTTTAGACTTTTTTTTGTCAAAATTTAGCAATAATTTAATCTCATAACACAAATATACACCAATAATAACAATTTCTTTCAGTTTTAAGTTTATTTTTGTCAAATTTCTGTCAAATATTTCAGTGCCTTGATGTTTTTTTCTGTTTTCTTTTCCATGTGCATACTTTTGTCATACATATTTTGTCTTTTTGTTTCGTTCTACTGAGATTGTGTCTGTTTTTGGATGAATTATCTGTAAAACAAATTTAATTAAATGTGTCGTGCATCTTCAAGCTGTTTTGTTTCAGTTCCACGTGCGGACACCAGGTGGCAGCACTGACATGAGGAGCTGCTTAATCTGCCGTCCAAAACTTTTCAGATCGTTTTAATTAATCTGACAATTATCTCATTATTTCACCTCCTCTCTCCGCTAACGACATCTGAGCTATTTTTAATCAGGTTTAAGTATTTAACGAACTGAATAATTATAGTTTCCACATATTAATATCGAATTTTAATAGAATTCTGAACGGAGATAAAAGTGAAGGATTTCTGGGCTTCTTCAGCTACAGTTAAGACATTAATAAAAGTTTCCACAATTAGTTATAATAAGTAATTAAAAACAATACAAGGCGTAAATGTTTAATTTGTCTTATTTATTCTTCTATATTAATACAACGTTTTCAGTTTGAGATTCACAATTAAGCAACATTTAAATAAAGGTGTACTGCCGTCTGCTTGTCCCCATGGAAACGTTATTGCTTTGTCTAGAATGTTCCGCTTTATAAGTTAGACCTCTTTGTCAGGGGCTGGACGAGCAGGTTACAGCACTACGCTACGTTACAGGTCAGATCTGTGGAGAGGCGCTCGTATTCACAGAAGGAATTATTGTATTTTTGAGCAATAGAAAAACACGAAATGAATAAACGCAGAGGTTTAAAGTCATATCATGGAATGTTCCAGGGAAAGCAGTAACATCTCCATGGAGACAAGCAAGTAGCAGATCCTCCATCCACGGTCATGGAAGTCCTGGAAAAGTCAGGGAAATTTGAAAATTTGATGAAAGTTTTGGAAAAGTCATGGAATTTTTTAAATATATCTTAAGTTCTCATTAGGCTGTTATGATTATTTCTGAACATCTGCGCCTTTTGTTTAGCCTGATTCATGAGCCGGTGTCACTTTGTGGAAACCGTCTGACCTCACAGCGTTAAAATTCGTTTGCTTGGTCTTGTGTCACCTCCAAGTGTGTTGGAGGACAGAGCCTCTGGACCATCTGACCATGTGCTGGTTCCAGACGGGGGCGAGCAAAACCAATGCACAGTGGACTGGGTTCGAGCGGTTCTGTGCTGTTGTCTGTGCACTGGTTCCATGTGAGGAAAACGAGAATGTGCTGTGGAAGGCAGTTCCAGGTGGGCTGCTCCTCCACCGGGTTCCGAGGTGGTGCAAAGCATCCGGACAGAAGCGTGAAGCCAGCTTGGTTGGTTATATGTTGTTTTGAGCATCCGTCCTCTGCGCACTCCGGGTTCTTCTTGGGACACTTCCTAACATCACTCCCTGCTCCATCTCCTCTGAGCCCGACCTGAACTGGAGCTGCTCCCGCTGGGTCAGGACTGCTTTGTACCATGTCCGACTGTATTTCTCACACTAGACTAAAAGCGGGACATTTTTAAAGTTGAATCAATTGAATAGGATATTGCCTATTGCCATAACATAATTTGGTTAATTAAGCCTAAAATAACAAATGCTGGTTTCTACATGAACATGGGAAACACCAGGACCTCTCTGTGCGGCATGCACCATGGACTGGTTCTCCAGGTCTCGTCCATGACCGTCTGACTCACCTGCGACGAACTGCATCTACAATTTGACAGAGGTGATTGCAGATCCTTCTCCGTTCACAGTATCTCTGCAGATTCTGTACATTTGTTGGGACATTTGTTTCTGTGTCCTGTATGTGTGTGACATAAACTTGTACTCGACCTGAGCAGATCTGACCAGAGTTTTGTGTCTTGGGCAGTGTAGACGGAAACACTACGGCAGAGTGTATTTAACTTTTCCACTGTGGAGGGTGGTTTCAGATTTTTGCGTTTTTAAGCTCAAAAAACACAGTCATCGTCTAAACGAAAGACACTTCCGCTTCTACACATTAATAAAAGCAGAAAGAATGTACATTTGCTACTACTACTACTACTACTACTACTACTACTACTACTACTACTACTACTACTTTGAGTCACATAATTAACCTGTCCACCTGCCTTGCTCCATTATCCGTCTCTTTTCTGATCCTCTTTGGACCTGTTCCGTGTCTGTGTAGATCTGGTTTTTACACGCGTCTCTTTTCAGTGAAACGTCCTCTTCATCCTTCAGTCTTTTCTTCTCTTTGTCGCCGCTCGGATCATGAGCCGCGAGACTTTCAAGAGCCTCTTCACAGAATAATGACAAACTGGAAATGGAGAAGACTAAAAAGGAGCACTCGAGTCAGCAGCAGGTGGAAATAATCCAGTCTATTACGTTAGTCCAGATCACATTATGGTTGAGACTTTAATTACAAAAGATGCATCATGATGTTGTGTCTATTTTACGCACTACAGGTGACGCTTTTTTGTGAATTACACGAGGCTAATTGCTTTAATTGGATAAAGTCGGGATGATTTGAACCTTTATTTGGTTAAATTGCTCACCGTTATAGATGGTTTGATTGTTGTTTTTTTCAGTCAAAACTGTAGACTTTTGTGTGTTTTATGAAAATAGGCGTAATAATTGACTCATGTACATAGGTTATACATTGCCATATGCACTGAAAAAACAATATCTTAACAACATTAAGAGCATTTTACTTTGCTTGAGGAGATTCAACTTAAGTAAAATGATCTAGCAATGGAATAAGTGTGTTTTTCTTCATTCAACATTTTTGTTTCTTATTTTAAGTGCTAAAAGTTGTTGTTTTTCTTATTTTAAGTTTAGCGGGATGCAAATCTTGTTCCACTGGCAGATATTTTTACTTGTCAAGTGAAATTTACTCAAATCTTGATCAAACTTTCTTAATTCAAGTCAACTTAACTTGATTAGATTTTGTTTTTTTGCAGTGTATAAAAAGGTTTACATCACCTTGTGTTAATTATTGTTAATAAATATTGTCAATAAAAGTGTATTTTCTTTAAGAATTTTTGTTTTTCTTAATATACACTGAAAAAAACAACATTTAGCTACATTAAAATGACTTAAATTAAGAACATTTTATTTAAGTAGATTCAACTTGACTTAAAATTTAAGTAAAATTATCTAATGGAATAAGTGTGTTTTTCGTAATTCAAGCTACATTTTAGTTTCTCATTTTTGTTTTCTTATTTTGAGTGTAGCAAGATGTATTTTCATCTTGAAACAAGACAACAAAAAGTCTTGTTCCACTGGCAGATAGTTTTACTTGTCAAGTTAAATTGACTCAAATCGTGAAAAAACTTTCTTAATTCAAGTCATCTTAACTTGGCTAAATTTTATTTTTTGCAGTGATACATTGCCTTGTGTTAATTATTGTCAACAAATCTTATCAATAAAAGTGTATTTTCTTTAAGACTTTTTGTTTTTCTTAATATAGTTAATCAAAAATATAGAATTACGACAGGGTGTATTTTAAAAGTGTAAAATATTAATAGAAAAGCTTTGAAAACAGAAAAGCGTCCAAAATATATTATGTTAAAACATAGCGTCTCTAGCGTGTCCAACATCTCTTAGCCTTCACTCGTTTTAAAACAGATCAAAATGGCTCCGTTAAATCACTCCGTAAATCCGCACCGAGGCCTCGTTTGATTCGCTCTTCGTTCTTTATTCTCGTGCGTAAAAGCGCGCGGCGCGGTCGGTCACATCCTTTCTCTTTTCTCTCCGTGCGCAATGGCGATAACCATCTCCCTCCATTTATCCAGTTCCAGTGACAGCTGATCGTGCGCGCCCCTTAAACGCGTCCTCTTGGTTCTAATTGGTTGATGAGTGACTCGGCCTTCTCCTCCGTGCGCGCTCGTCCATCCGTCTCTCCGCGTCTCTCCAAATCTCTCCAGTGTGATCCGCTGTTGCTGTTGCTGTTGCACCTGCCCACAGCCTCTCCAACGCGCGCTTTAACCAGGAACACGCACGGACACTTCACCATAACCGAGCCAGCGCGCGGCGGGACCAGAGCTCTCCAAAGACCTCTGTGCGCGCTTGGCACTTTTACGCACGGTTAAGTTACGATGTGTTTTACGAGATTTGGGACTTTATTTGCATCTCCAAACTTTTGACAGATATTTTTGCCAACTGAACTTGCAAGTTACATTCAACAAGGAACCAGGAAATACGAAGCGCTATTTAAGATTTTTTTTTTTTTTTAAGTATTTGACAGACCATTTTACGCACGCTTTAATGCTGTTTCAAACACACTTTTGATCGATTTTGAACCTTGTGCGCTGTTACGCACCGTTCCTTTTACAAACCGTGTGACCAATTTGAGTGTTTCTTTATTATTTTTGAATGAACTCTTTTTAAAACCAAGGAATATTGACATTTTAGCTCCATTCAAGCAAAATCGAGGTCACAACGACGTAATTTTGCACAAAGCTGAAGCAAAGCAAACTTTTACGCATTGCCTTAATTAACTTCGGACTGCACTTTTCGCTTCTCGCGCCGGTTGTTGATGCTCTTCCCCGGCGATGGCAGGCTCTGACCCGCAGGAGACTCGCCAGACCTCCGCTAAAGACTCGCCCTTCTCCATCAAAAACCTGCTGAATATCGAGGACAAGCCGGCGGTGAAGCAGAGGACTTTCCCCGGGCTGGAGGGAGGCTTCTTCTCGCGGTTCGGTGTCGGAGAACTGGCCCCCTTTCCGCGCTTGGAGCTGCCCGGGCACAGGCTCTCGCTCCCGGGGCAGTATCTGGACAGAGCTCCGGCCTGGTGGTATCCTTACGCTCTGAACCAGCACTTCAGGAACACGGGTGAGGAAAATAAAACAGTAAAACAACATATAACCACAAATTATACAACGTGCGCTTTTGTTTAGGCCTCAAATGTGGATTACGATTTCACAACACGATTTATCTTTTATATCTTTCATTAAATAGACTTAAATCGTTTCGCAAACTCACTTTTTTGTATTTAGAAATGTATTTATAATTGAAAGAAATTATAAAATGTGAAACCTGTTTTTGTTGTTGTTTTTAGTTTTGTTTTTTTTTTTTTTTTTTTTTTTTGAACGATTCCAAACACAAAGCCAATTTCACACTAACTGAAGTGTTTTTTTAGGCTGAAAGAAAACTATAATTCACCCATAATCATAATTTAAAAGTATAGAGGATAAAAATAATTACGAATAACCAAACATACTTTAAAAAATCTAAAACATAAGCTTCAGTTTGGGCATAGCAGTTTTTCGGATGAGTTCAAGTTCAAGTCCGAGTCTCTCTAATTATCTTCCATGAATAATTTAAACAACGAGACATGTTTAAAATAATTAATGAAGCCTATAATGGTTCTAATATAATATTTAATCACCGGACAGCCCTAAAACCACACAGTATTATGCTTTTAATTCCAAGACCTTAACTGGATTGAAATTCTGAGTTTGAAAACGTAAAAAATCTAGTCAGGCCTTAATGTTTCTTTATCCTTATACGTGGAAAATGGGATATTTATGATTTTGTGGTTCTACTAATGAAAAAATTAATGACATTTCTCTTATATCGAGCTCATTCTAGTAATTTGATGTAATTTGAGATGTTAATGAACCCATTGAGAGAACAGAGTCACTCACACTCACATCATTATTCCTCATTATTACAAGAGAGGGAGATTAGAGGTGAGGTTTTTTTCGTTTGTTCCACAACATATTCAATAATGTGACCAAACGTTTGAGCAAACTGTAATTTTTTCGGTATTGTTATGAAGGTTAAGGTTACTCTTTATTGAAATGTGTCTTCTGCGTTTGAGCCGTCCTTCAGTGTGTCTGGGTTAAACCTGTCAGGAGGCAAGGCAAGTTTATTTGTAGAGCACAATTCGTACACAAAGTAATTCAAAGTGCTTTACAGAATAAGAAAAAAGCACAATACAAACAAATCAAAACATAAATAATAATAAAATTAAAGATTAAAATTAAAAAAGAGAGAGAGATAAATTAGAGAGAAGAGTTTAGTTTAGTTTAGTTTAGTTATTTAATGAGACAGGGACAGTGCACAATCTACATTAACCTTAACAGGAGAGATGTTTTGTACCAGGTTATAGAGCCAGTGTTAATTTCCACCTGTTGTCCCAGTGCAGGTTGATGTTATAGTTCATAAAATCAAACATATAAAGAAAAATGTCTTTATAATGTCCGGATCATCATAACAATTCTGTATCATCATTCACACCCTCCTTGTTCTCTGAGCATCTTAAAAACATCGTCCTTATCAAAAGCATCATTCAGTTCATTCAGTCCAGAGCGTCACTCTCTCTTCACTCATCAGACACTCATCAGTCCAAACTACGAGCGCAGGTTTGGTTTGAGAGAAGCTGCTGTTTCACCAGGAGTGAAAATGTGCCGTAGTTTGCTCATGTGATCAGCTCAGTTGGCAGTGTTGGGAAGTAACAGATTACATGTACCGGGATTATCTAATCAGAGTACAAATTATGAGTAACTGTATTCAGTTACAGTTACTGTTTTCATGAGAGATAATTGGATTACAGTTACTATGTTGAAATAAATGGCTTACACCATGGGATTTTCCTGATTTCACATTTTTTTAAATTATTATTTCAGTAATTCCACTCATTGCCGGAAAGCCAAACAAAAGTAAGTAAGTAAGTCTTTATTTATATAGCACTTTTCACAGACATTTTTGTCACAAAGACGCTTTACAGAGCATTATTCACTCACTCTATACCTGGTGATGGTAAGATACTGTTGTAGCCACAGCTGCCCTGAGGCAGACTGACAGAAGCGCGGCTGCCATGCCAATTGGTGCCATCGGTCCCTCCGATCACCACCATCACTCACACACCCACCACTTTCATACTAGGCAATGTGGGTGAAGTGTCTTGCCTAAGGACACAACGACAGTTATTCCCACTGGCACCTCACTGTGGCTCCTGATTTTCCCAGTTTCTCCCATCCAAGTCCTAACCAGGCCCGGCCTTGCTGAGCTTCTGAGATCTGATGGGATCAGGCTTTTACAAGCCGGTATGGCCACAACACACGCAGTAAGAGCTGTGTAAACGTCTTGTTAACATTGGTGGCGTCAGTCACACAATGAACGAGGTCGAGGAGCCAGTAGAACAGAGCCAGCAGTGCACAGGTAAAAACACATTTGTGTCTTCAAAATTAAGACATCACTTTGTATTTAAAGAAGTGCGCCTCTAAACCAGGACTAAACCAGGACCAAACCAGGACTAAATTAGAACTAAACTAGAACTAAACTAGAACTAAAACCAGGTCTAAACCAGGTTTAAACTAGGTCTAAACAATATGACACCTAAGAGTAGGTGGACATAATTTAAGGTGATCTCATATAAAAATCATTTGTCTATCAATATTATTTTTAATATGCTTAAGGAAAGTCTGGACTTTTTATTTTCTTTCAGCAGACAAAACATCTTATGTTAACATATCCTAGTCTTTACTTCTCAGCAAACAAAAGTCTGTTCATGGAGACTTGGGCTCAACAGACAATTTGAAGAGAACAAACAAGAATTTTCAGGATGTGGTTACTTCATTCCTGTAGTTTTAAAAACCATGACAATATCAAGTAATCCAAAGTATTCAGACTACATTACTCACTTTAAGTAACTTAATGGATTACAAACTACATTTTGGGGTATGTAATCTGTAATCTGTAGGGGAATACATTTTAAAAGTCACCTTCCCAAGAGATGCTAGTTGGTAACATGTTCCATTGACGGACGCTGAGCATGAAAAGACTGAGATTCCAAATGCCGTCCTGCGTTTGTAGATCCTGGACGAGCGGCTCTGGAGGTGGTTTCAGAGCTCAGAGAAACAAACTGTTTTAGAGGAGGAGCAGCAATAGTATCATGAATATTAAACAGAAGACAAACATTTGTGTACATTATCAGATTTTCAAAACTTAAAATACTATGTTTCACAAGAATATGACAGAATATGATGGAAGAGACATCTTTTCTTGTCATGGGTCTTGAGAGGCTTTTATATAACGATTCTAGAGGCCTCAAAGCTGATTTACAAGCCTGTGATCAACTTGTTATGCAGTAAAGAAAGTGTGGCATTATCATTGCATTTAGAGGCACCTGACGCTTCAGTGGTGAGGGAGTTTCTAATATATCTGAAATTGTCCATGTTAAATTTTATGGTCATATGCACAGCTAAGCAGAACCGTTTTGAGCCTGGACTTAAACAGCGTCAAAGTCGAGGCCTGTCTCACATGTTCAGACTGTTCCAGGTTTTAGCTGCGTGAATCTGAAACTCTGACTCCCCCGTGTTTAGTCCAGACTCTGGGCACCAGCAGGAGGCCGGGTCTAAACCAGGACTAAACCAGGACTAAACCAGGACTACAGGAGGAGGTCAATCCCTGAACTCCTCACAGTGCAGATGGTTCAAAAGACACTAACATCACAAAGACACAAACTCTGGAACGCTCTGACCCCCCATGTTTGAACAGCCCCCACAGTGGAGAGTTTTAAGTCTCGTCTTAAACCCCACTTTTAATCTCTGGCTTTTAACACCGTGTGAGTTGTGTGGTCCTCTGTGTCTTTTATCATTTTATTTATTACCTGGTCCCTGAAGGGTTGATCAGGTTTTGTATTCACCCTGTGTGTCTGTGTGTCTGTCCACCCGAGATAATTCTGCCATTTATGGACCCATTGTCACCAAATTTGGTACATGGGTCAAGGCTTCCGTGTCCGATGCCGCAAAAAAAAAAAAAAAAAAAAAAAAAAGTTTGGTGACGATCCGAGGTCATTTGAGGTCACATGGGTCAACTGAAAGGTCACACCATTATAAAGGATAAAGGCAATTTTGGCCATTTCTGAACCATTTGCGGGCTAAAATATTTAACCAATCATCACACAAGTTGGCACACACATAACTGGGGCACACTGGACATTACAGGTTGAAACTGGTCAAGGTCACTTGAAGGTCAAGGTAACCAAGTTCAAATAAGCGTTTTTGGTCATAACCCTGCGAAGGATCGAGCTCGAGCAACGAGAGTGTCTCAAAATCTCAAAAAAAGACATTCTCATGTGTGACCAATATCACACAAATATTCATGGGCACTGTACAGCTAGACACATTGCATTATGGAAATATAACGATCATGTAATAGAAGAGGACTGAGCTCCTCGCCTTATCTCTAAGGGAGCACCCAGCCACCGTTTGTATCCACGATCTTGTCCTTTTCGGTCATTACCCAGAGCTCATGACCATAGGTTAGCAGCAATTGGTTAAATAAAAAAAGTACCCACCTACCGTCAAGCCAACAAATGCTAATACTACTACTTCTCATTACTCATCCCTAAGCGTGGAGGGGGCGCTCCACAGCGTGCGACCCGGCAGTCTCTGATCTCACGGCCAAGCTCTACCCGCCTTCACTGAATGGTGTGATAACAATTACCTGGATCTAAATGTAGCTAAAACCAAAGAAATGGTTGTGGACTTCTGGAAAAAAGTCCACAGCCCAGTAGCCAGCTCCATCCATGGGGAAGCAGTAGAAATGGTCGACTCTTAAAAGTACTTGGGAACTGTGTTTGATTCCTCTCTAAGGTTTGATAAGAACACTGAGCAAATCATCAAACGAGGACAGCAGCGGGTTCACTTGATGTGGAAGCTCAGCTCTTTTAATGTATCATGTAACATTTTAAATAATTTTTAGCATTCTTTTATCGAAAGTTTGCTGGTTTTATGGATTATTTGTGAAGGACAAGAACAGTCTGAACCAGAGAGTAAAAGTGTGCAGCAAAATCAGACTAACCATTACGCTAAATCTTTTATTCCTTCAGCTGTAAGGCTTTTAAATGGAAAGTGAATTTGCTACTGTGTCCTTGATGCACTGTGGTTTGAATGTTTGGTGTCTGTCTTTCTTTTTCTTTTATTATTTATAGATTGTGCATGACCAGAGATGTGTGAACTGAATTGCCCTTTGGGATTAATAAAGTTGTTGATTGATTGATTGATTGATTGACTGTGAGGTCAGACGGTTTCCATGAAGTTTTTCTTTCACTTTCATATTATTGATGACATATTCTTTTTCCTTTTTAGGTTCAGAGAAAAACACTGGACCCAGTTTCTCCCCTGTGTCCGACCAGCGCTCCCCAGACTCCCCCAAACTCCCGCAGGACCCCAACGACGACGATGACATCACTCTGGAAGACAGCGAATCAGACGAGCCCAAGAAAGACCAAGACCAGGACCAAGACCAGGACTTAAACCAGGACTTAAACCAGCAGGACTTGGACTCTGACTCCTGGAGGCCGACGAAAACCCCCGAATCAGGGCTAGACTCGGAACAAAAGATGCAATGCCGGAAGAAGAAAACCAGAACGGTCTTTTCGCGAAGTCAGGTTTTCCAGCTGGAGTCGACGTTTGACATAAAAAGATACTTGAGTAGTTCGGAACGCGCCGGTTTGGCCGCGTCGCTGCATTTGACCGAAACGCAAGTCAAGATCTGGTTTCAAAATCGCCGAAACAAGTGGAAGAGACAGCTGGCGGCCGAGTTGGAAGCCGCTAATTTGAGCCACGCTGCCGCCCAGAGGATCGTGAGGGTGCCCATTCTGTACCACGAGAGCAGCGAGCAGGAGAACGCCACCGCCAGGTCAAACGGGGGAACTGCAGGCGGGCAGGGTCTACTGGGATTCCCGCCTCACATGTACTATTCACACGTACCACTGCTTAGACCGGTTTAAAACGAACAAAATGAAAAAAAATGTGTAGTTAAAAAGTGCTTTGTGTGACTTTTCTGGTGGAGGGTCCGTCTAACGTTTTAATGCTTTTCTCCATGGAAATGTTATTGTTTTCTTGTCTGGAATGTTTCACAGTATGACGTTAAACCTTTTTATCATCATCGTGACCAAACCAGACCAAGTTACAGGTCAGATCTGTGGAGAGGCGACTCCGTTCACAGTCAAAATGTATGTTTTTCTAGGTATTTTTGTGCTGTAACTCCATCTGAATTTTAATAAATATAATGTAGAACTGTTTAAATCGACAATCTGGAATTTTGGACATAGGACCACATTTCCTCGTGGTCCAGAGTGTTGGAGACATGTGGAGACATTTTTATAAATATTCCATCCAGTCCTTGTATTTGCAGAGGTCGCTGGTGCTAGACTAGTGCATGTCAATGGTCATAGTTATCCTGCCACTAAAAACAGTCTTACCCACTCCACAAAACACCCGAAGTAAATTTATTATTACACCAGACTGTCAATGTAAATGTCTGTGTCGATAGAATAATGTCTGAAATAAAACTAACCTTGCATTTGAAGGATTTATGTCTGAGCAGCAGCAGTGAGTTACCCTGATTCATCAGCTGGTTTCACTTCGTCGAAACTGTCTGACCTCGCAGCATTAGGATTCATTCGCTCGACAATAGTACTTTTTTTATTTAACCAATCGCTGGTGTTTGGTCGTGACGTATGTAATGCGCCAAATCCTGCAGGAAGAAGGACAATAACGTCATTCCCTTGATAAAATTCACCAAACATTCTCTTTGTTCCGGCTTTAAATCCTCGATCTCGGGAACTGTTGCCAACACAGAATGTCTGTCTTCGTCTACATCCATCTCAACGCTTTGGTTACTGTTGTTCTGTTCCACAAAAGCGACAGACAGACGCCACGAGTTTGGCGTCATGACTTCACGGCTCTTCTCTAATTGGCCTTTGCACAGTCTACAACTTCCGTGGTTCTTGTAAACCATCTAGTGTATTCTGATTCTCGACTTAGTTGCTGGAGAAAAATTAAATTTAGCGGAGGCACTGGGTAGCAACGAGTTGTACTTCCTGATAGAAAGCTCGGCAGTGGTGGACTGATATCACCCCGCGCCTATCTTACCGGGAAAGCAAAATTCCGCTGCTGCTGAGAAAATAGTCCCTCAACATGCGACGATTCACGTGACGTTTTATTTCAAACATTATTCTATCAACACAGACATTCACATGGACAGTCTGGTGTAATAATAGATTTGTTTCGGGTGTTTTGTGGAGTGGGTAAGACTGTTTTTAGTGGCAGGATAACTATGACCATTGACATGCACTAGTCTAGCACCAGCGACCTCTGCAAAACAAGGACTGGATAGAATATTTTTTAAAAAGTGTCTCCACACATCTCCAACACTCTGGCTCACGAGGAAATGTGGTCCTATGTCCAAAATTCCAGACTGTCCCTTAAATGACTGTGGAACATTCCAGGTAGAGCAATGACATATCCACAGAAACGAGGCGGAGAAGGATCCCCAACAAAAAAGTTTCACAATGCACTTTTAAAACTGTAAATAAAGCTTGTATATTTAAGTGTTTTATAAAGTCGTATTGTGCAGGTTGGGTCAGAAAGTTAAAAGCCTCTGTACTTGCTTTTTACCGTCTTAAAAACTTGAAAAACGCTTTGCAGTCGTCCAAAGTTATTCCTCATTTATATTCTGCATTCAGAGCATCCTAATTACTCACCATGATGAGTTTATAAGAGCTTTTCACAACTTTCAGAGACCAGAGCAGAGTTTTGCCGTCACTGTAAAGCTAACAACAACTAGAATCCTAACAGTGCACTTCCTAGACCCTTCTATTTTTAAAGTATTGATGAACAGTATTTTACTTTATTACATGAAAAATATTGAGTACAGATTCTTTTAAAACTAAATTAATAACATATATTAGCTTTTTAGTAGAGGTGTAACGATATCCAAGTCTCATGATACGATATCCTCACGGTACGATATTTATTGCGATATCGTGGGAATGCTCACGATTAGGGATGTAACAATATCCAAATCTCTCAGTACGATATTTTCACAATATACATCTCACAGTACGATATTTATTGCGATATTTTGTGGAGGCGAACAAAACTGAATACTCTACTTTTTCCTCTTAAAAGACCTTGACAAGACTTAATCCAAAGAACTAAGACTTAAAAGTGCTTAGAACTGTTATTTCTTCTTGTAGTCTGCACTGAAATGGAGCAAAGGATCATGGTCTATGTAGTTCCCTCTGTCTTTTGTTTTTCAGCCTTTACTGCACCGTAACTCTTCATTTAAGCAAAGAGACTTGTAATTTGATATATTGTGATGGTCAACAATATTATTCTGAGAACTTTGACAATACAATATCATGATATTTTGGTTATTGTTACATCCTCACTGTTTAGTCATGTTTTTCTAGCCCGACTGGTGCCACCTAGTGCTTCTGCTCAATTTCTTTTCTCTCCAGCGACTAGGTCAGGAATCAGAATACACTAGACGGTTTGCAAGAACCCCTGAAGTTGCAGACTGTGCACCAGCCAATCAGCGAAGAGCTGTGAAGCCATGATGTCAAACTCGTCACGTCTGTCTGTGTTCCTTTTGTGGAACAGCACAACAGTAAACAAAGCATCGAGATGGATGTAGACGAAGACAGACATTCTGTGTTGGCAACGATCCCGGAGATCGAGGATTTAAAGCCTGAACAGAGAATGTTTGGTGAATTTTATCAAGGGGAATGACGTTATTGTCCTTCTTCCTATATGGGATTTGGCACATTACAGACGTCACAACCAAATAACAGCGATTAATTAAATAAAACAAGTACCCGCCTACTGTCGAGCGAATGAATCCTAATGCTGCGAGGTCAGACGGTTTCCACGAAGTGAAACCAGCCAATGAATCAAAGTTAATGTTTTTCAGCTTCTTATATGAAACATTTTGAGGATTTTTTTTGGATTCAAACAAATAGGCCTATAATATTTTGTTTTAAATTGTTAATCGCTATGACAACAGTTCTAATTTCTTCATCATTCATTATTCATTCTGTTGGCGGTAAACTCTTACCTGTTGCCATAAAGTGTGGTTACTATTCTGTGCTCCTTAACCCAATCAAACAACGCATTTATTCAAGCAAACTGAGTGTCTTGCCCAATGACACAATGGCAGTAAACGGAAACGGTCTTACTCCTAATTTATTGATTTACTTTACAAATATTTCTCAGCTAGTTTTATAGTATCAATACTTTACCAAAGAAATTACTAATGTTGATGTTTTTATAATCACAGACCCAACCTGCCCCATGACACTAATGTACTGGCCTGTATTTAATGTTAAAGGTGCATTGCGTAACTTTTCTGGTGGAAGGTCCCATTACCTGCTTGTTTCTATTGCTCTGGAATGTTCCACAGTGTGACATTAAACAGCTCTGCATTACATTTATTCAATCGCAGGTGGTTTTATAGCTCAAAAACACCTAGAAAAACAAACATTCTGACTGTGAGCAGGGTCGCCTCTCCGCAGATCTGACCTGTAACGTGGTCTGATCTGGTTTGTTCTCAGTGAAAATCGAAAGGTTTAAATGCCGTACTGTGAAACACTCCAGACAAAACAATAACATCTCAACAGAAAAAAAGCATTTGACGGAGCCTCCACTAGAAAAGTTACACAATGCAGCTTTAAATACGTGTCTGTTTTGAGTGTGTTTGTAAAATATTGATTATTTATGAGTTCAAACTAAAAGCCATATGTTTTCACTCTGTAATTATTTTAAGTTTTAACGGGGAGAACTGTTGTAATATTAACGTGATATTAACTTAAAATCTTAAACTTGCTTGATCCGTTTATTATTTACAATCATTTTCTATAGTATTGTCGCTTTAAGTCGCACTATTTTAGCTTTAAAGATGCACTGTGTAACATTTCTTGTCAAGGGTCCTCTGCCTGCTTGTCTCCGTGGAGATTTGTGATCGTTTTATTCCACAGTATTGCATTATAGACGTATTCTTTTTGCCTATAGCTCAAACAATTCCAACACTCTGCAAAGCTACATCTCCATGGAAACAAGTAGGTCCACCAGAAAAGTTACACAGTGCATCTTTAACTTTTTCATCCCAAAGAAAATATAAACATTATACTTTATATATATAGTCTGTGTATTTATTTATAAAGTGTTTATTTGTATTTTAATATAATTACACATTTTGAGCAAAGGACTTGTCTCGTGTGTCTCTGTTTTTAGTTCTTTAATATTTTGGTTAAAGCTACATTGTGCAGCTTTTCTGGTGTTATTGCTTTGACTCTGTGTATGTTTCACAATATGGTATTAAACTTTCTATCTTCATGGAGACCAAACAAGACCAAGTTACAGGTCAGATCTGCGGAGAGGCGACTATGCTCACAGTCAGAATGTTTGTTTTTCTAGGTATTTTTGAGCTTTAAAACCACCTGTAATTGAATAAATGTAAAGTAGAGCTGTTTAACGTCACACTGTGGAACATTCCAGGTAGACCAATGATGTATCCATAGAAACAAGAAAGTGACAGACCCCTTTAAATTGTTTTTGACCTGATTTAATTTAATAAATTGTAGGTTTTTAAAATGTCACAGTGGTGAATGTAAGAACTAAACCTAAAAGTAACACAGGATTTTACACTTGAAAGATTTATATTGATAATTATCTTTAAAGGTGCACTGTGTAACTTTTTGGTTGGGGGTCTGTCACCTGCTTGTTTCTTTGGATACGTCATTGCTCAGCCTGGAATGCTCCACAGTGTGACATTAAACAGCTCTACTTTACATTTATTCAATTACAAGTGGTTTTACAGCTCAAAATACGTAAAAAACAACATGCTGACTGTGAGCGGTGTCGCCTCTCCACAGATCTGAGCTGTAACTTGGTCTGGTTTGGTCTCCGTGAATATAGAAAGCTTTAATATCATACTGTGAAACATTCCAGACACCAGAAAAAGTTACACAATACACACAATGTTAAACACATTTCCTGATCTGCAATGGGCCTGTAAAGTTACCACAAACCAGATCTATTAAAATAAATTCATTTAGTACATCGTTAATTACAGATGGTGCATTTGAGGATATAAAAAGAAAACATTTCCTTTGTTCTCATAATTTAATATTCATAATTGCAAAACTGTCCTCATTGCATTAGTTCGTCTGTGACCCAAATTAGAGCCCGACAGCCAGACATGAAAGAAACTGCATTTGTATTTAACTACAGAAAATCATTTTACACAAGACTTTTATATCTATCACAGTTTGAAAACCATTGATATACAAGGAAAAATTTGTAAAATAAGAGTAAATAGAAAATATATCTATAAGTTAAAAAAACATTTTTCAGGTTTTGGGCCTCTGACCTGTGTTTCGAAACCACTGATATATAGTTTATGAGCAGGTCCAGGCCCAGTGTTTTTCAATCACATTTAAAAATAATACAATATCACACCTAGAAAAAAAAACTAAACAAAAAACAAACATGGTATAATGTGGCAAATATTCTAATATTCTAACATATGCCACTGTGTCTGGTTATTTAAATTTGGCAATTGGGACTGTATGCCTTGTTGCCTTGTATGCAGATACAAGTGGTCGAAATGAGTTTCCTTCTCCCTTAGAGATAGGGCGAGGAGCTCAGTCACACGGGAGGAGCCAGTTGAAGTAGCTCGGGCATCTGTTCCGGATGCCTCCTGGATGTCTCCCTTGGGAGGTGCTCATGTCCCACAGGCCCTGGAGAAGACCCAGGACACACTGGAGAGACTATGTCTCTCAGCTGACCTGGGAACACCTTGGGGTCCCCCCGGAGGAGCTGGAGGACGGTTCTGGGGTGAAGGAAGTCTGAGAGTCCCTGCTTAGACTGCTGCCCCCGCGACCCGGCCCCAGACAAGTGGAAGAAAATGGATGGATGGATGAATGGATGCCTTGTTTTGTTGATTAGAAGTTGGTCAGGATCCTCAGACCCTTTTACTCAGATTGCAAATTTTCCAAGGGACCTGGCAATACCTCAAGGCACAGTAGTGGTCCTTTACACACTAGTTAAAAATCAATTATGAAGGTTATGTACATTTATTTACCCATTGAAGCTCCATGGATTAATTTATACATGGGTAATAGTCAGTCTATGGCTTCACCTGCCTCCAACAAATAAAAGCCTAATTTTAAAACTTATCCCGCTGAAGAAATCTAGATCAATTTATCTGAACTAATTAAAGGTGCATTGTGTAACTATTCTGGTGGACGGTCTGTCTTCTGATTTTAATCCATGGAGATGTTATTGCTTTGCCTGAAATGTTCCACAGTAGCCTCTATCTTGCTTTTATTCAACTCCAGGTGTTTTCATCAATGCTTAAAAAAAAAAAAAACATGAGCAGGGTCACCTTCCCACAGATCTGACATGGAATTCGGCTTGGTGGCATTTGTTTTTTGTCTCCCTGGAGATAATAGATATGTTTAATGCAATGCTGTGGAGCATTCTGGACAAAGCAACAACTTCTCCATGGAGACGAGGAGGTAACGGACCCTCCAGGAAAGTTACACGGTGCACCTTTAAGCACATATTATTCTATTCATTCATTTATGTACAATTCATTCATTCATTAACTGTAATTTTAGACTGTTATTAGTGTTATTTATGACAGAAAATGCCGTTATTCATGTTATTTATTACCATAAAGAGTGTTATTCATATTATTTATGACCGTAAAGGCTGTTATTTTCATAGATCCATGGTTATTTTAGAGTCACGGTCAAGCCCCGCCCCATTCCTGAACAGAGCAATCAGTGCGCAGGCGCGAGTTTGAACTTTCGCCTGGACCAATCAGAGCCCGCGCACTCGAAGCCGCAGCCGGGGTTAGCTTCACGCAGATAGCCACGTTATTTTATCTGAAGTCATAAAAAACGAATCATAAAAACGCAATTGGAGGAAATAAAATTTGCTGTGGAGCAAGCGGAGAGTTCAGCGAGACCTCGGCGTTTATCGGACGAGGTAAGTGCTCTGAGACTTTTGTGATTTGGGAGTTTTAAGCGCGTTAGCATTAGTTAGCATCCGTTAGCTTTCCCGGCTAACAACATGGAACCGAGCGCAGTTGTTGAGTTAACTACAACGTTTTCATTCATACCAATATTATAATTAAACACGAAATGAGATGCACCATAATAAAGTTGATAAGTGTATTCTAAGCAGCAGAAAATAGCTTATATTCAAGGCAATGGCCAAGTGTTGAATGCGATCGATAACCTCTAATATTACGTGAGCTTTTGACTTCATTCATTCAAAACTTGGAATTATTAAGATTGTTTTACCATTAATGCATCACGATTTTACTTTCCTCTAAATGTAAATAGATAGAATGGTGCATTTGGGCAATATTGTAAGTAAAAATGTAAAACACCAGTTGAAATATTACATTGATAGACTGCAGTTGTTAAGGATATTAAGCTTAGCCTCTAAATCAGGAGTCTCCAGACTTTTTCCTCCTGTGAGCTACTTTTCCAAAACAATAATGCCAGAGAGCTACTAGTTTTAGTGGTCACAAGAAACTGAACATATATAAGAGCCATGGCGAGCCTTAGATGAGGTACAGTTGGATACCTATTAAACATAAACATAAAACATAATAACATTAAACACCATTATTCATTTATTAGTGTACAGAGTTTGGAACCAAAATAAGACATGTACAAAGGTAAAAGGCATTTCATTCATCAAATTTTACTTACTCAGCACAAAAATTTTCCTTGGCGAGCGACTTGGAAGGGAGTGGAGAGCGACAGGTTGGAGACCCCTGCCTAAAAAGATATGGTACTAAAAAGTTATAAAATATATATTAATAAATTGTACTGTAGTTTTACAAATTAAAGAGAAAAACAGCACTGTAAAATGTAACAGAGTTTGTTTTTTTAAGATACAAAAGTGACCAGGCTTTGACATTACTGTAGTAAACAAAACTCTATAAAGCTTTCATTTATATTTACTCTGTTGCTTTGCTGGTTTTGTATTTTTCCTAATATATGCACCATAATGAGTAAATATTTTATTGATAATGTTCAGAATGCGGAACCATTGTGTGAACCAATTGTATTCAAAACAG
Source organism: Boleophthalmus pectinirostris (assembly GCF_026225935.1). Classification (NCBI taxonomy): domain Eukaryota; kingdom Metazoa; phylum Chordata; class Actinopteri; order Gobiiformes; family Gobiidae; genus Boleophthalmus; species Boleophthalmus pectinirostris. Next base: position 32,964,855 of record NW_026571047.1, read on the forward strand.
GACTGGGCAAGATGGCAAAAATAAAAACAATTTTGTGCTCAGGCTCATAGTAATCAATCTCTCTTTAATGTGTTTTTCCCCCAAAAATAAAATAAAATCATCTCATGAACATAATAACTGTATGTACTTGGTGCAATTTTAACACCAAATACTGTCACACTTTTGTCTGCTCCAAACCACCTTTTACTGATCGTTTGTAGAACTCTCCATTTAAAAAGTCCCAAGCTGATCATTGGCTCTTTAATATGTCTGAATATTGATTAATTGCCTCACCCTCATAAAAAAATATTAATGTAATACTTCTCTATGTGAACTGTGAGTTGTGAGATGTGAGCTCATTTTAATGGCCCAATGAAAGATAATGAAAACCCCGACATTTGCATCACTTTATAAAAAAGCAAACAAACCCCGACGCAGGATGTGAAAAATGGACATGTCCAGGTAAAAACGTACGTTTGGTCACACTAATAAACACTCCCTCTCTCTTTCTTCCTCAGATGACGGGCTCAAACGAGTATAAGTTGACCCAGGCTCCAGAGGATGGAGTGTCTGCGGTGAAGTTCAGTCCGAGCGCGGCTCAGTTCCTCCTGGTCTCATCGTGGGACTGTTCTGTTCGTCTCTACGATGTCACAGGAAACACCGTGAGGATGAAGTACCAGCACTCTGCCCCCGTCCTCGACTGTGCTTTTTATGTACGTTTTATTTATCTTTTCACTGCTGTTGGCATTTAGTATTCAGACTGTTGATACATTTCCATTAAAGCCCAACTCTGACCCTCCACCAAAAAAGCTACATGCACATTGTGAAACACTCCAGACAAAGCAATAACGTCTCCATGGAGAAATGTACCTTTAAAGACATTTTCTGATCTGCAATTACCACAAAACCAGATCTATTAAAATAAATTCATTTAGTACGTCATTAATTACAGATTGTCCATTTGAGGATATTAAAAAAAAAACATTTCCCTTGTTCTCATAATTTAATATTCATAATTACAAAACTGTCATCATTGGATTAGTTTGTCTGTGACCCGAACTAGACCCTCAACAGCCAGACATGAAAGAAACTGCATTTGCATTTAACTACAGAAAATCACTTTACAGAAAACATTTGTATCCGTGTAAGCCAGGTCTGAAATAGAACCACACCATCGTCACAATCCTACCAAAAATGAAACAATGGACTACAAATACTGAATGAAAATCATGCAGCACTTTTAAATAGGGCTGCAACGATTCATAACAATAATTCTGACATATATTGACTGTTTTGATTGTTGATGTTTGATTGTAATAGTTGCTCACTATCAGGATTATACTATAAGCATGTTTTGATTCTTGCCTCACAGTAAAAAGGTTCCAGGTTCAACTCCGGGTCACCTGGAGTTTGCATGTTCTCCTCATGTCTCCTCCAGCTAAGATAGACCTGAAGACTAACTCAAAATCCTGATAGATTTAACCCTGAGACGCTAAAGAATGGGTCAAATGCAGAGAATGAATTTTCCTTTAAGAGGAATTAATAAAGTCTACATTAACTTTACATGTATTTAAAACCTCATTTGCAGTGGAAGTTATCACTGACTAATTTTGAAATGACCTTTACTCGTGTCATAATTGTTCTAATAAAGTCTGTTGTGTTTTCAGGATCCCACACACTCCTGGAGCGGAGGTTTAGACGCACAGTTAAAGATGCACGACCTGAACACAGACCAAGGTAAACGGCGTTCATTTCAACCTGTCGCTGTGAAAGGACAAAGAAATCAAATCAAAAGAGTACAGAAAATCGAGTACAATAATGGCATCTAAAAAAGAGATATAATCCAGTGCAATGTGTATGTAGTATAAAGTTGTTGTGCTTATAAAAGTGAAGATTTCTATTTGCAATTCATTATTATTTGGGATTGAAGTGAAATGTACTGATCTGAAATGTTTTAAAGAAACTATCAGTGTTAATTTATTGTCTGGAAAAGAGCATAAGATTTCACTTCTTTCTGCTCCTTTTTATTAATTTCTTGTGTGTGTGTTTGACATTATATTTATGATTTATGAATGAATTTGATTAAAAAAAAAAAACCTTTAAAAGACCCACTCTTTAAATACACTCTCTCCCTGTTTTCAGACACGATTGTCGGGAGCCACGACGCCGCGATCCGCTGTGTGGAGTACTGTCCGGAGGTGAACGTCATGGTAACCGGGAGCTGGGACAGATCCGTGCGACTGTGGGACCCTCGGACTCCCTGTAACGCCGGGACGTTCACGCAACCGGAGAAGGTGAAAATCTACCAACCACTGCATGGTTTACGATAACGTTTGTCATGTCATTTGTTTTCTTTCAATGTTTTCAGACAAATTGTTCCTTCCTGATTTTTGAAGGTTGTTTATGATGAGCTTTCCCTCTTCAAACGACACAAAACAAAAAAAAAATACAAAAAGTAAAATTTCTCCCTCCAAAATCTGATGGCTGCTCCAAACCTCTCCAAAAAGGACGATTAGAACTTTTTAACATGGCTTATAAATGTATATATTCAGCATTTTTGTCATTGATTTATTCAAAAGTTCTGCTCCTGTGGTTCCTGGTGTCCTCCGCAGGTGTACACTCTGTCCCTTGTAGTTCTCATGCTGTGATTCCTGGTGTCCTCCGCAGGTGTACACTCTGTCCGTTGCCGGGGACAGGCTGATTGTCGGAACGGCTGGGAGGAGGGTCCTGGTCTGGGACCTGAGGAACATGGGATACGTCCAGCAGAGAAGAGAGTCCAGCCTCAAGTACCAGACCCGCTGCATCAGGGCCTTCCCCAACAAACAGGTCAGAGTTTAGTAGTGGTCCAGCCTCAGTCCAGCCTCAGTCCAGCCTCAGTCCAGCCTCAGTCCAGCCTCAGTCCAGCCTCAAGTACCAGACCTGCTGCATCAAGGCTTTCCCCAACAGATCAGGCCAGAATTTAGTCCAGCCTCAGTCCAGCCTCAGTCCAGCCTCAGTCCAGCTCAGTCCAGTCCAGCCTCAGTCCAGCCTCAGTCCAGCCATGATTCAGGTGTGGTCCAGACCCACTGCATCAGACCCACTGCATCAGACCCACTGCATCAGACCCACTGCATCAGACCCACTGCATCAGACCCACTGCATCACACCCACTGCATCACACCCACTGCATCACACCCACTGCATCACACCCACTGCATCACACCCACTGCATCAGGGCTTTCTCCAACAGAGAGGTCTTGGTTTAGTCCTGGATTGGTCCTGGTGTTAGTCCTTGTTTAAGCATTTAAATGTCACCAACTGAACTAGTCCTGGTTTGGGCCTGATTTTATTCCTTATTTTATTTCTGGTTTGGGCCTGGTTTGGTCTTGGTTTGGGCCTGGTTTAGTCCTATCTGTAAATTATCTGGTGTTTTGCACAGATATTGGGGATACTTGTTTTCCATATTTTTAATTTATAGCATTTACACAATAATTTATAAATAAAATAACAAACGTAGGTCAGATATCCTTAAGTAAAGAATAATATTTTAAGTATAATCTATAATTTGACGTTTTAGTTGTGTAGAAGTCCTTCTGTTATTGTAACATTCCTCGTTGATTCCAGGGCTACGTGCTGAGCTCCATCGAGGGCCGGGTGGCGGTCGAGTACCTGGACCCGAGTCTGGAGGTGCAGAAGAAGAAATACGCCTTTAAATGTCACCGGCTGAAAGAGGAGGGCATCGAAAACGTGTATCCAGTGAACGCCATCTCCTTCCACAACACACACAACACCTTCGCCACAGGTAGGTGCAAGGCCTCACTCCTGGTGTAGTTCTGGTGTTAGTAACAGAACTTGTCCTGGTTTACTTCTCCTTTGAGTGTTGAAATGTCATAAACTGGCTGGGTCCCGGCGCTCTGGGTCCCGGCGCTCTGGGTCCCGGCGCTCTGGGTCCCGGCGCTCTGGGTCCCGGCGCTCTGGGTCCCGGCGCTCTGGGTCCCGGCGCTCTGAGTCCTGGCGCAGGACCTCACTTGTGTTCTTTCGTTTGTAGGTGGTTCTGACGGCTTCGTGAACATCTGGGACCCGTTCAATAAGAAGCGCCTGTGCCAGTTCCACCGTTACCCCACGAGCATCGCGTCTCTGGCCTTTAACACGGACGGCACGCTCCTCGCCATCGCCGCCTCCTACATGTACGAGAAGGGAGACATGAGCCACCCCGAGGACGCCATCTTCATCAGACAAGTGACCGACGCAGAGACCAAGCCCAAGTGAGTCCGCAAACAGGTCTGAAAACCATAATACTGTTTTTAACTGTGTGGTGGGGATTTATACATGTTTGACCTGGTTTAAGATTAAAAAGCCCAAATTACGCTTTTTTGGTATTTGCTATAATGTTGTTTCTTCATCACAAACAGATCTGGAGTTGTGTTTTGTTTCATTCACACATGATGGTTTAATAGTTCTTTCACATCCACAGCAGTTTGTGCACCAAATGTTCTATTTGAACTAAAAGCTCTTAGTTAAGTTCTTTGTTGGTGTGAAATATTCTGTTGCACTTTGATCCGCACTAAATCAAGCCGACCTAGACCTCGAAACAGAGGTGGTCTTGGTCCACTTGACTTCACACCAAATGCCAAACTCTGGAGCGGTCCCTCTGGTGAGAACGCCAACTCGGGTCCAAACCAACTATTCAAAATGCATCATGAGAGGGCAGACTCAGACTGTTGAATTGAGCGCGCCAATTCCAGTTAAGGGGTGTGACAGGGGCTGGGGTTGGGTCTGGACGCCTGCCCCGCGGCTGACGGTTAGTAGGTTTGTGAGTCCGAGCTCCCCAGGCCCGGGGAGCCAGAGGCCGGCTTCTGCTTGGGGGGGCTAGGGTCCGGCTCGTGCTGTTTGTACCCTGTGGAGGGGCTCCGTGGGAAGCCCAATGGGCGAGATGTGCGATGACCTCGTTTCTGAGAGGTCTTTCCTGCAAGAGAGCCTCAGTGTCCCTGAGCCACGTGCAGTCAAACCCGTTGTGGTTGGTTTGCAGGTGTGAAAGGACCACACTGGAGTCTAATATGCTACAGAAGAATAATTTTATTTTCTGGTGTGGACCAAATAATCAAACTAGATGTGTGAAAGTGTCCTAACACACCAACCGTGTATATTTAGGCTGAGTTCTTCCCTCAGACAGAAAATGGTCCACAGTGTTTTTAATCTCCCCACAACTTCACTAGAATCATTTGGATTATTTCAGTTCTGAAACTCCCAATCTCGACTGAACTAAAGGTAAAAGAAGCTGCTCCCTTGAAAACTACCACATCATGACATCACAAGGTGGAGCAGAGCATTTTAGAGACAGATTAATAATAAAGAGTTACTCAAACATGTGTGAATGAAACAAAACAAAACTCCAGGTCTGTTTTTGAGGAGGTCACAGCATTAGAACATGGCTCAAATTTGTTTAGATTTGTTAATTGCTATGGCAACGGTCCTAACTTTTCAGCTCCTGCCCTCCTTCTGAAGTAACGACCTCAAATTCTAGATGTGACCCTGTAGTTTAGATCTGTACAAACACGTTCTGAAATGTGATTCTTGTATTAGTTTATCAGTTCAGATTTCAGTCTTTTCTCAAACATGAATGGATGAGTTTAAAATGTGGACTTTGAACTGAATCTTGATCTTAAACATTAATTCCAGTCGCTCTCCGTACTTGCCACAAAATGTGAACTAAATCTGTCCTCGAGCCTCTTGAGCTTTGTTGCTGTTTACGGCGTTTACAATAAAAATCTGAGAGGCAAAGGCCAGAGCAGAAATATGCCGATCATATCTGTGTTCAATATCCGACACTTCACAGATAAACACCGAGACTACGAAGAGACGACGAGGGATTATGAAAAACACCAACCTCTCAAGAGGAAGGGGGAGGGGGCAAAGACAGGGAAAGAGAGGAGGGGAGAGAGAGAGGAGGAGGGGGAGGAGAGAGAGAGAGAGGAGGTGGTTGGGAGGAGAGAGAGAGAGAGGTGGAGGAGGAGAGAGAGAGAGAGGAGGTGGTTCGGGAGGAGAGAGAGAGAGAGGAGGTGGTTCGGGGAGGAGAGAGAGAGAGAGAGGAGGAGGTGGTTCGAGGAGGAGAGAGAGAGAGAGAGAGAGAGGAGGTGGGGGAGGAGAGAGAGAGGAGAGAGGTGGGGGAGGAGAGAGAGAGAGAGAGAGAAGGAGTGGAGGGAGGAGAGAGAGAGAGGAGGAGGGACAGAGAGAGAGAGAGAGAGAGAGGAGGAGGTGGGGGAGGAGAGAGAGAGAGGAGGAGGGACAGAGAGAGGAGGAGAGGAGGAGGAGGAGAGAGAGAGAGAGAGAGAGAGAGAGAGGAGAGAGAGAGAGGAGAGGGAGAGAGAGAGACAGAGAGAGGAGCAGGAGAGAGAGAGAGAGAGAGGAGAGAGGAGAGAGAGAGAGAGAGAGAGAGAGAGAGGAGAGGAGAGAGAGAGAGAGAGAGAGAGAGGAGGAGAGGAGAGGAGGAGAGAGAGAGAGAGGAGGAGGTGGGGGAGGAGAGAGAGAGAGAGAGAGGAGGAGGTGGGGGAGGAGAGAGAGAGAGAGGAGGAGGTGGGGGAGGAGGGAGAAAAGAGAGGAGGAGAGAGAAGAGAGGGATATTTATTTTGGCCTTTATCATCATTTTTATTGCATTTCCGACATAAAAAATTGAGATGGACAGATATGTTTTTTTTATTTTTTTATTTTTTTCATGGCCGATTCGGTGATTTAGAATCCAGGAAAAAAACTACTGATATACCGATATTTTTGGACCGATGTATTCGCTGTTTGGCTGAACTGTATAATTTAAAGAGGGGACATTAGGCAAAATCTTTTTTTTTCGTAATAAATCATATCTGTTTCTCCCATGTTCTAATGTTGTTTCCACATCAAAAAGAGGAGGAGGAGGAAGTTTTAGTCATTCATGCATGTTTGAGTAATCTAGTGATCTCTCCTGGGCCCTATTCCAACCGTCCTTACATTAAGTGTAAGATTCTGTACAAGGCTCCACCCACAAAACCTGTGAAGGGGGAGTGACTTAGCCTGGAGAGCAAAGGGAGACAAGACGAAAGTGTCAAAAATGAAAATGAAACTTATTAAACATGTTAATATATTTCTTTTTTTTTTCTCTCTGTGTTTCAGATCGACCTAAACTCAGTCCTGTCGTGTTGTGTCTGCTGGTATCCAGTGCTCCACAGCGCCCCCTGTCTCCTCTGTACTTCTGAACATGTTTTTTCTGTTTGGTTCATATGTAATTGTTTGTACTGTTTTTAACTAAACTACTTTAAATACACTTCATTTTGGAAAATATGTCTTGTTTTTGTTTTATTATTACTTATGATGAGCACGTGGCCACTGTTGTTCATATTTAATATCAGAGACTTGCACTTGTCTTTTCTTTCCTCGTTCACCCTCAGCTGGTTCTGGCCAGACTGATGTGTGGCTCTCTGGACTGAGCTCTTCATATCAGTCTGGAATGCCCAGCGCTGAAAGAGACTGGACCCACCTGCTTTCGTTTTATACATAAAGTTCTAACGCTCCAGACTTTAAAACTCTTCATGAATGCAATGATCTTCTCGCATCGATCTTATTGTATCACCTCATTGTCCCAGTCCTCAACCACATTGAAGCTGCTCTGTTCATTTTACAAACTGTTCCTTGTCCTTGACAAGAAGCCCAGACACTGGCAGCACTGTGACATTTTAAAGAAACATAACCCATGTAACTTTATTATAGTTGGTAAAATGTTCAATTTTTATTTTTTTTTTAAAGTGTCTTAACTGATACAACACTGAATTCAGAAAAAAATTATAAAATAAACACACAGAGCTAATACAAGAGGTGCTACTAGAAGTAATTGTGTTGTCCAGATGTACCGGACAAACTCTTGAGTCTCTCTACCAAAGGAGCCAGACTGTCACCTAGTGCCTCTGCACAATTTCATTTCTCTCCAGCGACTAGATCAGGAATCAGAATACACTAGACGGTTTGCAAGAACCCCGGAAGTTGTCGACTGCACACTGACCAATCAGCTGTGAGCTGTGAAGCCATGACGTCAAACTAGTCGTGTCTGTGTCCCTTTTGTGGAACAGCACAACAGTAAACAAAGCGTCGAGATGGATGTAGACGAAGACAGACAATAGCCCCGTTAGTGGCGCATTACAAACGCCAAAGTACCTGCCTACCGTCGAGCAAATGAATCCTAACAACAAATTTAAAACTAAATTTAAATTATTGTATGTTTCCAACCAAAACTGCACTCACTGAAAATGGAATAATGTCATATATTTCTTATCTGTATCTAACTAATGTGTTTTGTGTATTATCTTACATTTTTTTCTACAGACAAGTGCTGAAAACTTACACTTGTGCTAAAACACTCAAAACAATACATCTGGCCCGTCGAATGCGATTGTGATGTCCTTAATCAACAAATAAAAATGATTGGAATGCTCAAACAAGTTTAATCGAAAAAACTAAATCTATTTCTGGATAAATATTATAAATATTTACTGAAATGTGTAGTTAAACCTGTTATTAAATAATTTTGAGCTGTAAAAAAATAGTTGTCCCAGTCTGAATACTATGACTCAGACTCGTATATCTTAACATCACAAACTGAATCTATGAAATCTGGGTTCTCGGGGGGTTGTTTTTGTGAGGTGCTGAAAAGGAAAGTGACGTTAATGTGTTTGCACTTGCCCCCAGTCTGTGACCTCTGACCTTTGACCCTCACCACGGGGCTAAAACTAAAACTCAAGACGCTTTTATTTTGGAGGAAACACTGGGAGAAACTGGACCGGCCCAAAACAGCTCAAACAGACTCTTGAGCTCTGGAAAAGAACACAAAGAGGTAAGTTACACCATGATTAATTCTGTTTACAGTAATTTGACATAAATAAAAGACATTTATTCATTTTGGGACATTTTAAGTCTCTGGTTGTGTTTGTTTTCGGATATTTAACAGTTAAAACTAATGAAATTCTGCTATGAAGAGCTGGGGCCAATCACCTCAACAGTTTCTAAACAGGAAGTAAATGGAGAAGGATTTATGTTACACTTTTACATCCCCAAAAAATAATATAACATGTCTTTTTAAAAGTTCTATATTACACAAAACGGACACTTGTGAGCTTTAAGACGATGTTGTCTCCTCCTCAAAAACAGATCTGGAGTTGTGTTTTGTTCACCTTGTGATGTCATGAATCGGTAGTTTTCAGGTTAACAGCTCCTTGTCACCTTTAGTTCAGTAGAGATTGGCAAATTCCAGGGAGCGTGCCTATGTTCTCTCAGCCCTTTTTGTCATTTCTAAGGACTTTTTTTTTTTTTTTCCCCAAAATTAGGCCCTATATTCCCACATTTCCTTTATCATCAATTTACAGGAGAATTTGTCCACATTTCTTCCAATTTGGTCGTCAGTTGCACCCAATCTATTCTCCAGCAGCAGTTGACTACAGATGTAATGTAGAGGTCGTGAAGCAGAGGACCCTTGGTTGAAATGACTCTAAATCATTCCTTCTAAATGCGGTTTAAAAATAAAAATGACTTGACTTAGAGTTTAACTGTGAGAAAAATCTTAGATATAAGGGAACATAGGGCTGAAGGAGCAATTGACCCCCCAATTCCCAATTTCAGGGCTGAAATTATCATGCAAAAGAAGAAACAGATCCATGCTGCAGTTCTTCGAAGCTTCCATATGTGGTGTCACTGAAATAAAAAATTTGGGAGCTTCGAAAAACTGCAGTGCGAATCTTTTTCTTCTTTTGCACGATTTTTGTCTTTGGACCCAGCACGCAGTCCCAATTTTTATTGGATGTGCATGTCTCATACGCTGATTCATCAGCCGGTTTCACTTCGTAGAAACAGTCTGACCTCGCAGCATTAGGATTTTTTCACTCGACACTAGGCGAGTACTTTTTTTATTTAACCAATCACTGCTATTTGATCGTGATGTATGTAATGCACCAAATCCCGTAGGAAGAAGGACAATAACGCCTTTCCCCTTGATAAAATTCACCAAACATTCTCTTTGTTCCAGCTTTAAATCCTCGATCTCGGGAATCGTTGCCAACACAGAATGTCTGTCTTCTTCTACATCCATCTCAAGGCTTCGTTTACTGTTGTGCTGTTCCACAAAAGGGACACAGACAGACGCCACGAGTTTGACGTCAAGGCTTCACAGCTCTTCACTGATTGGCCGGTGAGCGGTCTACAACTTCTGGAGTTCTTGCAAATCGTCCAGTGTATTCTGATTCCTGATCTAGTCGCTGGAGAGAAATGAAATTGAGCGGAGGCACTAGGTGGCGCCGGCCTGGCTACATGTCTCTACCAGGACTGAAATGATCCAAATGATTCTAGTGAAAGTATATAGAGTTTAAAAGCACTGTGGATCACTTCTGTATTACCACAAACATACCTGGAAATTACGATTATTACTGTGAATTAGGCTAAACGAGCTCCTTTGAAACTGATATAAAAGAGATGGTTAAAGTGGAGTGCTTCCTGTATTACTGCATGACATCACAAGGTGGAACTCAGCCTTAAATCTACAGGGTTTGTGTGTTTAACATGGGTGAATGAAACAAAACACAACTCCAGGTCTGTTTATGATGAGGAAACAATGTTATAACAGATCAGAAAATGGCGTAATACGAGCCCGTTAAACTATAAATAAACTGGAAGTCCTGCTCTATCTTCGACTTTCTCCATTTTATCTCCGTCTGTGTTAAACTTGTTAGAGCGCTGACAGATCTGACGCAAACCGCCGTCTCAAATCTGTATCAAAAACACAAAAAACTCTGCCCTTTTCTCTCATTAAACCAATAAAAGTCCCATTTATCGCTGCCTCCGGACACAGACGGAACACTTCTCATCTGTCAATCACTTCTTGTCCGAGTTTTCCGAGCTGATGGCTTTGGGCTCCGCTGCGTCCTGGAAAAGCCGTGTCTAAGTCATTTCGCGATCTGTTTAAAGGAGAATCGCCCTGACATCTGAGTGGATTTCGGGCCTGGTGACTCAAAAGGCTTCTGGTAATGCTGAATAAGAGGAAACTGCGGAGAAGTTATGAGTATTTTTGTGAATTAGGCTAAATGAGCTCCTTTGAAAGTGGAATAAAAGAGAAGCTGTGCATCAGATGCCCTCCCAGATGTTGTGATGTGGTGAGACTTTTTTGTCAGTGATAGAAATTATATGTATTTGTAAACTTTTTATTTGTAAAGGGACAGCACATATTTAAAATGAAAATGAAAAATGTAAATATGTAACGATTAAAGCAGCGTGGCTCATTTCCATCTTCACTTCCTCGGCAGGTTGATGTAACTCCAACACACTCACTATAGGCGAGTTTCAGCTGACGTCATTGTTATTAAAAGACCGCGTTGCATGCTGGGAAATATTTTGGTCGGAGGCAAGAAACACGGTAGCGTCAAACACAGTGCGTAACCTCGCGTATTTATCCCCGATAATGGTAAAGTCCTGCTGCATTATCGGATGCACAAATAGAAGCACGGAAGAAGGAAAATGTCTTTTTCGTATTCTGAGTGAAAAGAACCACTAACGGTGAATTAAACGGCTTTCAAACATTCGCAGAGCAAACGTAGAAGATCCTAACAAACCGTGGACTCCAACAAGTTCAACAACACATGGAGACTCTTGGAGGTTTTCATCTTTTCTGCTGTGAATGGCCCAGGAGTTTCAACCAAGTCATTGTGGATATCGCCCAAGTGAATATTTGTCCAGGTAGTTGGCGGTTCTGACCAGAAATTTGGATTGATCAACACTTTGTCGGGGTTGAAAAGGGTGATTTGTCGTCCGTCGATGCTTATGACCAATTTCTGGTCAAATGGTCTTGGGTCCTCTGCTGTTAGAGTGGATAAATAACCGGGATCAATACCCTTTACGTGCTTTTCTCGCTCCGTCCGTCATGTTGAATTAGTGTTTCTTGCCGCCGACCAAAATAATTCCCAGCATGCAACGTGCGCTTTTGTCAACAATGAAATTCACCTATACACACAATTCATTTCAAACTGTCCATTTGAAGTTCGATTAAACCACCATTTTTATCAGTGACTTTTTGTCACTGTCAGAAATTATCAAGGAAAACATTTGTGGTTTTGACTTTTGGAGATTTATTAAGAAAAATACCAGAGAATGAGACAGAAATCTGCACTTTCCACCGATTTCAACTGTCTATGCCTGTGGTGTCAAACTCAAATTCATAGAGGCCAAAATAAAAAAGTGGGACTAAGTCGTGGGCCAAACTAAATATTTATTGAAAAATGTCAACATCTGCATGTTTTCTCTTTCGAGATATGTAATGTTAAACCTTTTCTTTAAATAAATAATGTCTCTATAGTCGATCTATAGCCAGCGGGCAGCTCTAATACAGATTTGAAATTATCTCACGGGTCAAATACAATTATATCGTGGGCCAAATTTAGCCCCCGGGCCTGAGTTTGACTGGTCTAAAACTTATTAAATCTGATGCTTTAAAGGGCCCGTATGTGTGTTCTAATGTCGTTTCCTCATCACAAACAGACCTGGACTTGTGTTTTGTTTCATTCACACATGTTTAATGCACAAACCCTGCAGATTTAGCCTCAGTTCTTCTCTCAAACAGAAAACACTGTTGCACCTTGTGATGTCATGTCGTAATACAGGAAGAGCTCCATTGTGTTTTTAAATTTCATACACCGTTTCTTCAGAATCATTTGGATAAATTCAGACCTGAAATTGCCAATCTCAACTAAATTAAAGATAAAAGGAGCTGAAAACTACCACTTCATGACATGACAAGGTGGAACAGAGCGTTTTGAGCTTTGCAGATGTAGACAGACTAATAATAAAGAGTTACTCAAACGTGTGAATAAAACAAAACACACGTCCAGGTCTGTTTTTGAGGAGGAAACAACATTCTAACACGACTTTAAACCTCACTAGAGTCAGTTCAGTGTCATGTAGGAGCTTTAAGTGAGCAGAACAAAGAGCTGGAGTCTCCATTTCTCCCTGCAGTCATGAAACCACTTGAATGCACCGTGTCCCTGTTGTGTTTAGGGTCATCTGTCAGTGTTGGAAATCTTATTCTCCAACAACACAGCCCCTTTTGTTTTGGCTCATTCTTTTCAGACTTTAAACCACTTAAATCACCCAATTATCAGAGGTGATTACATTTACTTGAGTAACTTTTAAAAGAACAACAACAATTCTTTTACTTGTTCTTGAGTAATATTTGTGTAGAAGTGACAGAAATCTTAAAAGTTTTGCTTCCTCTTCCCACTGTGAGTGACTCTAAAGTGACAAAAGTTTATGTGACAATATGAAATGATTTGAACATTTGTGTTTCTTGCAGCTCCTTCAGATCTGATTTAGTTTGTCTCATTTTGTATCTGTCCTTTGAAAACACCAGATTTTGTGCAGTATTTAATGTTTTTTAACAGCACTATACTTCATTTTCACTGTCTTAAAAACGTGAAAAACAGAACCAGTTAATTGTAAACAGTTTGCAGTGGTCCAAAGTTCTTCCTCACTCACCTCATGTGTTCAGAGCGTCCTAACTATTTATTACAATGAGTTTACAAGAGCTTTTCTCAACTTTCAGAAACTAGAGCAGAGTTTTGCCTTCACAAAAGCAACAACTAGCATGCCAACGCACACCTCTGACAATAAAACGTGACCTTAACCCTCACGTTCTTCTCGGGGTCACATTGACCGCTCTCTTGGGGCGGGTCAATCAGACCCAAACATTTATTTTCAAATAAATTCTTGCCAGGCGAGAAAATAAATGTTAGGGTCTAATTGATCCGCCCCAAGAGAGTGGGAAGGAAAAAATAATTCTTTGTGTCAGTGTGACCCCGAGGAGAGCGTGAGGGATATTGTTTAAGAGCTGCTTATACGCTTATGGTTGCTCAAAAACATGGAAGGAAAAAAATCAGGTACAGGCATTTTAACTTCAAATTAGATCCAGATAATAACTCTTAACAGGAACTTCTACTTGGGTAATTTCTTGGACCATTACAAACTTTACGCCTTTGTATATTTGTCCTACCTGGTTCAGTTCCAGGGGTTTCCATCGGACACAAACGTACAGAGTTTTACATTTCACACACGTCTTTGTTGTGGTAAAAATAACTGTTGTATCGGGTTAAAGCAGCTTTACACTTTTCTTTTAACTCAAAGACTCCAATTCAAACACACTTTCCCCTTTTGTCCTAAAGCGAGAAGTTTAACCCACATCAACAAAAAGATTAGACCTGGTTTAGTCCTGGTTTAGTCCTGGTTTAGTCCTGGTTTAGTCCTGGTTTAGACCTGGTTTAGTCCTGGTTTAGACTGGTTTAGTCCTGGTTTAGACTGGGTTTAGTCTAGGTTTAAACCTGGTTCTGTTCTTGTTTAGACTTGGGTCAGGCTTGGTTTAGACCAGGTTTAGACCAGGTTTAGACCTGGTTTAGTCTCGGTTTTATCCTGGTTCAGACCTGGTTTAGACCTGTTTTAGACCTCGTTTAGTCCAGGTTTAAACATGGTTCTGTTCCTGGTTTTGTCCTGGTTTGGACCTGGTTTAGACTTGGTTTAGACCTGGTTTAGATCTGGTTTAGACCTGGTTTAGACCTGTTTAGACCTGATTAATCCTAGTTCAGACCTGGTTTAGGCCTGGTTTAGTCCTGGTTTAGTCTCGGTTTCATCCTGGTTTAGACCTGGTTTAGACCTGGTTTAGTTCTGGTTTAGACCTGGTTTAGACCTGGTTTAGTCCGAGCTTAAACCTGGTTTTGTTGTGGTCCTTGTTTAGACTGGTTTACTGGTTTAGTTCTGGTTTAGTGGTTTAGACCTGGTTTAGACCTGGTTTAGACCTGTTTGGTTTACCTGGTTTAGACCTGGTTTAGTCCGAGCTTAAACCTGGTTTTGTTGTGGTCCTTGTTTAGACGTGATTTAGTCCTGGTTTAGTTCTGGTTCAGTCCTGGTTTAGTCTCGGTTTCATCCTGGTTCAGACCTGGTTTAGTACTGGTTTAAACCTGGCTCAGACCTAGTTCAGACCTTATTTAGACCTACTTTAGTCCTGGTTCAGATACTTAAAACCACACGTGGACACTTAAGACTCCTGAGATCCACCTGAACTCAAGTCTTGACCCAAATATCAATATCAATATCAATATTTAAACCACATATTTGTGACAAAACAGGAGACATAAAGAGGTTTTTGAGAGTCTTTGTTCCACGGACGGTTTGCTTGTTTAACAGATGTAGCTCTCACGTTTTACACCTTCAGTTACACCGTTTTTTTTCTTTTAGTCTGAAACTTTATCGTTGAGATGTTTTTGCTCGACTGTGAGCGGTCCTTAGAAAGAAAGCAGAAATTTGTTCTCTGCATTTGACCCATCCTTCAGTCTCTCTGGGTAAAACCCATCAGGATCCGTCTCCAGATCTTGAGCTGGTCTTGGTCAGGACTATCTCAGCTGGAGGATCTGACAATGGTGCATGTTTTGGGACTCTGGTGAGCTTTAAGTCGTGTTCTAATGTTGTTTCCTCCTCAAAAACAGACCTGGAGATGTGTTTTGTTTCATTTACATGTTTGAGTAAATCTTTATTATTAGTCTGTGTACATCTCCAAAGCTCAAAATGCTCTGTTCCACCTTGTGATGTCATGAAGCGGTAGTGTTCAGAATCCGTGTGTCATTCGTTTATTCGTTTTTCAAGATAAAACCAAAAATAAGAAAATGAAAAAACAACTATTTTCTTCATTATTTGTCTCCAAAACCAAAATGAAAAAACAGATAACGATTTGTTTTTTCAGTTTTCGATTTTGTGTTTAAATGAAAAATGGAAAAAAAGGATAACGGACCGTTTCCCAGACTAGAGACAGGACTAAACCAGGACTAAACCGTTTTCAGTCCTGGTCTGGTCCCAGTCTCAGTCCTAATCTAGTCCCGGTTTCAATTACAGTCTGGTTCTAGTCTGGTCTCAGCATCAGTCCTGGTCTGGTTGCGGTCTCGGTCCCGGTCTGGTCCTGGTCTGGTCCCAGTCTCAGACCCGGTCTAGTCACAGTCTTGGCCCCGGTCTGATCCCGGTCTGGTCTGGTTCCAGTCTCAGTCCCGGTCTCAGTCCTGATCCTGTTCCTGGTCTCAATCCTGGTCTAAGTTCTGGTCTGATCCAGGTCTCGGTCCCAGTCTAAGTCCTGGTTTCAGTCCCAGTCTGGTCCCGGACCAGGTTTAGTCCTGGTTCAGTCCGTATGTGTCACAAAAGTTATGCATCGCAGTCACGGAAGTCACATGTCCATATTTCCTTTTTTTCCATTTTTGATTTAAACACAGAATTGAAAACTGAAAAACCTGAATCAATACCAGTTTTTTTCATTTTGGTTTTGGAGACAAATAATGAAGAAAATAGTTGTTTTTGTCATTTTCTTATTTTTGGTTTTATTTTGAAAAATGAATGAACGAATGAGACATGGATTTTTCATGTTAACAGCTCCTTTTTACCTTTAGTTCAGTAGGGATTTGCAGGTCTGTTTGTGATGAGGAAATGACATTCTAGCTCAGATGGTGTTTTGGGTCACTGTTAAACCAAGGTTAACTTCACTCATTCACTTTCACTCGTCTGAACCAATAATGTGCTCAAACCCGTCACATTTAGAATTATAATGGAAGTCAATATGAAAAACAAAACATGTATGAAACCTGCTTCTCTGCACCTGCCTCAGGACAAAACCATTATAACTGTCACTAAAGAGGAGTTAAAGATTTTTAAAGTTGTGGAAATAGCAGAATCATATGGATTTGTGAGTGTTAACATATAGTTATAATGGACAATATGTGTTTTTGCATTGATTGTTCAGGGGGAGTGTTAAACACTGTTAGTCTGTGCAAATGTAAAGGGTGAATTCAATAATTACATGGATGTTTTTCATTAACATGTGTTTGTACAGGGCTTAAAGGACCTTAACAGAGTTTTTTCAATGGATTTGAGCAGTTTTGTCTCCGAGAACCAAATTCAAATTTAGGCTCTACATGGGAAATTCTGCAATTATTGCAATATTTCAAATTTTATTTATTTTCTGCATCCATTGTTAATAGAATGAATGTATATTGAGATTAAAGGTGCATTATGTAACATTTCTGGTGGAGGGTCTGCCACTAGCTTTTCTCATGGGATGTTATTGCTTTGCCAGTAATGTTCCACAGTACGGCATTTCAATTACAAGTGTTTTATTGCTACGAAAAAATATGTTGATTCATGATGTGTGGGGAATCAGCCCTTCTACCGATCCATCCATCCATCCATCCATTTTCTTCCGTTTATCCGGGCTGGGTCGTGGGGGCATCAGTCTAAGCAGAGACTCCCAGACTTTCCTCACCCCAAACACTTCCTCCAGCTCCTCTGGGGGGACCCCGAGGTGTTCCCAGCCCAGCTCAGAGACATTGTCCCTCCAGCGTGTCCTGGGTCTTCCCCGGGGCCTCCTCCCGGTGGGACATGCCCGGAACACCTCCTGAGGGAGATGCCCAGAAGGCAACCGGAACAGACGCCCGAGCCTCAGCTGCTCCTCTCAACGTGGAGGAGCAGCGGCTCTACTCCAAGCTCCTGCTGTGTGACTGAGCCCCTCACTCTGTCTCTAAGGTAGCGCCCAGACACTCTGTGGAGGAAACTCATTTCGATTGCTTGTATCCAGGATCTCGACAGGTCTCGCCTTCCACAGATCATAATTTAAATTTAATAAGTTTTATTTATATATTCCCATAGAAACAAGCAGCTCACAAACCCTCCAGCAGAAAAGTTCCATCGAGCACTTTTAATTTGATCAGTAAAGTTAGAAAGTTTTCATTTTAAATATTCATTCTGTTTATGTAAAAAGGTGAAACTAAGGTCACATCCTTTGACCTTAATGAAATCAATGTCTGTGAGGTTAAAATGAGCCTATGGACAAATCTGACATAATGCAGCAGCTCAATACAAAAGCATTAGGGAAGTAATGTTAACTACATCCTATGCAGTTATTGATTAGTACTACTACTGCTACTGCTACTAATAGTACTGCTGCTACTACTAGAGGAGTGAAAGTGCACACACACACTTCTCAGTCCCTCTGTGTGTCAATCAAAGGTCTTAGTTCAGTTTAAGAGGAGGACTGGTTGGGAGGGTGAGCAGATCTGTGTCAGAACAGTTTGAGGAGAGGAAGAGCCCTCTGGACAAAAGTGTCTCTCCTTTGTAAACACAACAGGAAAGGCCTCGTTCTCACTGTTGTGTTCGTTGGCGATGAAATCGTCTGTTCCCTCAGTGTATTTCCTCTGGAAGGTCTTCTACCACATTTGGTGTAAAAAGCCTGTAGAACCTCAAATGTCTATAGTTATCTCCTCAGCTCTTGTGTCTCTTGTGTATAAACTACTACTGGTACTGACTACTGTTACTACTACTTCTACTGCTGATACTACTACCACTCCAGAACCACCATTACTATTCCTACAACTACTACCCCTTAGCATCTACTGTTACTACTAGGGGTGCACAAAAATATCGTATTGTTTAATTTGATGATACAGTATCGATATCATGGCCTGTTGTATCGATATATAGCCAGAAGTATTTTTTGGTATATTTTACTAAATAATTTCATTACAACGCTACAGTTTTATTGCTTATTCAGGAGAAGGAAACTCATTTATGTGACACATTTGACATTTTCACTGTTTTGATGATTAAAATGGGTGTTTCATATGAACTTTACACAAGAAGCGGTTTAACAAAGACTTTTAGAGCCAATCCCATGTCTAATTTCTACCCTTTTCCCTTCCCGTATCCTTTGAAAATGAGCAACAAGGGGTAGGGGTTGAAGGTAAACCCCTACAAATTGGGACACCCCTTCAACATTCACTTACATCATCAGTAGTCTCCGCCAGATGCAACGAACTTTTGCCAGAAATCCAACATGCCGTCTGCAGCTTGTGAACTTCTTTGGCCTCTGTGGTTGTGGTAGAAGCCATTTTGCCGGTGATTCGCAAGGCATTCTGGGAAATCGCTCATACCTCTCCATCTGGACTGCGCCTCTGAAAAATCTTCGTTTGGAGGGGTATAGAGCCTTACCACTTTCCCCTACCCCTCTGCCATAACGGTAACTGGGACACCCCTACCTCAGTTAAGGGGTGTAATGGGATTCAGTCTTAGTATCACAGCTGTGATTTTGCCTTTTTTTTTTTTATTGAATCAATTTGAAATATATCCTATCGAATTGAAAGTGTACTGTATCGAGATATGTATCGTATCAGCAAATTCTTAATGATACCCAGCCCTAATTACTACTGCTACTACCCTACATCCAATACTACTGCTGCAACTCCAGAATTGCTGTACCACTCTTAGGCCAATTAATGTCAACTAAATTTTCTGTGATTAACCAGAAAAATTCTACTATTCTAAGATTCTTAAATTGTCTTTCAGACCAGTCCTGGACATTACCTGAAGCTTTAAGTCCATAAACCCTCCCTGTTCCTCCAGAGCACTTGTGTTTAACTCTCTGGTCGTAAATGTTTATAGAAATCATCTTTAATTTAATGTTATGTTTCTGTTTTTCCTGCATTGGTCCAGTGCTTTGGGGCGGTTTTACCATCGAGGCCGCAGATGATATTTCCTGGTCCGGTGATTAAGGTAAGTTTCAGAGTCTGTTTTCTCTTGGTTTTATCTCCCTACACTGTAAACATATGTGAGGAATGACTTGAACTGAATTTCGTGATTTTGCGCTTTTTCTCTTTCATATTATGATTATGTTATACTACCAAGCTATAAGAGTGACTCTTTGCCCGCACTTGTAAATAGTTCATATGGTTTGATGCAAAATGCCTGAAAAATGCAAAAGAAAGCTCATTGTGTTAGATTAAAAGAGTGAGGGTGGGATTAAATCAATTTTCTTCTTCCCACTTCTTTTTGGTCAAATTTTTTGTTGTGTATTTTCATTTCTATTATGATTTCACTTATGTTATATAATTCCATTGTATAAGAATGTAAATCTCTACTTAAATACAGAAATGATAATAATAAAAAAATAATGCTCTCAGAATAATTCATTGCAATAAACAGGGTTCCCACTCTCATTTCAAAAATGTTTCATGACTTTTCCATGACCTAAAGTACATTTTTCATGACTTTACGGCACCTACATGTATAGAACTGATCAGACTTTTAGGGCTAAATATGAAATGTTAACTCTTTCCACTCACTTTATAGTTTGGGATTATAGATTTTTAACTAATTCAAAATCCTGTCAGTGCATTTATTACCGTCTCTATTAAACAAAAGTCGCAGACGGTCAGAAATAATCAGAACAGCCTCATGAGAACTTAACAGAACGCTGGAGTTGCATGAAAGAGATACAAAAATTCCTTGACTTTCCCAAAACTTTCATTGAATTTACAATAATCCCACGACTTTTTCAGGATTTCCTTGATCGTGAGAGCCCTGAATAAACTTAAATAACTTGCACTGTGTAACTTTTATGGTGGAGGGTCTGTTTACCTTCTC
The DNA here is from genome assembly GCF_026225935.1 of Boleophthalmus pectinirostris. NCBI lineage: Eukaryota > Metazoa > Chordata > Actinopteri > Gobiiformes > Gobiidae > Boleophthalmus > Boleophthalmus pectinirostris. Next base: position 32,985,306 of record NW_026571047.1, read on the forward strand.
GTCTCCATGGAGATGTTGTTGCTTTGTCCAGAATGCTCCACAGTATGGCATTAAACGTATCCATCTTGAAGGAGACAAAAAAGTGACACCACAAAGCCAAGTTCCACATCAGATCTTTTATAAGCTTTAATAAAGACACCTGTAGTTAAATAAATGCGAGATAAGATACGTTTAATGCCATATTGTGGGACATTTCAGGCAAAGCAATAACATCTCCATGGAGAAAAACATTTGACGGACCCTACACCAGAAAAGTTACATAATGGTGGAGGGTTCATCAAATGCTTTTCTTCTTGGAGCTTGTAGTTATTGCTTTGTCTGGAATGTTCCGCAGTATGGCATTAAACATTTCTATCTTCATGGAGACCAAACCAGGCCAAGTTACGGGTCAGATCTGTGGAGAGGCGACCCCGCTCACAGTCAGAATGTTGATTTTCTTGGTATTTTTGAGCTATAAAACCACCTGTAATCGAATAAATGTAAAGTAAAGATGTTTAAAGTCACACTGTGGAACATTCCAGGCAGAGCAATGACGTAGCCATGGAAACAAACAGGTGACGGACTTAAAAACAAACAATAAACAACAAAATTCATTCCAACCATAGTTTTTATTTCAACACAGATAAAAACATTCACTATAAAACACACTGATGCAAAACAGAACATGCTAAAAACATGACATCCTTTCCTCTTATTGTGAAGTTGGCTTGAAATCCCAAAGTGCTTTTATTTTGAAAGTCTCGTGCGTGGATGATGTTTCCTGAAGCCGAGCGTTCATTTCATTTCCTGCACTGAAAATTCCTGAGTCCTACATTCGATCACTGCAAAACTTATAATGATGTTACGAAAAATTGTTGTTTGAATTAAGAATAATCTGTGTGTCATTCGTTCATTTGTTTTTCAAAATAAAAGCAAAAATAAGACAGCAAAAAAAAACAACAAAACAACAATTTTCTTAAAAAAACAAACAGATAATGATTTGTATTTTTCAGTTTTTGATTTTGTGTTTAAATGAAAATGGAAAAAACAGATAACCAGGACTAAAACAGGACTGAACCAGGACTGAACCAAGTCGGGGACCAGACCAGAACCAGACCGGGACTAAGACCAGAACTGAGACCCGGATTTAGACTGGGACCAGGACCAGGACTGAGACCGGGACTGAGACTGGGACCAGACCAGGACTGAGACCAGGACCAGACCAGGACTGAGACTGTGACTGAGACCGTGACCAGACCGGGACCAGACCGAGACCAGACCAAGACCAGACTGGGACTGAAACCGGGACCAAACCAGGGCCAGACCGAGACTGAGACCGGGACCAGACCAGGACTGAGACTGGGACCAGACTGGGACTGAGACCGGGACTGAGACCCGGACTGAGAGTGGGACCAGACCAGGACTCAGACCGGGACTGAGACCAGAACCAGACCACAACTGAGATCGGGACTGAGACCGGGACCAGACCATAACTGAGACCAGGAATGAGACCTAGGAACAGGATCAGGACTGAGACAGGAACTGAGACTGGAACCAGACCGGGACAGAGACCGGGACCAGACCAGAACTGAGACTGGGACCAAGTCAAAGTCTCAAGTCCTAAAAATATTGACTCAAATCTGACTCGAGTCTAAATCATGACTTGCAAGTCCCATCCAGACTAAAAAAAGAGTTTATTATCAGATTTTTTGTTTTGTTTTAAGACTATTAAATACATAAAACTGCAATAGATTTTTATTTTTAAATTTTAAGCAGAAGTTTGTTCCAGCAACTGAACACAATTAAATATTTTTAGCCATAAAATACCAAAAATATCTTGTCAAAACGACTCAAATCGTTACTCTTAATTCAAGCCATTCTCTATTATTATTATTATTTTTTTCTTTATTGTTTGCAGTGAAAGAGCATTTGCTGCATTGACCTGCTTTGAAAAACGTAGAAAATTGTGCGTTTGAACGTGACATAAGACAGACCTGTTTCGCTCCAGGTAACGCGGGTAAACACGGCGAGCTTGAGTACGACATAATGCTGTTTCAGGTAGAAGAACTGCCACTCAGAGCGATAACATCTGGACGCGCGGCTTCTTCTATTACATTAACCAAGGCACTGGTACATGAGATCGGGCTAACCTCATTTGGGACGCCGCCAGACGCCGTAAACGCGATTGTTAGCTGTTAGCGTAGCTGCAGCAGCCCGCTAACTGACGCGGGACAGGCTAGCGCGCGGTTGATTAGCGCTAATGTTGTGCTAATTTGAATACGTTACAGTCTTCGTAAGTGTCGGAGGTTTTAATAAAGCTCTGTACAGTTTGAACGCGATCGGAAGAGTCCAGAAATCTTTTTACAGAACAGTTACACAAATCCAAACAAAACAGTTAAAGGTGCACTGTGGAACTTTTCTAGCGGAGAGTACGCTACATAATCTGTGAATCATTCGTTCATTTGTTTTTCAAAATAAAACCAAAAATAAGAAAACGAAAGAAAAAACAACAATTTTCTTCATTATTTGTCTCCAAAACCAAAATGAAAGAACAGATAATGATTTGTTTTTACAGTTTTCGATTTTGTGTTTAAATGAAAAATGGAAAAAAAATGGATAACGGACTAAAACAGGACTAAAACCTGACCACGACTGAGACCAGGACTTAGACCGGAACTGAGACCTGGAACAGGACCAGGACCGAGACCGGAACTGAGACCAGGACTTAGACCGGAACTGAGACCTGGAACAGGACCAGGACCGAGAACGGAACTGAGACCGGGACCAGACCAGAACTGACACCGAGAACGGGACCAGGACTGAGACTGGGACTGAGGCCGGGACCAGACCAGGACCAGACTGTGATTGAGACCGGAACTGAGACCGAGACAAGACCAGGACTGAAAACGGTTTAGTCCTGGTTTAGTTCTAGTTTAGTCCTGGTTTAGTTCTGGTTTAGTTCTGGTTTAGTCCTGGTTTAGTCCTGGTTTAGTTCTAGTTTAGTCCTGGTTTAGTTCTGGTTTAGTTCTGGTTTAGTCCTGGTTTAGTCCTGGTTTAGTTCTGGTTTAGTTCTGGTTTAGTCCTGGTTTAGTCCTGGTTCAGTTTTTTCCACTTTTCATTTAAACACAAAATCAAAAACTGAAAAAAACCCAAATCATTATTTGTTTTTTCATTTTGGTTTTGGAGACAAATAATGAAGAAAATTGTTGTTTTTTTTATTTTCTTATTTTTGAAAATGAACAAATGATACACAGATTCTCCACCAACAGTTTGTCTCCATGGAGATGTTGTTTTGCTTAAAATGTTACACAAAATGGCATTAAACTCTGGCATATCCATGTTTTTGACTTGCCTAAAATGTTCCTTAGTATCTCATTAAAATTATCTATCTCCATGGAGACAAGGTGATGCTATCAGGTCAAGTTACAGGTCAGATCTCCGGAGAGGCGACCCGGCTTACAGTAAAAATACAAGATTTTTGAGGTATATAAATCAATAAAAACATCTGCAACTGAAAAGCAAGTGGTGTACTACAAGCCAGAAAAGTTACGTAATGCATCTTTAAACAGCAAAATAACTGTAGAAATAAACATGGGCCTGCCATAAAAATACAAGACAAACTAAATATATATATATATATATATATATATATATATATATATATATATATATATATATATAATAAAAAGCTACTTTTGCAGGCCTTGTACAGAAAATGTCTCCTCTACTTAAAGTTTCATAACATTTGTATTTGACTATAATTCATTTTAAAGGGCCCAGATTAAACTATTTTCTGATGTTTTAATGTCGTTTCCTCGTCACAAACAGACCTGGAGTTGTGTTTTGTTTTGATTCACAGATGTTTAACACACAAACACATCCGCAGATTTAGCCTGAGTTCTTTTCTCAAACTGAAAACACTCTGTTCCAACTTGTGATGTCATGTGGTGATACAGGAAACTCTCCACTGTGATTTTAAACTCCACACACCTTCACTAGAATCATTTGGATGATTTTGACTCTGGGATTGCCAATCTCTGTTAACTTTAAAACTACAGCTTCATGACATCACAAGGTGGAACAGAGCATTTTGAGTTTTGGAGATGTACAGATGAAAGACTAATAATGGATTATGTTTTGTTTCATTTACACAAAAATGTGTAAATTAAACAAAACACAACTCCAGGTCTGTTTTTGAGGAGAAAACAACATGGTAATACTGGAAGTGCTCCACTGTGTTTTTAAACTCCATACATACACCTTCAGTAGAATCATTTGGATGATGACAATTCCAGGGCTCCAGGTCACACCTCCAAAGCTCAAACGCTCAAATGTTCCACTTTGTGATGTCATGAAAAGGTAGTTTTCAAGTGAACAGCTCATTTTACCTTTAGTTCAGTAGACAGGGTTCCCACTCTTTTCCATGTACAAAATTTCTAAAGTTTTCCATGACTTTTCCATGACCTAAAGTGAATTTTCCATGACTTTACAGCACCTACATGTGTAGAATTGATCAGACTTTAAGGACTAAATATGAAATGTGAACTCTTTCCAATCACCTTATGGTTTGGGATTATATTTTTTTTACATCAAAATACTGTCAGTGCATTTATTGTCGTCTCTTCTAAACAAGAAAAAAAAAAAAAGTCACTCAGAAATAATCATAACAGAACGCTGTAGTTGCGTGAAAGAGATACAAAAATTCCATGACTTTTCAAGGATTTCCAAGAACGTGGGAACCCTGAGTAGAGATTGGCAATTCCAGGGTTAAAAATCTACAAAACAAAAGGCAAAGAGGAGCTGTTAACTTGAAAACTACCACTTCATGTAGAACAGAGCATTCTGAGCTTTGCAGATATAGATAGACTAATAATAAAGAGTCACTCAAACGTGTGAATGAAAAAAAACACAAGTCCAGGTCTGTTTTTGAGGAGGAAACATTAAAACATCGATCAGAAAATGTCGTAATATGGACCCTTTAAGTTTTAAGCTCTTTACACATTAAAAAAAGAAATTACAAACATGAGTAAAAGGCACTTGAGGTGAAAAAATAAGATACCGTTTAAATAATTTTAGTGTTTCGATTTAGCGGAAACAAAAACACAAAATGAAAAACATACAAAATATTTGACTTTTTTTTTGGCTTTTCAAAACTCCAAAACAGACAATTTCTCATCTTTATAGTACAGTCCTTCATTATTAAACCATTCTGTCCGTTCCCTTTATCACATGATTCTAGTAAAAAAAAAAAAAAAAACACTGCAAAAATAGAAAGTAGAATCCACTTTAAGTTAAAACGAGTAAAATTAAGAAAATCGTTAGATAAGATCCGACAAATACAGAAAGTCATTTGGAAATACAGATGTAGATTTGACTTTACAATATTGTTTTCCTCTATTTAAAAGGTGCACAGTGTAACTTTTTTTTTGCTTGTCTCCATGGAGATGTTATTGCTTTGCCTGGAATGTTCCACAGTATGACTTTAAACATTTCCATCCAGCATTTATTCATTACGGGCGTTTCTGTCGCTCAAAAATACAACATTTCCTTCTGTGAATAGGGGCGCCTCTCCACAGATCTGACCTGTAATGTAGCCTAGTGCTATAACCTGCTTAGATAGGTTTACTCTACACTGCTTAACATTCTAGACAAAGCAAAGGCGTTTCCATGGAGACAAACAAGTGACGCAGTGAGTGAACCTTTAATGACCAAAAATGTTTGCGTCTTGATGATTAATTTCCTTTTTTAAGTACTTTAAGGAGGTTTTGTGTAACGTGGAGCCCTCTTGTCTTCATGGAGATGTTATTGCTTTGTCTAGAATGTTCCACAGTAGGGCATTAAACGTTTACATTTCACGGGAGACAAGCAGAAGACGGCACGATGCAAACGTACACGGCAGAACTATGGATAGGCAAGCTTGGTTTTTTGTTTGAATAACTGAATAAAAGAGGAGTTTAATGCCGTACAGTGGAACATTGCAGGCAAAACAATAACATTTGGTTCAGACCCTCTTCCAAAAAAGTTGCGTAATAAAACTTTTTTAAACCGACGTGTCAAAACTAAGATCAAATTCTTAAAGATGCAACTTTTTTGGTCACGTCAAACGCTTTTCTCCATGAAGATGTTATTGCGTTGTCTGGAATGTTCCGCAGTATGGCATTAACGCTTTCTATCTTCACGGAGCCCAAACCAGACCAAGTTACGGGTCAGATCTGTGGAGAGGCGACCCCGCTCACAGTCACAATGTTTGTTTTTCTTGGTATTTTTGAGCGATAAAACCACCTGTAATTGAAAAAAAAAAAAAAGTAAGGCAGAGCTGTTTAAAGTCACACTGTGGGACATTCCAGGCAGAGCAATGACGTATCCATAGAAACAAGAAGGTGACGGACCCTGAATCGAAAAGTTACACAGTGCACCTTTAAGTTTTGTCGTAAAATATTGATAGACTTTGCAGTAAACCGTGAGGCAGGTTGAATCCCTTCTTTGCTAAATTGCACACAGTAGTTTGTTTGTTTTTGTGTGTGTTTGTGTTTGTGTGTGTGTTTTGTGTGTGTGTGTGTGTTTGTGTGTGTGTTTGTGTGTGTGTTTATGTCTGTGTTTGTGTGTGTGTGTGTTTGTGTGTGTATACTGTGGTCAGATGCTGAGGGTGATGCTGTGTATGGTGGTCGCCGGGATCTTTGAGTCCGTCTCGTCCCCGCAGACTCTGAAGACGACGCAGGAGGACGAGGGGATGGAGGCGGTCGCGCTCACCGTCTTCCCCGACCAGAAACCCTGAGCTCCACGTTTGTACATCTTTACTGTCACCTGGAAAAGAGAGACGGAGGAGAGAGAGGGAATGAGGGGAGGAGGGAAGGGGAGGAAAAAAAAAAGAGAGTGAGAGGAGAGAGTGTGAGAGAGATAGAGAAAGAGAAAGAGAAGAGGGAGGCAGAGAGAGAGGAGAAAGGAAGGGACCAAGAGGAAGAGAAGAGAGAAAGGGTGAGAGAAGGAAAAAGAGAGGAGATAGAAAAGAAGGGAGGAAAAAGAGAGAGAGCGAGGGAGGAGCATTAGTCAAATACTGAGTGAATTACACAGATTCTCCGTTTGGCATGGTCCCTGTTAGTGGTGTGTGTGGTTCAGGTTCAGGTAAAAACAAGCAAAGTTAGGAAAGAATAGTTAGAGCAGATTGTTCCATTTATAAATCGATAAACACATTTTCCCAACCCCAGTATTTCAAAAGGTGCAACGCCCCTATCAAATTACTCACAATAATTAATCGTGCTATTTCCAAATTCATTCAAAATGTATCTGATAAATAATTTTAAAATCATAGTTTTTACAAACATGTTCTTGTGAAGACATGTAAAGATGTACTTGACTTAATATTGGAGTTAATTAGTGATAAATCAAAATATATGTCCTTTGTTTTAGTATCAGGATGCGACAGGCATATTGTGATATATGTCATATTGTTTCGTGGCAATGCACATCCCTACTGCCTGATTCATCAGCTGGTTTCACTTCGTAGAAACCGTCTGACCTCGCAGCATTAGGATTCGTTCGCTCGACAGTAGGTGGGTACTTTTTTATTTAACCGATCGCTGCTGTTTGGTCAGGACGTATGTAATGCTCCAAATCCCGTAGGAAGAAGGACAATAACGTCTTTCCCCTTGATAAAATTCACCAAACATTCTCTTTGTTCCAGCTTTAAATCCTCCACATACAAAATGTTCGCTGCAAACTCCGGATGATTTCTTAGGCAGTCAAGTTTCCTTTTTGGTCTTTCCTGTGGATCAGTCCTGCCTATCGCCTTCACCTTTCACTATTTTTCAATTCCGTTGGGAAGGGAAACAGTTTGAACGGAAGTTTGCAGTCACACACATCTGATTTCCTTTTGCAGTTATGGAGTTTGCAAACAAATTTCTCGAGCCATTTTCCGCTGTTAGGATCCAACAACCACACAATTGTGATGTCCGAATCCCAAAACTAAAATATGACAATATCAGAACCAGAAACAAAAGTGATATGGTTCAAAAGACTTGAAAAGATTGACTTTGTCAATAGACACATCCCACTGGGAAAACAAACATGGAGGTTTGATGCTCACTTTTTTGGAAAATCCGTCCCAGTATGGATTGTGCAATGACCGGAAGTCCGACATTCTTGATGCGTCTATTATACCTGTGTATATAATATATATTATAACTCTGCACATAATAGACATATATGTGTTGTTGTTAGATTTGTACTGAAATGCAGGTACTGTAAATTATAGCTTATATTGTACAGGAAATTAAAAGTCCATATGTTCTTAGTTAATTTGGGCAGGAGAAAAAGGGGTGAGGTTAAATAAGTATTTACTTCCTCCCACTCCTTTTTTCGGACACAAGTAAAACATTTATTTTCGCTTATTATTACAGAAAATAAATATTTACTTTATGTGTTATATCTAAGTATTTATGTTCTCCATGCATGTTCTATGTATTACTGTCCCAATAAACATTCATTCATTCATTCATTCTTGTGACTAAACTCACGTCTCTACATTATTTGCTAATTTCCTTTCTCATACCTGAGTGTTTTAAAACAGCTGTAGTTCATAATACATTTTAACATCCAAACCTGCTTCACACAAAAGCAGAATTTGGACATTTTTTGGTTCGACTTTTACATGAAAAAATATCTTGGTTTCCTTGTCGTATTTGTCCGAATAACAAAATACCTCCCTGGCTTCTCTATGCTCCCATTTTCTTCCAATTTAGCATTAGCCATTTTTTCAATTACCCCTTTTTTGTCCTCCTCTTTCATCCTTTCTTTCTCTTTTTTGTCCTAACGCTCTGGGCTTTTAGTTAATGCTTTTGACTATGTTTCTTGCCCATTTCGTTGTGTCATTGTAATATGATTTTCAATGCTGCTTTTCACATCAAAAAACGAGATTAGGTATTAGTGAAAAATACCCCCTCCTTTTGTGCGGGGCCATTGTAAGGAGGTATTTTAATAGCATGTAGCACCCCCGTTAGCGCAGCGGATGCTAAAGGGACGGCACTTGTGGCTAACCCAATTATATGACAACAAAAGGAGAAAGAGAGGGTTTAGGGCATCTTTGGAACCCTGTATTTTACTTATTATATTGAAAATAGAGCAGAAAAGGGGGGATAGTGCTGTGAAGAAGTATGTGACAGAGACAGGAGGGGACAATACACACTTCAGAAACAGAAGATGTGTTAATGTGTGGAGAAAATAAAAAAAATAACACATATTGGTGGTAAAACACGAGGGGAAAAAAGACAAAATAATAGAAAGGTAGGTTGGTAGAAAGTGTTATGTTAAAATGTTGATATAAATGTTATGATATAATATGTTAAAGTTGTATAATTAAAAATGGTATGATATAAATGTTATGATAAAATGTTAAGTTATAAATATTATGTTCAAATGTTATGTTATGATAAAATGTTATGACAAAATGTTAAGTCATAAATGTTATAATCAAATGTTATGTTATAAATGTTATGATAAAATGTTAAGTTATAAATATTATGTTCAAATGTTATGTTATGATAAAATGTTAAGTCATAAATGTTATAATAAAATGTTAAGTTATAAATATTATGTTCAAATGTTATGTTATGATAAAATGTTATGTTATAAATGTTATGATAAAATGTTAAGATATAAATGTTATCTTAAATTGTTGTTATAAATGTTATGTTAAATGTTGTTACAAATGTTATGATAAAATCTTATGATATAAATGTTATGATAAAATGTTGTTATAAATGTCATGATAAAATGTTATGATATAAATGTTGTGACAAAGTGATATGTTATAAATGTTATGTCATGTTATGTTAAAATGTTATGTTGTTACAAATGTTATGATATAAATGTTGTGTTAAAATGTTATGTTTAAATGTTATGTTACAAAGGTTATTGTTACGACCCGGGTGCATCAAACATATTAAAGAGGATACAGGAGGCGAAAAGGTTACAAAAGTAAAAGTTTTTATTTTTAAGTTAATTTTAATTTACTTTAAAACGCTAAAACCCCTCCCGTGCCCCAAAAACAAAGTAACAACTAAAAGGTGGACCTGGTGAACCATCCAAACAGAAGAAAATCATGCGGCGCTGGACCAACCCCGTACAGAAAAAACGTATCCCCAAAACTAACCTTACTAACAAAAGGTTAAAACAGGACAGCCGGTCCCACCAGGTCAAACACAAAAGGCTAACAGCAACTAACAGCCACGCCACAAAACATATATAATCCATATACAAACAATATATATCCATATATTAAAAAAGGGGCGCCAGTACGTAACAGTTATGATAAAATATTATGTTAAAATGTTGTTACAAATGTTATGTTACAATTGTTATGTTAAAATGCAGAATGTATTACCGTATTTTCCAGGCTATTAGACGCGCTCTTAAGCCTCTAACCGCATCAAAAAACGATAGCACCACAATCCAGAGCACCCTATACACGAATCCACTCGGGTGTCGCAGCACGACTTCAGTAAACTACAAAGGTGCACCACCCGCAGAACACACAAACACACACGGAGCAGACAGCGACCGCACAGCGAAACACACCCACGGACACACTCATCACTCCACGCCGACGAGGAACGGAACGGAGGAACGAACCGAAAAAGCGAGTGCAATGTGCCACTTCTAGACACAACTGAACAACTGAGTCACTGCGAACACGCCGACAATCCGTTGGTCCCAGACAGCACCCTCCCTACACGCCACAACTGAACAAAGCCCAGAGTCACCGTGAACGAACAAACAAACAAAACCACTCACCCATCACACTGTTGTGTTTCATTTAAAGTCCGGTGCGGTTTATTTGTGAAAAAAGTTCGAAAATAGGCCATTTAATGACAGTGCGTCTTATAATCCAGAGCGTCTAATAGCCTGTAAAATACGGTAAACATGCATTGTGTAACTTTTCAGGACACACCACCTGCTTGTCTCAACGGAGATGTTGAATAATAATTTTGCCTTCAGTGTTCCACAGTATGGCATTAAACTAACCTATCTGTCCTATACACTGAGGACTATTATTATGAAGCAAAGCAACAAAATCTCTCATGGAAACAGACAACAGATTATATTTATTCATGTTTTGTGAAGAGAAAGTGCACAGTCACAGATATGATTACTGTGGGATTCAAACCTCAAACCCTCGGGTTAGTGGACGACCGCCAGAAAACATTTGCGCTCTAGCCAACAATTTTAATTTCTTCTTTAATCTTTAACTCTTCACCTTGAGTTTATGATCTTGTTTTAATCTAACCGCACTTACACTTCGGAAACCATACACCATATACTCGTTTAATTCCCCTAAATGAGTCCTAAATATCAGGTATCGTGTAAATTCTTTCTGCGTTTTATCTCTGAGCGACTGTTCACATCAGCCCGACCCTCCTCTGACCTCAAACTGAACCTGACATTTACACTGCACTGACTGGAGTGACCGGAGTGACTGGAGTTTGAACCCTGACGATCGCAGCCTCGTTATTACAAGTTAATGTTTTTTTTTTTTTAGTAAAATGATTCGATCAGGAAGGAAGCTCAGACTGTTCAAAGTTCACGTGTGGGGTCCAGACCTGCTCACGGTAATGTCACTGTATTTGTTTTCATGGAAATAAGTCTGAAAATTATTATTATTTTATCTGTTCAAGTATTAAGATGTGTCAGAACATCACAATCTGTGTATCATTCGTTCATTTTTTTCAATATAAAACCCAAAATAAGAAAACGAAAAAACAACAGGTTTCTTCATTATTTGTCTTCAGAACCAAAATGAAAAAAAGGAAAACGATTTGTTTTTTCAGTTTTTGATTTTGTGTGTAAATGAAAAATGAAAAAAACATAACGACCGTTTCCTGTTTACGTGACTTAAATTGCAATGCCGGACTAAACCAGGCCTGAACCAGGACTAAAACAGGGCTAAACCAGGTCTGGGACCAGACCGGAACCAGGCTGGGACTGAGACCAGGACTTAGACCTGGACCAGACCAGGACTTAGGCTGGGGCCAGGCCGGAACTGAGACCGGGACGGAGACCGGGACGGAGACCGGGACGGAGACCGGGACGGAGACCGGGACGGAGACCGGGACGGAGACCGGGACCAGACCAGGACTGAAAACGGTTTAGTCCTGTTTTAGTCCTGGTTCAGTCCTGGTTCAGTCCTGTTTTAGTCCTGGTTCAGTTCTGTTTTAGTCCAGACTCAGTCCAGGTTCAGTCTTGGTTCAGTCTTGGTTCAGTCCTGGTTCAGTCCTGTTTTAGTACTGGTTCAGTCCTGGTTTAGTCCTGGTTCAGTCCTGGTTCAGTCCTGTTTTAGTACTGGTTCAGTCCTGGTTTAGTCCTGGTTCAGTCCTGGTTTAGTCCTGGTTCAGTCCTGGTTTAGTCCTGGTTCAGTCCTGGTTTAGTCCTGGTTCAGTCCTGGTTCAGTCCGGGTTCAGTCCGGCATCGCAGTTTAAGTCACGTAAACAGGAAACAGTCGTTATCAGTTTTTTCCATTATTCATTTAAGCACAAAATAAAAAACTGAAAAAATGAATCATTATCTGTTTTTTTTTTCATTTTGGTTTTGGAGACAAATAATGGCGTAAACAGTTGTTTTTTCGTTTTCTTATTTTTGGTTTTAAATTGAAAAACGAATGAACGAATGACACAGGGATTCATCACTGTTATTCATTTAATATATTTTATTTGTAAAAATGATTTACCTTTATGATGTGACCTTTTACTTTGCCCCAGAAAGTAATAATTAAGTAATATATTTAAAGCAACGCCGTATAACTTGGACGTGGCACTTCAGTTATACCGTTCTATTGAAACACGAAGTTAAAACTCTACTTCAGAGCATTCTACATGGGATAGATGCGTTTTACACCATATTTTGGAATATTATACGCATGCTTTTTGTAATAAAAGCATAAATAAAAGCTTTATTTTTGTCTATTTTTTGTCTAAAAAGTTACACAGTGGGGCTTTAAGGCTGACAAGCACAGGGTATAGTTCAATATTAAGGATGGGACGAGACACAATTTCCACAAGACTAAATGAGATACAAGTTTGGCTCCACAAAAACGAGACAAAACGAGATTTTAACATCATTCCTAATATAGAAATTTCACGATTCGGTTTCCAGTTTTGGCCTCACAATGTTGTATTTATTTTATTTCATATTTTTGTTTCCATTCTAGTGCTGCTTTCTGGAAACTGTTAAAAAGACGTAACTCACCAACACGTAACCCTTTTTTGTCCAATCCAGATGTAAACACTGGAAAAATCTCACAAGATAATTTTTCTCATGTGTGCACGATCTTGTGGCCAGTGAGGGTTGTTGAACTTCTGGTTATGTCCTTGTTGGTTGAAGATTTGATGATGGGGCACATTTATGAAGCTGGTGGAGAATACACGAGACATTTCCACAGATATTCTGCCCTTGAAAACCATTCATCGGAAGTTCTGCAACCCTACAGCGCGGCACTTCCTGTCAATTTTGTCTGATGAGATCTTGCACCATCCCTATTCAATATACAACACTAATGATACAAATAATACCACAATAAAGCAATATGCAGAAAAATAGCCTATGTAAATGTAAAAAAAAAGTCAAAACTAAAATTATGAAATGACCAAATTCACTCCTGCAAACTCATTTTTTGTAGTGTAAAGTCAGAGCCAGTTCAGATCTGGAGTCATGAACTTAAAGAGGAGGTCGTTCACAGGTTCAGATGTAACAGGATATTTTATAATTATTGTATTTTCACTAAAGTTTGTCAGAAGAAACCAAACTTGACTCCTGACAAGACGAGACAGGCCCCTGCTGTTTGAGAATGTCGTTTAACGCAGAGAACATTATGTCTGTATCTTAATAATTACAGCTTTTATGATTTTATAATTGTACCAACTCAACTTTGGTGTAGTTCTGGTTTTCCAACTATTTTTTTTTTTTTTTTTCTTGCTCTGGGACACTTCTCCATTTGCTCGTTTTCCGTGAATATTGGCTCTTGTCTCTTTCACTGCTGGATTTTCTAACTTTCTTTTGCATGAATCAACAATTTTGTAGAGATTTTGGGCTTTGGACGAAAATAGAATTGAGTAAAGATCAGATCTACTTCGACCTTCGAACATTTTCCGAGAGGGACAAAGTTGAAGAAAGTATTTTTACAGTTGGATAAACAGGAGCAGATCCCGAGGGCTTCAACTGGTGTCAAACTGAAGTATTTAGTCTCAGTTTCAAAGACTTCTACCTTTCCCCTCTTTCTCTCTCGTTTTCCGTTTCTTTCTCCTGTTCTCTCTCTCTTTTTCTGTCTCTTTCTATCTCTCCCGCTTATCTCCCCCTCTCTCTCACTCTCTCCTCACTCCTGCTCCTCTCTGTTTCTCTTGCTCTCTCACGTTCTCTTGTTTCTCTCTCTCTTTTCTGTCTATTTCTGTGTCTCCCTCTCTCCTGCTCATCCTCCCCTCTCTCTCACTCTCTCCTCATTCCTGCGCCTCTCTCTGTTTTTTTCTGTCTCTTTCTCTCTCTCCTGCTCATCTCTCTCTCTGCTGCTCCACTCTCTCATTCTGTCTCTAGCTGCTCTCTCTCTCCCCCTCTTTCTGCTCCTCTCGCTCTCTCCTCCTCTTTCTGCTACTCACTCTCTCCTGTTTCTGCTCTTCTCTCTTCTGCTCCTCTCTCTCTCTCTCTCTCTGTCCTGCTCCTCACTCTCTCTCCCCCTCTTTCTGCTCCTCTCTCCCTCACTCTCCCTGTTTCTGTTCCTCTCGCTCTCACTCTCCCCTGTTTCTGTCTCTCTCTCTTCTGCTCTCTCTCTCTCTCTCTCTCTCTCTCTCTCTCTGCTCCTCTCTCTCTCTCTTCTGCTCCTCTCTCTCTCTCTCTCTCTCTGCTCTCTCTCTCTCTCTCTCTGTTCTCTCTCTCTCTCTCTCTCTGCTCTCTCTCTCTCTCTCTCTCTCTCTCTCTGTCTCTCTCTCTCTCTCTCTCTCTCTCTCTGCTCTCTCTCTCTCTCTCTCTCTGTCTCTCTCTCTCTCTCTCTCTCTCTCTCTCCTGTCTCTCTCTCTCTCTCTCTCTCTCTCTCTCTGCTCTCTCTCTTCTGATCTCTCTCTCTCTCTCTCTCTCTGCTCTCTCTCTCTCTCTCTCTCTCTCTCTCTCTCTCTCTCTCTCTCTCTTCTGCTCTCTCTCTCTCTCTCTCTCTCTCTCTCTCTCTGCTCTCTCTCTCTCTCTCTCTGCTCTCTCTCTCTCTCTCTCTCTCTCTCTCTCTCTCTCTCCTGCTCTCTCTCTCTCTCTCTCTCTCTCTCCTGCTCTCTCTCTCTCTCTCTCTCTCTCTCTCTCTCTGTCTCTCTCTCTCTCTCTCTCTCTCTCTGCTCTCTCTCTCTCTCTCTCTCTGCTCTCTCTCTCTCTCTCTCTGCTCTCTCTCTCTCTCTCTCTCTCTCTCTCTCTCTCTCTCTCTCTCTCTCTTCTGCTCTCCTCTCTCTCTCTCTCTCTCTCTCTCTCTCTCTCTCTCTCTCTCTCTCTCTCTCTCTCTCTCTCTCTCTCTCTCTCTCTCTCTCTCTCTCTCTCTCTCTCTCTCTCTCTCTCTTCTGCTCCTCTCTCTCTCTCTCCTGCTCCTCTCTCTCTCTCTCTCTGCTCTCTCTCTCTCTCTCTCTCTCTCTCTCTCTCTCTCTCTCTCTCTTCTGCTCTCTCTCTCTCTCTCTCTTCTCTCTCTCTCTCTCTCTCTCTCTGCTCTCTCTCTCTCTCTCTCTCTCTCTCTCTCTCTCTGCTCTCTCTCTCTCTCTCTCTCTCTGCTCTCTCTCTCTCTCTCTCTCTCTCTCTCTCTGCTCCTCTCTCTCTCTCTCTCTGCTCTCTCTCTCTCTCTCTCTCTCTCTCCTCTCTCTCTCTCTGCTCTCTCTCTCTCTCTCTCTCTCTCTCTCTCTCTCTGCCTCTCTCTCTCTCTCTGCTCTCTCTCTCTCTCTGCTCTCTCTCTCTCTCTCTCTCTCTGCTCCTCTCTCTCTCTCTCTCTCTCTCTCTCTCTCCTGCTCCTCTCTCTCTCTCTCTCTTCTGCTCCTCTCTCTCTCTTCTGCTCCTCTCTCTCTCTCTCCTGCTCCTCTCTCTCTCTCTCTCTCTCTCTCTCTCTCTCTCCTACTCCTCTCTCTCTCCCTCCTAAACTTCTGTTGCTTTCTCTCCCTCCTGCTCCTGTCGCTTTCGCTCTCTCTTCTGCTCCTCTCTCTCTCACTCTCTCCTGTTTCTCTTCTGCTCCCCTCTCTCTCTCTTTCTCTCTCTCTCTGTCCTGCTCATCTGTCTCTTTCTCTGTCTGTCTGTCTGTCTCTCAGTCTCCTCTCTCTTTCTTTCTTCTTTTTTTGAAAAATGTCATGTTTCAGATTTCCCTCTTTCTCGCACTCTTTCTTCTGCTCCTCTTTCTCTCCCTCTTTTCTCCCTCTCTTCTCTCTTTCTCCATCTCTCTTCTTCTTTTTAAAAAATGTCATGTTTCAGATTTCATCTTCTCTGTGTGTAAAAACACGCCTCGGGATCCTGCTTCACCTTTTGGCCCCAAACCTCAACACTTCATTCATAAAAACGACTCTTTACAAACACGACAAAGTTAAAGTCACAACAGAGACGAAGAGTTCGGTGATCGTTTTCCTGTCGGGGAATTCACAGCACAGATTTGTGAAATAAAGTAACCTACATTTGGACAAAAGAGCGTTTTCTATTGTTTTCTACAGTCACACGAGTCTCACACTTTGTTTTAATTGATTGTTTTGACAGTGTGGGAAAAAACACGTTTCTTGCTGTTTTCATAAAGTAACAAGACCTGGGTTGGACCTGGTGAATTCCCGGTTTAGATTTGGTTTAGATCTTGTTAGTCCTGGTTATATCTCTATATTTTTTTGGCCTGTTCTGCTGTTTTACCCTCCACAAAAGTTACACAGTGCAACTTTACATTTATTTACTTGTGAGTTTAGTGTTTTGTTCAGTGATTCTGCTGAAATCTGTGATGTTTTTCAGTCCCATGTGATTTTTTTTTTCTTTCTTTCCTTTTTCCTCGTAAACAGTCGTATTTGTTTTGATGCAGATGAATCATGTTTGTCTCTGATTGGCTGATCCACCTGTCAATCATGCCCATGTGAACTCATGCCAGTCACATCTTCATAAACAACTGGAGAAGGGTCTAAACCAGGTCTAAACCTGGTCTAAACCATGTCTAAACCAGGTCTAAACCAGATCTGAACCAGGTCTGAAGCAGGTCTAAACCAGGCCTAAACCAGGACTAAACCAGGTCTAAACCAGGTCTAAACCAGGTCTAAACCAGATCTGAACCAGGTCTGAAGCAGGTCTAAACCAGGCCTAAACCAGGACTAAACCAGGTCTAAACCAGGTCTGAACCAGGTCTAAATCAAACCAGGTCTGAACAGGTCAAACCAGGTCTAAACCAGGTAAACCAGGACTAAACCAGGTCTAAACCAGGTCTAAACCAGGTCTGAACCAGGTCTGAACCAGGTCTGAACCAGGTATAAACCAGGTATAACCCAAGTCTAAATCAGGTCTTAACAAGGACCAACCCAGGTCTAAACCAGGTCTAAACCAGGTCTGAACCAGGTCTGAACCAGGACCAACCCAGGTCTAAACCAGTTCTAAACTAGGTCTAAACCAGAACCAACCCAGATTTAAACCAGGTCTAAACCAAGTCTTAACAAGGACCAACTCAGGTCTAATCCAGGTCTGAACCAGGTCTAACTCAGGACTAACTCGGGTCTGAACCAGCTCTTAACAAGGACCAACCCAGGTCTAACCCAGAGCTTTACCATGTCTGAACGAGGGTCTAAACCAGCTCTAACCCAAGTCTAAACCAGGTTTAATCTAAGTCTAAACCAGGTCTCACCCAGGTCTAACCCAGGTCTAAACAAGGTTTAACCCAAGTCTAAACCAAGTCTGAACCAGGGCTAACCCAAGTTCAAACCAGGTCTTAACAAGAACCAACTGGTCTAAACCAGGTCTGAATCAGGTCTAAACCAGGACTAAACCAGGCCTCTTGTAACAGGAAACCGCTGTGAGTAACTTTAAATACATTTCCCACTAGAGCATTAAAACATTAAAACATGAACGCACTGAGTCTCTTCTTCTCAACGGGTCTGGTCTGGTCTTAAAAGGTTACGATTTTCGCCTGATTAAATTTTTGTTTAACTTTATTAACCCCGAGGCGCACAGACTGAACAATGAGCGAGTGCATTACGGAGGGACGGGGGGGCTCTACATGGACGTGCTCCGCAGAATCACAGCCGCACAGACAATGGGACAAGTGTGTGATAAACAGTTTATGGACATTTAGGCCAAAGTGAAACAGATGGTATGACTCTCGAATATGAAGTGGAGCGGGTAATGGACCACACACAAGCCCAAAATCACATCTAGAAGAGTTTAAAATTCTATAGCTCCGTGAATATATGTCATAATTTAATAATAAAAAAGAAATCTTAAACAAAACTGACTTTTTTGAGCTTTCTACCATGTTATAGTGTTGTTTCCTCATCAAAAACATGTCTGAGTTGCCGATACGATACATACCTCGATGCAAAGGCCACGACACGTTAATAATCTTGATACAGTGCACTTTCGGTTCGATATGATATATTTCAAATTGATTTGTTATGGTTCAGTAAAAATAATAGCTATACCATGGCTGTGATACAAAAAGTCTTTGTTAAACCAGTTTAATCATCAAAAACACAGTTCCCTCTATCTTTTTTTTTTTTTTTTTTTTTTAGCTATACAAGCATCACGAATTTTGGACTTCTGGTCATTGTGGAATGCAGACTGGGAAGGATTTCCCGAAAAAAGTGAGCGCCATCAAAGCAAAATCCCGATCCCTCGCTCAACCTCGGTTATGAATTTAAAAAGTCAACGCCAAAGCGAAAGGCACCAGCTGTTCACCAAGAAACATCTTCCACTGCAAAGAGACCAAGACGTGATGTTGCTGTAAAGTCAGTCGAACAAGAAAGTGCAGCTCAGTCTGTTTGTCTTCTGCATCTTTCCATTAACAAACGGGATTTTGCTTTGTTGTCGCTCCACATACAAAATGTTCACTGCAAACTCAGGATGATTTAGGCAGTTAAAGTTTTCCTTTTTGGTCCTTCCTGTGTAGGAAACCTGCCCATCGCCTTCAATTTTCACTATTTTTAAATTCTGTTGGGAAGAGAAACAGTTTGAACGGAGGTTTGCAGTCACACACATCTGATTCACTTTTGCAGTTACGGAGTTCACAAACTTCCGAAGCCCATTTCTCGAGCTGTTTTCCGCTGTTAGGATCCAACAACCACACAATTACGATGTGCGAATCCCAAAACTAAAATATGACAATATCAGAACCAGAAACAAATGTGATATGGTTCAAAAGACTTGAAAAGATCGACTTTGACAATAGACGCATCCCACTGGGAAAACAAACACGGCGGTTTTATGCTCACTTTATCGTAAAATCCTTCCCAGTATGTATTGCGCAATGACCGGGAGTCTGAAATTCGTGACGCATGTATTGTTGCACCATAACTCTTAATTTAAGCAAAGACACTTATAATTCAATATATTGTGATGGTCCACGATACGATATCACGATATTTCGGTTATTGTTACACCCCTACTAATAAATGGATAATAGTTTTATGTTTTATAGACCTCTAACTGTACAACATCCAAGCCTTGCCTTCTTATATCGACTTGAATTTCTTGCGACCGCTAAAACGAGTAGCTCTCTGGCATTTTCGTTCTGTAAAGGAGGCTCTTTAAAGGCCGTGATGTAAACTCCTTTATTTGATTTAGTCTCTTTTCTTGTGTAAAAGTGAATTGCTCAGATGAACCGTGATAATAGAGATCCAGATTAAACTCATGAATAAAACACGGCGAGGGCAGACACTTCATTCTATCTGAAAAGCCATTGTGTTTAATTGAGGAGATTAAAACTGAACTGGACAAATTTAGACTCTCTCTGTGATAATGAACTCAGATTCAGCGACAAAAACAGCCGTGGACGTGATCGATTTGGGTTAAAATATGTCTTAAAGTTAAAATTTAAACACGTACAGAAACTTCAGAGACTGGAGCAGAGTCTAACGACGACTAGCATGCTAACGTGCACTTCCTGATTATCAGACATCACAGTATTTTGCAGTTAGACACACAAAACACAAAACTAAACGAATCCAATAATACGTTTGTAGTTTGTAGAGGTTAAACTACAGGGTTAGCAGCTTTGTTTATGTTACTTAAAGGTGCATTGTGTAACTTTTTTTTACTTATTTCCATGTTATTGTTTTGCCAGGAATGTTACACAGTGTGGCATTAAAGAGCGAGTACTTTGCTTTACTTTTTAAATCACCAGTGTTACATTTTATTGTTGAAAATGCTATAGTCGTATTAAAATGTTTACGTTTCACTTTCGTTTTTGGAGCTCCGAGTCTGTTCTCCTTTTGCTCTCAGCGCTAAGTCACTCCCCCTTCAGAGCGCCATCACAACGCAAATCAGCGTAAAGAGACTCCTGCACATCACATCAGGTTTGTGAAGTCGCAGTGTACAGTTTTGAGTCATGTTTTTGTATATTTACGGAGATTTATTGTCATGTGGGAGCGTGGGTGATGTAGGCTTGTGGGCGGAGCTTCGTACAGAACCATACAGCTAAACGTAAAGAGGGTTTGAATAGGGCCTGGGAGAGATCGCTATATTACTCAAACATGCATGGATGACTCTAATAATAATTTGAATAATAATTAACCCGAATAATTTTAACTGGATCTGATGCTGATGCTTGCGCCGTATATGGACTGAACCAGGACTAAACCAAAACTGAACCAGGATTAAACCAGGTCTAAACCAGGACTGAACCAGGACTGAACCAGGATTAAACCAGATCTAAACCAGGACTGAACCAGGACTAAACCAGAACTGAACCAGGATTAAACCAGGTCTAAACCAGGACTGAACCAGGACTGAACCAGAACTGAACCAGGACTGAACCAGAACTGAACCAGGATTAAACCAGGTCTAAACCAGGACTGAACCAGGACTAAACCAGACCTGAACCAGGATTAAACCAGGTCTAAACCAGGACTGAACCAGGACTAAACCAGAACTGAACCAGGATTAAACCAGGTCTAAACCAGGACTGAACCAGGACTAAACCAGACCTGAACCAGGATTAAACCAGGTCTAAACCAGGACTGAACCAGGACTGAACCAGAACTGAACCAGGACTGAACCAGAACTGAACCAGGATTAAACCAGGTCTAAACCAGGACTGAACCAGGACTAAACCAGACCTGAACCAGGATTAAACCAGGTCTAAACCAGGACTGAACCAGGACTAAACCAGAACTGAACCAGGATTAAACCAGGTCTAAACCAGGACTGAACCAGGACTAAACCAGACCTGAACCAGGATTAAACCAGGTCTAAACCAGGACTAAACCAGGACTGAACCAGGACTGAACCAGAACTGAACCAGGATTAAACCAGGTCTAAACCAGGACTGAACCAGGACTAAACCAGGATTAAACCAAGTCTAAACCAGGACTGAACCAGGACTAAACCAGAACTGAACCAGGATTAAACCAGGTCTAAACCAGGACTAAACCAGAACTGAACCAGGATTAAACCAGGTCTAAACCGAGGACTGAACCGAGGACTAAACTAGGACTAAACCAGAGCTGAACCAGGACTGAACCAGGTCAGAGCGGAGTTCTACGCCGGTCCTTTCGCCCGCGGTCACCCGACGGTCTACATGGGCGCTTCTCCGGCGTTTTACCGCAGCTGATTGATGTTGATATCGCGGTGATTTTAGCTAATTTGTATGAAGAAAAACTAAAAACCCACCACTTCAATCCAGGTTAAAAAAGCTTTGTGACGTGCGTTACTCACATTTGTACAGAGTAAAATATTATTATTTTTTTCCCTGTAATGCTGTAACATTACTGCGTTACAGCAAAAAGCAAAACATTACAGTAATTCATTACTTTTATAACATGTTACTCCCGACACAATAATCCAAAAAATAACAAAACATCATATCGAGGCACTTTGATATCGTTACATCCCTCGTTATACAGCATGTTGCAAATTCATAAAAGTTAATTCCCAGTGAAAACATATGCATGAGGTCCTCTTATTTACTCTTGGCAATATAACGATACAGCAGCCCATGATATCGATACTGTATCATCACATTAAACGATACGATATACTGATATTTCAGTATTTTTGCGCACTCCTACTGAAGAGGTTTTAGAGTCATCCATGAATCCGTGTATCAGTCGTTCATTTGTTTTTCATTATTTGTCTCCAAAACCAAAATTAAAAAACGGATAATGACCGTTTCCCATTTCTGTGACTTAAACTGTGATGCGCCACATAGGGACTGAACCAGGACTGAACCAGGTCCGAGACCAGACAGGAACCAGACTGGGACTGAGACCAGGACTGAGGCCGGGACCAGACCAGGACCAGACCGTGATTGCGACCGGGACTGAGACCGGAACCAGACCAGAACTGAAAATGGTTTAGTCCTGTTTTAGTCCTGGTTCAGTTCATATGCAGCACAATAGTTGCAGTTTAAGTCACGGAAATAAAATGCTTGCAACACAATAATCTGAAAAATAACAAAACATCGTATCGAGGCACTTTGATATTGTTACATCCCTCGTTATACAGCTTAGCGCTTGTTGCAAATTCATAAAAGTTAATTCCCAGTGAAAATATATGCATGAGGTCCTCTTATTTAACAAAATATTCAAATGCAGAGGCACCGTGTTTGCGCTATAGAGTTAAGTACACTGAACTGAATTAACAAAAGAGGAAGTGAAGAGCTCTCAGCGGTAACCAGGCGGCCATTTTACCTCCAAACTCACGTCCTGCGAGAGTCCTCCACCAAAACACGTCCAACACAACTAATCAAAGCTATTACACAACGCGGCGTACGAAATGTCTTCTCCAATTTAACGCGGATACTTGTGATGCTACGAGTGTCCGTTCCTTGTAATTGAATGGTTGGCGTCGCCGTTACACAAGCTCTTCTGGAAATTATTAGCGATTCCGGGCGTCTTTTTGAGAGCCGCATTACAATTACAGAAATCGAAGCAATTTTCAGCCGGAAAAATGGTCTCGTATGAATCAATTTGTGATAAAAAACTTTGCAGGACCAGCTTCATTTGGTTCGATTATTTTTCTATCAGCGTTAACGGGACTTTTGATGGAGCGAAATCGAGGAAATTTTCGAGTTTTGTGGGAAGGTTTGGGGTAATTGGAGAAGTTGGTTGGATTCGAGGGACATTACGTGAAATAAGACGGCAATTTGAGATAATCGTTATAGTTTAATAAAGTTAAATTAAAAGTAAAACGAGGCAGGAGACTCGAAAGTGCAAAGAACAGTACAATTCTGAATATTGGCCTTGAGTTGTGTAATTCTGAGTTATAGTTAAAGTCACAATATGTAACTTTTTTTTTTTTTTTTGCCAAAATTAGATGAAAATAAATGCTTTTAATTAGTTCTAGTTCAGTTCTGGTTCAGTCCTAGTTTAGTCTTGGTTTAGTTCTGGTTCAGTCTTGCTTTAATTTTGGTTTAGTCCTGGTTCAGTCTTGGTTCAGTCCTTGTTCAGTCCTGGTTTAGTCCTGGTTTAGTCCTTGTTTAGTCCAGGCTGAATCCTGGTTCAGTCATAGTTCAGTTCGGGTTCAGTTCTGGTTTAGTCCTTGTTCAGTCCTGGTTCGGTCCTGGTTTAGTTCTGGCTCAGGTCTGGTTTAGTTCTGGTTCAGTTCTGGTTCAGTGTTGGATCAGTCATGGTTCAGTCCTTGTTCAGTCTTGGTTTAGTCCTGGTTCATCCTGGTTCAGTCCTGGTTTAATCCTGGTTCCGCCATGGTTTAGTCCTGGTTTAGTCCTGGTTCAGTCTTGGTTCAGTCCTGGTTCAGTCCTGGTTTATTCCTGGTTCAGCCCTGGTTCAGCCCTGGTTCAGTCCTTGTTCAGTCCTGGTTTAGTCCTTGTTCAGTCCTGTTAGTCCTGGTTTAGTCCTGGTTTAGTCCTGGTTTAGTCCTGTTTAGTCCTGGTTCATTCTGATGCTGCAGTTCAGAATAAAAGACAAATGTTTGAACAAGAAGAGAGGAAGCCATTTTGAGAACAATGACCGATGTTACCGCGGCAACAAGTCTTATTATTACTATTATTATTATGAATGCTCATTTTTGGGATAACGGGTCAGACGGGTTTTAAATCAGATGGTAAAACTGGGACGTATTGTTGAAGTTATTGTAATTACGTAACATTAATTTCCTGCTTTTGAACTTGAAATGAAAACTCTCTCCTCCTGAAACATGTTCTTTTGTTCACTGGTTTAGTTCGTCCTGGTTTAGTCCTGGTTTAGACCTGGTTTTAATCTGGGTTAGGATTTGTTTAGTCCTAATTTAGTCCTGGTTCAATTCTGGTTTAATCCTGATTCAGTCATAGGTCAGTTCTGGTTCTGATTCAATTTTAGGTCAGTCTTCGTTCGGTCTTGGTTTAGTCCTGGTTCAGCCCTGGTTCAGTCCTGATTCAGTCCTGGTTCAGTCTTGGTTTAGTTCTGGATTAGTCCTGGTTCAATCCTTGTTCAGTTCTGGTTTAGTCCTAGTTTAGTCCTAGTTCAGTCCTGGTTTAGCCCTGGTTTAGTCCTGATTCAGTCCTGGTTTAGTCTTGGTTTAGTCCTGGTTTCGTCCTGGTTCTGTCCTAGTTCAGTCCTGATTTAGTCCTTATTTAGTCCTGGTTCAGTCCCGGTTTATTCCTGATTTAGTCCTGATTCAGTTCGCATTCAGTCCTGATTCAGTCCTGGTTCAGTCCTGGTTTAGTCCTGGTTTAGTCCTGGTTCAGACCTGGTGGTTCAGTCCTGGTTTAGTCCTTTTTCAGCCCTGGTTTAGTCCTGAATTATTCCTGGTTCAGTCCTGGTTTAGTCTTAACATAATCAGATGTTAAAACCTGAGCAGCAGTAATATTATATTCATTGTTTATTGGAGTAAAAATGAAAATACTCTCTATGTCTTACTTTCATGATTTTATGGAGGAGTGACAGTCAAACAAACACTACTGGTACTATGTATGACCAGTTACTGCCACCTGCTGGTTACTGATAGAAAAAATAGATGTGCAGTTAAATGTAAGTGTTTAAATGAGGTTAAAACAATATCTGCTGTTACAGTCCAAGAGTCACGAGCTGTTTTCAGATTTGTGCAATCTGAAAACCACCAATGGGTAGTTTGGTTTTATTGGTTCTAGACTGTGATAATAATCGTAGATGAGGGGCAAGGTCCAGATTTCCATATTGTTTATTGTATTTTGTATTGTGTATTGTATTTTACCATGAAATATTCAGAAGGTAAAGTTGAAAATTTTAAATTTCTATTACTGACTAGACCCACGAATTCACTATTACAACAGAAATCTGCATTTTAATAAAATTCAACTCACCTGTTACCAGAGGAGGGACCAAGACATTGTTTTGCGAGTCTCAAGTGAGTCTCGAGTCTTTGACCTCAAGTCTGAGTCAAGTCCCAAGTCAAATACAGGCAAGTCCAAGTCGAGTCTCGAGTCACTGGCCCATAAGTCCAAGTCAAGTCCAGGTCGTCTGCTTTGAGCTTCAAGTCATTTCAAGTCTTTAAACCAAAGTACCAAATATAGATTGGATTTTTGCAATTTATATGAAGTTTAAACTAAATTGTACTTAAAAGTCATGGTATATTTATATATAAGTGTTGTAGAAAATGCAAATTTTTCCTTTTTAAATGTCTTGACAAGATCTTAGTGTGAATCATTATGGTCGGAATAGAATTAATTAAGATTTAAAAGTGCTAATTATCAGTTATTTTGTCATGAAGGATCATGTTCTGTGTAGTTCCCTCTGTTTTACTGTATTGTACTGTATATTACTGTAGTACTTTTGAGGATACCGCATCACAGTACTTCAGTTTCATCCAAAGTAACAAAGAGAAGTGGGAGGGACATGTTCCAGTTTGTTCCTTTAAAATTAATCACCACATTTATCAACTGTAAAGAGAAAAGTATTTTCTAAAAACATATATTTTTTTTAGCAGAAGCATCAAGTTTTCTCAAGTTGAAGGGCTCAAGTCCGAGTCAAGTCCCAAGTCACTGACCTTCAAGTCTAAGTTGAGTCCCAAGTCTTAATCCATTTTATCAAGTCAAGTCTCAAGTCCTAAAAATAGTGACTCAAGTCTGACTCGAGTCAAGTCACTCTGCCTGTTGCCCATTTATATTAATTAATACTAATTACTGGCCTAGTACAGCATGTTGTGACGTCATCTGAAAACCAGCAGTTAATTCTACCTCCACGTTCCTCTCGAGTTCTCACCTGCGGCGTGTGCCCGAGCAGAGCCCACAGAGAGTCCGCAGACAGGGCCTTGTTTCGGCTGAACTCGATGCTTTGAGTCTGGGTCCGGTCCAGAGCGATGAAGGGACAGTCCTGGAAGTCGCCCCTCAGCTCCTCTCCGCTCTGCAGCTTCAGCAGGTCCCAGGTCCCCACACGAGACAGAACCGAGCGCACGGAGCCCAGCTGGGAGTAAGACAGGTGACCTAGACGAGAGAGGAACGACATTATGAGATCAGACTTTAAAGACGCACTATTTTATGTGACCCAGTAATCAACACAGAT
This sequence comes from Boleophthalmus pectinirostris, assembly GCF_026225935.1. Classification (NCBI taxonomy): domain Eukaryota; kingdom Metazoa; phylum Chordata; class Actinopteri; order Gobiiformes; family Gobiidae; genus Boleophthalmus; species Boleophthalmus pectinirostris. The sequence continues at coordinate 33,011,921 of NW_026571047.1, forward strand.
GGGTGCAGTTATAATGTAGATGTATACAGTAAGTTCTTGGGTCTAGTCAGTAAGAGCTTGTAAATAATGTGTGAATTTGGATATTTCATGGCAAACTACAACATAATTAATAGAGGGTATGATGTAAAAAAAACACCACAAAATTACATAGTGCACCTTTAAGTCTTAATTCTAGCTATTGCATCTAATTTAAAATGTTGTTTACTTATTTTATTTTATTTATCTCCATCGTACCAGAGATCCATGATGGCGTGAGAGCGTCTGAAATCCAGCCCACGTATCCCTCTCTGAAGGAGCAGAGGAAGTCCTGGACCCGGGTCTGGACCAGGATCTCGGTCTGGTTCTGCAGAGTCTGGTCCAGGTCCAGGTCTGAGGACAGGAAGAGGACACGAGGGAAAAACAGACGATCACGGACAGAGACGCCGCTGCGCCTCAGGTGAGCGACGAGGGACTGAGTCTTCTTCTGCGGGGACACAAGAGGACATGAGCGTGAGATTTAAGGCGCATTGTGTAAGAGTTTTGATTGGAGGTCCATCACCTGTTTGTTTCTATGGATACGTCCTCGCTCTGCCTGAAATGTTCCACAGTGTGACATTAAACAGCTCTACTTTACATTTATGCAATTACAGGTGGTTTTATAGCTCAAAAATACCTAAAAAAAACAGACATTCTGACTGTGAGCGGGGTCGCCTCTCCACAGATCTGATCTGTAACTTGGTCTGGTTTGGTCTCTATGAAAATAGAAATGTTTAATGCCATACTGTGAAACATTCCAGACCAAGCAATAAAATCTCCATGGAGACAACCAGAAAAGTTACACAATGTACTAAAAAAAAAACAAAAAAAACCCCCACAGAAACTACTACTACTACAACTACTACTACCACTCCTACTATAACTACTACTACAACAACTACTACTACCACTACTCCTACTACTCCTACTACTCCTACTACTACTACTACTACTACAACTACTACTACTACTACTACTACTACTACCTACTCCTACTACTCCTACTACTCCTACTACTACCTACTACTACTACTACTACAACAACTACTACTACTACTACTCTACTACTCCTACTACTACTACTATAACCACTACTACTATAACTACTAATACAAATACTAATCAATAATCCAAAATACAGGGAAAAAATCTATTTTTTTTGGGATTGCACTATTCTGAAATCTTATTGGTCACAGATTTGGAGTCATATAAATCATGTTTTTGGGTCTAAACTGATGTTTACTTTTGAGTGTTTATACTTGGGAGATGTTAATGTCCAGAATTGGAGAAATGATGATACAAAGTTATTGGCAACCCTGTTTGTAGCAAGCAAAAAAAAAAAAAAAACATGACAAGAAAACAGCAAAGGGTGGATCCTCCATCAATAGAGGAGTAGAGAGAAAGAGTCTATGAAATCTACGTGATGGAAAAGAAAAGCTGCGTTTCACCCTTCGGACCCAAAGAGACTCTTTTTACGAAATGGACCGAGTATGTGAAACTTATTAGATTGGACTTTTTCTGAAAACTAATAAACACATCTCGATCGATATTTCAATGAACGACTGTAACAGCACTCTTTGTATTATTGAAAAATGTAAAAAATTAAAAATTACAAAATACAGGGAATAATACAATTTACACATAAGGAAGGCATTTTAAACCTTCATTTAACAGAATCAAGGTGTTCAGCAGATTTCTGAAGGATTATTTAAAAAAAAAGATTTATTTTTGTAATAATTTGGGACAATATTACCCTCTCATTTTTAATTTTAGAAAGTAGAAATGTAGCTTTTCAAAAAGTGAGATAAAAAAGTATTAATTCAATGCCTGAGCTTTTTAAAACTGCTTTATTTGACTCGTGTTTGGTTTTTGGTTTTATCATCAGGTCAAATCTATAAGAGAGAAAAGTCAGTGTGTCCCGTATGGAGACAGCTGTGTTTATGCACCTGCTCCTCCCCCAGGAACATTTAAAGAACATCAGACTTTCAAATTAAGAGCCCCGTTTAACACAATCACACTCTTTCAAATTAAGAGCCCCACTTTAGCTTTAGGAAATGGGATTAAATTTACATAAAAATGACAGAAATTACACAGTTCAGTTTAGTCCTGGTTTAGTCCTGGTTCGGTTCTGGTTAAGTCCTGGTTTAGCCCTGCTTTAGTCCTGCTTCAGTCCTAAATTAGTCCTAGTCCAGTCCTGGTTCAGTCTCGCTTTAGACCTGCTTTAGTCCTGGTTTGGTCCTACTTTAGTTCTGATTCAGTCCTGCTTTAGTCCTAAATTAGTCCTGGTTCAGTCCTGCTTTCAGTCCTAGTCCTTCAGTCCTTTAGTCCTGAATTAGCTTTAGTCCTTTAGTCCTGCTTTAGTCCTGGTTCAGTCCCAGTTCAGTCCTGGTTTAGTCCTGATTTAGTTTAGTCCTTAGCTTTACCTGCTTTAGTCCTGCTTTAGTCCTAGTTGCTTTAGTCCTGGTTTAGTCCTAGTCCTTTAGTCCTAGTTTTCAGTCCTGGTTTAGTCCTTTAGTCCTGGTTTGTTTAGTCCTGTTTAGTCCTTTAGTCCTTTAGTTTTCCTTTGTCCTTTAGTCCTGGTTTAGTCCTGCTTTAGTCCTGTTTAGTCCTGTTTATTTAGCTTTAGTCCTGGTTTAGTCCTGCTTTAGTCCTGGTTTGGTCCTGGTTAGTCTCTGTATTCACCTTTATGGCTCTGACTGGATCTTCCGTCTGTTCGATTCTCGTGTTGGTGAAGTTCGTTTCTTCTTCTCTGACTTGAATTTGCCATTTTGAGTTTTGCACCGAGACTTTTCCGCTCCACGTTTTCACATCGATGCAGAAGATCCCATGACCTAAAAGAGAGTAAACCGAAAATAATAATAATCTGAAATGTTAAAAGTGCAGCGTGTAATTTTTCTGATGTAGGGTCTGCTGCCTGCTCGTCTCCTTGGATGTTCCACAGTGTTGCATTAAACATTTATCCAGCATTTATTTAATAACAGGTGTTTACATGTCTGTCTCCATGGAGATAAATAAGTTTAATGTCGCACTGTGGAACATTCCAGGCAAAGCAATAACATCAGGTGGCGGGTCCTACACCAGTAAAGTTATGCAATGTGCCTTTAATCTTATTCAAACTAATTTTAGAAGTATTTTAATATAAAAACCTGTACATATAATCACTTCAATGGACTAAAAAAAACATACATATTACAATTATTGCTCCAGAGACTTGAAATTGTGAGATAAATAAATTAATTAATTCCATCCAAACAAAGGAAAAATTTACACACAAGGAATTTCTGACAGTTTAAACTAATTTTTGAAAATAATGGGACTCGGTGATCTGGCCAAAAAATAAAATGTTGATTAGTTGGAACAAACTGGCCGATTATTTTATTTTATTTTTTTTACATTTATACATAATCTTATCCACACACATTTTTTTTCTTTTTTTTTAATACATATTTTTATATTCGATGATGAAAAACACAAAATAATTTGATAAAGTGCCCATCCCTAAATAACTTTACAAATAAATGTAAATGTAAAATGTAAATCAATGTTAATTTGACTATGTCTGGTCCTTGTTTTCAACAGTTATGGAATTAGATTTAGATGAACTTTATTGATCCACAGGAGAAATAATATTCACATAGTAGATCACACATCAAGATATATTATAATAAATATAAAATAAATATAAATATAAAAAATAGTAATAAAAACTTCTAAATAAGTAGCAATAAAAAAAATAGGAAGAGGCTGGTGTCAAATAAGTCCTAATTATATAAATGTAAATTATAAAAAATAAGCATATAATAATAAATAATAAATATATACATGTAAATATCAATAAATAATAAATATATACATGTAAATTAACTCTGCTTATGTCGTATGTTAAAGATCTGATTCAGTCTGGGAACTGAACCTGGGACATTCTTGCTTTAAGTCGACCACAGAATTAACCACTGAACCACTATGTTTTATTTGCTGTTTACTCGTGTTTTGTAAGTTTATTATTGCACATTTCAACTACTGTATAGTATAAAAACCTGTAAATAAAATTAGTTCAAACAACTGAAAAAAAAAATAATTGTGAAAAATAATGGGACTCGACGATCTGGTCAAAAAATAAAATCTTGATTATCTGGAAAAAACTGGACGATTAATTGCTGTTTACTCTTGTTTTGTAAGTTTATTATTGTACATTTGAACAACTGTGTCTCTGTACTTTCCTTTGTTGGCTGTTTCTAAACACAAACCAGACCAGCTGACTCTGCTGTGTGAATAGTTCTTCAGGTCGTGCATATTTTCCTGTGCGAGTCCTTTGAAGTTCAGAGTGTTTTGTGGTGTTTATGTGGGGGCTGGAGTTAAACAGGTTTAGAGGCACAGAGTTTGAGCAGCTGTCTGGAGCGGCTGCTGTCACCGACTCATCAGTGACACTCTGGTATTCTCCTCTGTTGCTGCTTTTGTCCTTGTAAACTTTCTACTTTAAAAGGTGCACTTGGCGAGGGTTAATGCTTTGGTTTAAATTGTCCACTGTATGGCGCTGTATAGATGATCTGTGTTGCATTTACTCAATTACAAGGCGGCAAAGGAGAAATTCAGTTTGTCAACTGGACAAAGTTAGTTTGGTTGAAGACGTTTCGTGACTCATCCAAGTTGCTTCTTCAGTTCTGGTCAGACTGTGGTGGACACTTAAAACGCAATCGGGCGATGGCTGTGTTTACCTCCGTGAGGTGCGGAGCTGAGCCGGTCCTTTCTTCTGCGGTCACCTTCGAGCCCGTCCCGACAGTGAGTCCTGTTTCAGTCCTGGTTTAGTCCTGGTTTACTGCTGTTTAATCCCGTTTTAGTCCTAGTTCAGTCCTGGTTTAGTCTTCTTGTTCAGTCCTGGAATCAGTCCTAAGTTAGTCCTGGTTCAGTCCTGGTTTAGTACTGGTTTAATCCTAGTTCAGTCCTGTTTTAGTCCTGTTATAGTCCTAGTTCAAAAGTTTGATATAATCTCAGGTTAACGGGCGAGTGCGGTGCTGTACTGCGCTGCTGCGAGTCTCCAAAGATGGACCCGTGCAGGACTCTGCGCTGTTGGGCTCCATTACGGAATTAATGAATCTTCAGTTTACGAGGACAAAAATAACACATAAGGACGACAGCAGCAATAAGTTTTAAGAAGGATGCAAAAAGGGTTGTAACTGTCCTGTGTGAGAAAAGTGTATAAAGTGTGTGGTGACGGGTTTTACAGAGATAAACCTGCGATAAACGAGGGACCACTGTACTTTCTTTACGTTACCATGAGTTCTTAGACTTGTTAAGCTAAAGCTCAAATGGTAGAATAAGTTTCGTGCCTCATCCAAGCTGCTTCTTCAGTTCTGGTCAGACTCTGGTGGACACATCCATATATCTGTCTGCCGGGAGGAGCTAAGTACACTGAAACTACTCTGAAACTAACACATCTACTTGTTTACAGTTTTTGTTTGCTATTGGGACTACTGAACTTTCACTGTGGGGTCATATTAGCAGAATCATTCAGGGCCATAATGGAGCTTTCACACCTCTGGCCTTGATCTGGCTACAGCTATTGTTCTCTTGTTTGTTTTGCTTTGGGTTTGAGGATAGAGTTGTAACTAGGAGACAGGCGGTTTTCTGTTTAGAGAAGGATTATTTTTCTTAACACAAATATATTTTCTTTAACTCCCCTCTCAAACCAGTTCTCAGTTTCTCTGGCTCAGATCTGTACCTCACTGTCCTCAAAGGAGTGGCCCGTGGCTTTTAGGTGGAGATGTACAGCAGACTGAGGTCCTGTGTTGCTCTCTCGTCTCTTTCTGAAAAACTACAGAGGATTTTCAGACAACATGAAATCTCAGTCTATTTCAAACCTACAAACACTTTACGACAGAAACTGGTCCACCCAAAGGGCAAAACACCGAGCCACGGGCCAGTCCTTTGAGGATAGTGAGGTACAGGACAGGACTAAAACAAGACTGGACCAGGAACTAAACCAGGACTAAACCATGACTTGATGAGGCCCAAAACAGTTCTGTATCAGGACTAAACGAAGACCACACCAAGATGAGTGTGAACACAACTGTTTTCCGTCTTTTAATCGTGTTCTGTTTTTGGTTCCTGTACTCCACTCTGTAATAGTTTGTGGTACCGACCTGTGAGTAGAACTACACCGATGTCGTCTTTGGAGAACTGATCCTTCTCTGGGACTCGTAAATTACAGAACACATCCTCTTTCTTCAGACCGGTCACTCTCCTGCAGAAAAACAAAACAAGAGAAGAATCAGGTTAAGAAATGAAATGTAATGCTACCAGTGTTAATAACCGTCTCAGGTCCAATCCAGAAAACAATAATGATATAATATTGGTTCAGAATATCTAGTCAGGTCAGGGGTCTACAATTAAATTCCCTTGAGGGCCAGAACTATCATTTTTATAGCATTTTAAAACTATTTATCTTGTAAAAAAGTACAATCACGTATACTACTTTCCTCGTTTCTTTTCATTAGTTTGCCTTTTTTTTTTATATACAAAGGTGCGAACAATCATTTTGATACTTTTCGGACTATAAGTCACACTTTTTTTCATGGTTTGGGTGTTTCCTGCGACTTATACTCCGGTGAGACTTATATATTAAAATTTTGAAAAAAAAAAAAAAAAAATTTTGAGACTGACAGCCGCGAGAGGCTCTAGTCTTCTGTGTCAGTATCTTGCACTCCTGTAAGAAAAAGCCGCTGTCCCGCTGCAAATAGTGTAATATTCCACCGAAAATTGTAATCGAGCAGCAGAAAGAAAATTTGGAGTGAGCGAGAAACTTGTGAGGGACTGGCGTAAAGCGAGGATAGAAAACACAGCTTCACGGCAACTGGGAGGATGCACCATGAAACTTTCCTGAAGTCACTGGATGGATGGACAAAGCCTGGACTTCAATGACACCGAAACCATCCTGTCAGGATTCAGAAAGACCCGAATAATTCTAACTGGAACTGATGCTGAGTCTGACGACAGCGACACAGAAGAGGAAGCAGCGCTCTGTTTACCTCATGGATCTACGGTTTATCTCCGGAGGTTGTGCACCGAGGACGAAGAATTCAGTGGATTTAGTGATTTGGAGTGAGAATGTGAGATTGGTAAACTTATGTTATGTTGTTTATGCTATAGTTATCTGAATAACTGTTAATACGTGATGTTAATTTATTAACACCTATTCAGTCTGTTGTTCTCTGTTCTATTGTTATTGCTAGAACTTGCCTTTCAACATGAATTGTCGGTTCCCGGTCTCTGATTTTATAAAATATGTTTCCCCAAAAAGTGTGACTTATATGTTTTTTTTCTTCTTCATTACGCATTTTTTGGCTGCTGCGACTTATAGTCCGGAAAATACAGTATTTGAATACCGTTTATGATACCACAATGATAAAAAAATCCTTCTTTTTAATTAACAGAATGTAAATTTCAACCCAAAATAATACTTTCTTTATGTTACCATGAGTTCTTATACTTGTTCTGATAAAGCTCAAATGCATACTACAACTTTTTTTTGCAGTATTGATACCTCAATCAATGCTCAAATGATGAATCTAGTTTCGATATTAGTTTTAGTATCGATATGTATCTCATTTCCGATACTTTTGACAACCCTACTCACATCGTATGGAACTGCTGACATGACATTTCAATAATCTGAGAACTCCAGAAATCAGATAACAATCAGATTTTGCTGTACATGTAAATATAAACATTGAGAGAAGCTGTCAGAGCAGATCCAAAATGTCCGCCGGCGTACAGTGCATACCTCAGTCTCTGTACGAACTCCGCTGGTGTCTCTGTTTGTTGTTGGTTTAAATCTTTGGGGGAGGAACTTTCTGAAGCCTTGAAGCCGAGAGGAAACTGGGTGAACAGGCTCCCGAACTGCAGCACTGAAGTCATGGTCTGAAACACATTTAAGAAAGAGATAAGATTTGTTTCAAAGCAGCACTATGCAACTTCACTGGTAGGAGGGGTCCGCCAATTGCTTATTTTCATGGAGATATTACTGAGTTGCCTGGAATGTTGCAAAGTATGGCATTATAAACATATCCATCTTGCATTCTATTGTTTAAAAATACCTTGAAAACATCGATTCTTACTTTGAGCGGGGTTGACTAGTCTCCACAGATCTGACCTGTAACTTGGCCTGGTGTTTGTCTCCATGTATATTGAGAATTTTAATGTGAGACTATGGAAAATCTTAGGCCTAGCAATATGTCTGGCTGCTCAATTATGGAACAAAATCAAATCAGGCTTATTTATGTCAAATTGAAATCATGTTATCTGTAGCAGTTGATACTTTGCAGCTGATGTCATTTACTTAGGCTACGTTTACACTGACGTACGTATCACCGCATCAGAAATGATTTGCCTACAGACACGTCATTTCTGTGTCCACAATCAAAGCTTTCCCTATCCACATAGTAACACAAAACTGCCTGAAACGCTCGTCATATGACTAGGCTGGCGTCACATTCGTCATGATGTCAATTGGGCGGTAAAAACAAGGAAGTGGAGCACCGTGGCTGAAGCTGCAGCAGCCGATTTCGGGCCGAGGAAGATGACAAGTGTGAAAACTTTCATGGACTGAAGACGAGGTTCAGTTGTTACTGAACGTAACACTGGATTTTAAGACGAGCGTGGAGGCTCAGAGTGTGGATGACCGATGACACGAACCCAATGTATCAGGAAGGCGCAAGTCACAGTGATGTGGTCCAATAAGGAGGCAACTAGAGCTCCTACGTCAGTGTATCAGCGTTTTCAGGCGTCCACACAGTGCCGGATCAGATCAGTACTCGGATGAATTCGTGGAAGCTGGCGGCACCGGATCATTCCGTCTCTGGACCCATTTTCCATCAGATTAGTGTGGACGAACACTGCATCCACAACAAAAACGACTCAAATACGTACTAGTGTGGACAGGGCCTTTGGGTGACCAGATTTTCAAAATAAAAAACTGGGACACCTCCGATTTGTGGTGGTTGGTAATAATAAAACTGTCAATCGAGTGCATAGTAGGCTCTATTCACGCTTCACAAACCAGGAAGACATTTGGAAACATCCAATAACAGCATCCGGTGTAGTCCTAACACTGGACTCGTGATCAAAGCCACTGAAGTAAATGTCATGAGCGGTAAAATGAAGACTGCAGACGTATGTGCTGTTTGGAATCATCTTGAATTTGGCGCCTCGTCTATTCTAATCGCATGTTCACAGTGCGCTCGGAGTTGTGCGTCAGTGGGGAAATTATGAAAACTGAGGGATGGTTGGAATTGTTGATTAGCCGAACATAACGGAACACTACAACGACATGGAGATGAAGAAAACTGGGACATTTTCTAATTTTTCTACATTTTTTCAGACTTACTACTGCGAACAGAAACCCGCTGCAAGTTGTTATTGCATGTTTTCAAACGTCTTCCTGGTCTGTGATGTAAACCTGAATAGAGCCTATTAAGGAGAATTCTGCACTCGGCCCATTCGTGCCTAACGTAAATCAGTATAGTCACATTTTCTTCTTCTGTTTTGGTCATTTTTAAGCAGCTTTTCAGTATTTTACCTAAACAAATGACAATTTATGCTTTTCTTTACTGGACACCTGGGGCATTTCTTGTATAAAACTGTTTTTGGATAAATCTGCTGGGACAGGGGACACAGGGCTCAAAACTGGGACTGTCCTGGGTAAACAGGGACGTCTGGTCTGGTCACCCCACATTGACATTCCCTGGGAGTCTGATGCTAACTGTAGGTTCTGCTCTGTCTGAGGCTTTGTTAGACATTAATCTGATCTTTGTTTTAAAACAACCTGACCTCAAAGAACTGACTTAGCTGGAACTACAAGAGTTGAGCTGATCTGTGCTGTTAAACAAGTCCCTCTCGAATAACATTACAGTCACGAGCTATCTAGCATTAGCATTAGCATTAGCCAACAGTTTTTCAGTTTGTCACTCTCACATTTTAGTTAAAAATCAAACTCCAAAACAGAACCATGAATGCTTAGACTGATCACAGGCCCCTGAAAATATACTTTTTAAATCCATTTTGTATATTTTATTGATTTTTTCAGACAATTTTAAATCGTTTTTGTCAGTGTTTGCTAATGTGAGCGTTGTGTCACCATGGTAACTGCTATAACATTCTGCTATACACATACATAAACATTTGATTAGCTGCAGTTCTAACTATTATTGTAAATTCCTCTGTACTTTCGCAGGAGTGATAAAAATAAGTGTACAGACATAAAGTTTCTTGTCACTTCAAAATCTGTTCACAGAAAAAAAACAACAAAAAAAAACTTTACAAACCGACAACTGGAACTACAAGAAAAAAATTATGCCAAACGTGTCTTGATTTGTTTTGGCTTTCACTGCGTTTACAGCTGTTATCTCGTGTCTGAGCAGTGATTGGGATTTTGGGCTTGGTAGACTTTTTGAACCAGATGCCCTCCCTGATAAAACTTGAAACAAACACAAATACATTGATTTAGCGTTACAAAAGCACACTTTCAGTAGATTTTCTTCTCTTTAAGTTGGATCAGAGTCAGTATTTTGTCATTTTGTTGTATTATTTATAAGAAATTACCAGGAATTTCATAAATATTTTCCCTGCCTGAATTGGTACTACTACTACTACTACTATTACTAGTACTACTACTACTACTACACCTACAACTACACTTTTAGTAGTTTTTCCTTTCTTTAAGTTGGATCAGAATCAGTATTTTTGTCTCATTGAATAAATAAAATATCAGACAAAGTCTCAAAAAATTCCATAAATGTTTTCCCTGAACTGGTGGTACTAGTACTACTACTACTACTACTACTACTACTACACTTTTAGTAGTTTTTCATCTCTGTCAGATGAAACAGGAGTCAGTATTTTTTCTCATTGTCTGGTATTAATTATACGAAATCTCCAGAAATTCCATAAATATTTTCCCTGCCTGAATTGGTACTACTGCTACTGCTAATACTACTACTACTACTACTATTTTGGTTGCTTTTTCTCTTTCAGTTGGAGCAGGAGTCAGTATTTTATCTCATTTTCTGGCATATTTTATAAGAAATTTCCAGGAATTCCATAAACGTTTTCCATAAATTGGCATTGCTAATACTACTACTACTACTACTACTACTACTACTACACTTGGTAGTAGTAGTTTTTCCTTTCTCAGTTGGATCAATCAGATCTTCAGATATTCCATAAATGTTTCCCCTGAATTGGCACTACTACTACTACTACTACTACTACTACACTTTTGGTAGTTTTGTTCTCTTTCAGACGCATCAGAGTCAGTATTTTGTCTCATTGTCTGTTATTTTATTTATTCAAAACCTCAAAAAATTCCATAAACCTTTTCCCTGAATTAGTGATACTAGTACTACTAGTACTACTAGTACTACTACTACTACCACCACTAATACCACTACTACTTCTACTACACGTCTGGTAGTTTTTCCTCTTTCAGCTGGATCAGAGTCAGTATTTTGTCTAATTTTCCAGTATTATTTATAAGAAATCTTCAGAAATTTTACCTAAATTGGTACTGCTACTACTGCAACAACTATAACTACTACCACTACTACTACTGCACTTTTGGTAGTTTTTCCTCTCTCAGTTAGAGCAGGAGTCCGTATTTTGTCTCATTTTCTGGTATTATTTAGAAGAAATCTCCAGAAATCCCATAAATATTTTCCCTGAAACTGGTACTGGTACTGGTACTACTACTACTACTACACTTTTGTAGTTTTCTTCTCTTTCAGTTGGATCGGAGTCAATATTTTGTCTCATTTTCTAGTATTATGTATAAGAAATCTCCAGAAAGTCCATAAATATGTTCCCTGAATTGGTGGTACTGCTATTAGTACTACTACTATTACTTCAAAATAGTACCTTGTCCCTTTAAGAGCCCCTGATTGCATCTTTATAAATCAAATACCGGATTATATTTGTTGGTTTACGCGGTCAGATCGTTCCTAAAATGCGATAATAACGCGCAAAAACAGGACATTGGCGGAGTTTTTACGCTTGTTTGCGACAGATTAGCGGCATAATTTGCAGCGTGAGAGGACAAAGAAAGGACAAAACACAACAAGCTTTTACAGGGACAGACTGTACCTACTTCGCTTCGCTTTGGCGCAAAAAACAGCTCCGACTGCTCCGGTTTGCGCTTTATTTCGGCATCTGCGGCGTGTTTTTGGTCTGATTTGCGTTATTCCTCGTGCGCGGACGTAACTCTACCCCGAAAAGCGCTTTCTCAACACCGCGGAGCCTCTCTCCTCCTCCTCTCTCCCCTCTTCTCTCCTCTTCTCTTTTCCTGCGGATCGTTCCTGGAAGAAGTAAACAACAGACCACGTGCGCGCAGCTGCAGCGTCAGATTACGCGCACACAGACGCACTCTACGTCACCGTGCGTAAAAATATTGGGCATGTGAGGGTCGGGATGACATCTGAGACTGGAAAATAGTGGTTTTATATTTAGGCAGATGTTAATCACTCTGCGATCTTTCCATGTTGTTCTGTTTACTGTTCTGTTTGATCACAGGCTTAGGCTACGCTCCTGGATTTTTATTTTTAATTTTTTCTTACTGGCTGAAAAAAATGTGCGTCCACACACGTGTCGGATCAATAAATATTCACGACAACAGAGCACTGAGTGAAAACGATGTAATACATATGCCACACCTGTATGTGGCGCTGTAAACAATGATAATAATTTTTAAACGTTAACGTAATTTAGCCGGTTTTAGATGTATCCCAGAAATATCACCGTTTTGTTTTAGCAGAAGTTTAACATAAGTTTTCGTTTTTAGCCATAAGATTTGGATGAAAATTATTAGAATAACTTGGTACCAAAATCGTAATCTTTGTCACTGATCCGTGTGTGTTGTTAGCATTAGCGTTAGCAGCGTGTCTCGGTTGCTGGGCGACACGAGCGGCTCTGTGGGCTACACCTGTCACTTTTCGGCAACACTCTTGCGGTCTATGGAGGCTAGTTCGCGGGCTGTGACGGGGTCGCGACAACATCATTTTCCAAATTGTGCGGTTTGCTCGTCCACATGACAACGCAACGCTGGTGTTCTCAGATTTCTCCACTCTGGAACCCGTTCTCAAAAAACACAGTTTTTGCCACCACCTGAAACGCCGGCTCCGTGTGGACGAAAGACCAAAACGAATACAAACTTCATCGTTTTGACCAAAACACATTGTCATGTGGACAGGTCCTTAATCTAAAATCTGAACAAAATATAAGATTAAAGATGGACTACGTAACTTTATCTCCTTGGAAATGTTTTTGCTTTGTTTGGAATGTTTCACAGTGTGGCATTAAATCACCAGGTCCAGATACAGTTCAGATCTGTGGAGAAGTGAACCAATGAGAATGAATGTTTTTCAAGATATTTTTGAGCAATAAAAACACTTAGTCAGGCTGGTGCCACCTAGTGCCTTCGCTCAATTTCATTTCTCTCCAGCCACTAGATCAGGAATCAGAATACACTAGACGGTTCGCAAAAACCCCGGAGTCACTGGCCCATAGGTTCAAGTCAAGTCTAGCAGCAGTCTAAGCAGGGACTCCCAGACTTCCCTCACCCCAGACACTTCCTCCAGCTCCTTCGGGGGGACCCCAAGGCGTTCCCAGGCCAGCCCAGAGACATGTCCTGGGTCTTTCCTGGGGCCTCCTTCCGGTGGGACATGCCCAGAACACCTCCCAAGGTAGACACCCAGGAGGCATCCGGAACAGATGCCCGAGCTGCTCCTCTCAACGTGAAGGAGCAGCGGCTCTACTCCGAGCTCCTCCCATGTGACTGAACTCCTCACCCTATCTCTAAGGGAGCACCCAGCCACCCTGCGGAGGAAAGTCATTTCGAGCGCTTGTATCCGCGATTGTCCTTTCAGTCATTACCCAGGGCTCATGACCATAGGCCAAAGAACTAAATATAGTTTAGATTTTTGCTATTTATATGAATTTTAAACTAAACTACATAAAAAGTGATGGTATATTTATGTATGAGTATTTATATAAGAGTTGTAGAAATGCAATTTTTTCCTTTTTAAATGTTTTGACAAAATTTTTGTGTGAATCATTACAGTCAGAACAGAAAGAATTCAGATTTTAAAATGCTGAATAACAGTTATTTTGTCATGAAAGATCATGGTCTGTGTAGTTCCCTCTGTTTTACTGTATTGTACTGTATATTACTGTAGTACTTTTGAGGATACCACATCACAGTACTTCAGCTTCATCCAAAGTAACAAACAGAGACGTTGGAGGGACATGTTCCAGTTTGTTCCTGTAAAATTAATCACTGCATTTATCAACGGTAAAGAGAAAAGTATTTTATAAAACACATATTTTTTTAGGAGAAGCATCAAGTCTTCTCAAGTCACTGCCCTTCAAGTCCAAGTCGAGTCCAAAGTCTTAATCAAGTCTCAAGTCCTAAAAATAGTGACTCAAGTCTGACTCAAGTCCAAGTCTCGACCTCTGCCTGGGCTGAAATGATCCAAATGTTTCTAGTGAAGGTGTGTGGAGTTTAAAAAGCACTTTCTGTATCACCACATGACATCACAAGGTGGAACAGAGTGTTTTCAGTTGGCGTAGAAGAACTCAGCTTAAATATGCAGTTTGGTTTGTGCGTTAAACTTGTGTGAACGAAACAAAACACAACTCCGGGTCTGTTTGTGACGAGGAAACTACCATTAAAACATCGGACAAAAACGTAAAATGAGTCTTTACGAGTTACTAATTTTGTCCTTTCAAATTACGATTTCTCTTCCAAATGTACATCGCTATCTGAACGTAAATACTTAATTTGAAACTTAACCTTTACATTTCAACTTTCCCATAATGCATTTCCAATAACTTGACAAAACCCGATCTGTATCTCTACGTTTATAAGCTCCAGGTCAAACAATAAGACTTCACGTTTCACACAAAACAAGGGTCGCGGCTCGCACTAACGCACAAACGCATCGCCATTTATTTTAGGCTAAAGATAACGTTTATTTAGCTTAGACAGAGGATATTAGAACTCCCATAATGCAACGGTAAATACGCAAAGAACACAATATCCGTACGCGGGACAAAATACAAGTTTAATATCTGCCGCCGATACCCAAATCATATCAAATAAAAGGCAATATGGAGCTTTGACCTGCACTTTGGGTTCAGATGCGGCGATAACTCGGGTCACCTCAATATAGACGGAACAATGGACTCAAATACGCGATATTAAACGAGAGTGACGCGACAAAAGAGGGGAAAAAAAAAAAAAAAACGAGTCATAAGTCCGGTATCTGTGCATAGGCCTTATCTGCTTTTCATTTCGCGGCGTAAAGGAACTTGCAAATGTTATGAAATGTGATCCCGGTTTAATCTTTTTTTTATTATAACGGGGAATTGTGGTGAAGTTTACAGTGTCAGATATGCAGATGGCAGAGTGGTTAGCCCTATCTCCGCCTCTTTAGAACGGAGGTTGTGGGTTCAATTCCGCATTTTTATCAGCCCCAGAGCAGCTGTTTCTACAAAAGTTTTATGATTAATTGTTTGTTTTTTTATGTTTTACTGAATAATATTAAAGCCGTACTATGTAACTTTTCAGGTTGGGGGTCCGTCACCTGCTTGTTTCTATGGATACGTCATTGCTCTGCCTGGAATGTTCCACAGTGAGACTTTAAACAGCTCTACTTTACATTTATTCAATTACAATTATTGGTTTTATAGCTCAAAAATACCAAGAAAAACAGGTGTTCTGACTGTGAGCGGGTCGCCTCTCCATAGATCTGACCTGTAACTTGGTGTTGTTTGGTCTCCATGAAGATAGAAAGGTTTAATGCTGTACTGTGAAACATTTAAGACAAAATAAATAAATAAATAAATAACATGTCCAAAAAAAAAAAGCGTTTGACGGACTTGACTCAGAAGTTACCACGCCAAGTTACAGGTCAGATCTGTGGAGAGGCGAGTTAACTCACAGTAAGAATGCATTTTTTCTCCAACCAACCTCTCTTCACAAAGCGTCATGGGAGACCACGTTAGACAAACAAACGCTAAAGCAAAATCACTGTCAACCCCACAGAGCGATAATAAAAACTGGATAAGCTCCTCCCCCTCTGTCCTGGCCCCAGACCGACTAGTGGCCACTCCAGGTACTGCAGCTCCCTGGAGCTTGGGCCCAGAAAGAAATCTCTCACAGAGCGCAGAGTATTTTTTGGGAATTCAAACTGTCCATGTTCGGCTGACAGTTTTAGTTTAGTTTAGAAAATTTTATTCATCTCCAAGGGGCTATTTTTTTGCGGTCACAGACCTCAGTAAAAAAAACAAAACAAAAAAAATACAGTATAAAAAAACACACGCACATGCATTTCACACAGGTCAGGTGCTCATACAATTATGAGCGTCAGTGCAAATGTGGTACAAAGTGCAAAGGTCAGGTAAGAAACAGGATAACAACATTAGAGCCATAAAAAAAAGAATAAAAAAGACACTTGGCTCAGCCCATTTCACCTTTGTGTTTAGGAGACGAATGGTGGAGGGAATAAAGGAATTAGCAAATCTATTTGTTTTCCTGCTGGGGGCAGCTGGAGGTTGAATGGAATGGATGGATCCCTACAAAATCCATTTTCTTCTGCTTATCCAGGGCCGGGTTGCAGGGGCAGCAGTTTAAGCAGTGATTTTGTAGGGATTTTGTAGGATTCTTTTCTATTTTCACAATATGAACTTAAAATGTTTAAATCCTCAAAACACCTAAAAGTTTGATTTGTAACACTTAGCCTTGCTCCACTCTAGCTGCTCTCGCTCTGATTGGTCCAAACGCTCCACGTCGTGCAGGTTACAGACGTCACACGGGTGGGAGGAGCTCGCCCGGATTGAGTAAGAAAATTATTTTTGGGCCCGTGAGCCAATGAACACAACATGATGCATCTTGGGTTCATCTTCAGATTTTATTACAGTTCTATGTTCTGCTTCTCATTTCCAGTTAAACATTCAGTAACATTGTTTATCCTGACTCAATTTAGAATGCGTGCTATGCGTGTATTGAACGCCAAACTAAACACAACTTCAGATGTTTTAAATGAAAAAATATAGCTGCAAAATAGCAGCATTTAAAAAAAAAATCTTTAAAAAATGAGTTTATAGCCTATGTATAAGACCTTAAAACTACAGAGTTAAACCTTGTCTCCAAAACCGCAAAGTGGCGGTGACCTTTGACCCTCTTCTCTGCTCTGTAATTACCCGCGTGAAGAGCTCATTTACATATTTGTGCTAAAGTTTAATTGGACCATTATCAGCGGCCATTTTGTCCCATCGTCAAACAACGTCCAGGCCCCTGAGAGCGAAGACGAGAGCAGACGAGAGCAGACACAAGAGCGGACGAGAGGAGACGAGAGGAGACGAGAGGAGACGCGAGGGCTCTGAGAACGAGGGATGAGAGGGGGAGGAGAGCAGAGGAGAGAGAGAGAGAGAGTGGAGAGGGGGAGGAGCACAGTGACTGAGGGAGGTAATGTTAGGAGAGGAGAGAAAAGGCGAGAGGAGAGGAGAGAAGAGGAAAGAGGCGAGAGAGATGGAGAGAGGAGAGGAGAAGAGAAGAGAGAGGAGAGGAAGAGAGGAGAAGAGCACACTGAACGAGGGATGTGGTGTTAAGAGAAGGAGAGGGGAGGGAGAGAGGAGAGAAAGAGGAGAGGGGAGAGAGGGAGAGGAGAGGGGGAGGAGCACACTGAACGAGGGATGTAGTGTTAGGAGAGAGGGAGGGAGAGTTCAGAAGTAGGAAGGAGAGAGGTAGAGAGAGGAGTAAGAAAGAGAGGAGGACGGAGTGAGGAAGGAGGAGAAGAGGAAATAGAGAGAAAGAATCAGCAAAAGAAAAAAAACAGCGACAGAGAGAGGGAGGGAGAGAGACAGAAAGAAAGAGAGAGGGGGGCGGCAAAAAGGAGAGAAAATGGGAGAGGAACAGGACAAGGAGAGGAAAGGAGAAGAGAGTGTTGAGAAAGAAAGAGACACGGGAGAAGAGGAAAGTGCGAGAGAGAAGAAAGGAGAGATAGAGAGATAGATAGAGTGATAGAGAGAGAGAGATAAGTAGCGAGTGAATAAACAGTGAAATTATGATGAGGAAATAAACAACTTGTGCGACGAAGGTTCAGAGATCAAAACACTGAAACTGTTTGTGGAGTCAATCAGAGAAGAGAGCGAACAGACTCACACCAAACACCAGCAAACGAGCGTTAAAGACACACTGTGTAACTTTTCTGCCTTTGTCTGGAATGTTCCACAGTTTGGCATTCAAGCTGTTTTTTTTTTTTTTATGTGTTCTATTTTGTTTGTTATTACTGTGAAAAATAACAAAAATAGAAAAAAACATTTGTTCTGTTTTGAGTGAGAGGCAGAATGAGAGAGAAAAAAGATAGAGAGAAACAGAGAGAGAGGGAGGAAAAAGGAGGTGAGAGGAAAGGAGGAGAGAGGGGGAAGAAGAGAGGAGGAGAGTAGGAAGGAGAGAGGAGGAGAGAGGAAAGAGGAGGATAGGAGGATAGAGAGAGAAGGAAGGAGAGAGAAGAGGTGGAAGGAGAGAGGAAAGAGGAGGAAAGAGAGAAAGAGAAAGAGGGGGTAGGAGAGAGAAGAGAGGAAGGAAAGAGGAGCAGAGCGGAAAGAGGAGGAGAGAAAGGGACGGAGAAAGAAAATGGGGAAGGAGAGAAGAGAGAGGAAAAAGGAGGATAGAGGGAGAGAGTGGGAAGGAGAGAAAAGAGGAGGAAGGAGAGAGGAAAGAGGAGGAGAGAGAGAGATGGAAGGAGAGAGAAGAGGGAGAAGTAGAGAGGAGGAGAGAGGAAAGAGGAGGAGAGAAAAGGAGAGAGGAAAGGGGAGAAGAGAGCAAGAGGGAAGGAGAGAGCGAGAGGGAAGGAGAAAGAAGAGGAGGAAGGAGAGAGAAAGAGGAGGAGAGAGAAGAAGAGAGGAAAGAGGAGGAGAGAAAAGGAGAGAGGAAAGAGGAGAAGAGAGCGAGAGGGAAGGAGAAAGAAGAGGAGGAAGGAGAGAGAAAGAGGAGGAGAGAGAAGAAGAGAGGAAAAGGGAGGAGAGAGGAAAGAGGAGGAGAGCGAAAGAGAGAGAAGAATGGGAGAGAACACGTGGCCAGAGGGAAGAGAGAGAATGGGAAGATTTAGAGGGGCAGCAAAAGAAGAGAGAGAGAGAGAGAGAGAGAGAGATGGGGGAGAAAAAGAAGAGACTGAGAGGGAAAGAGAAAGAGAGAAAGAGGGAGAGATAAACGAGAAGAACATCCACATTGTTCATAATAAAAAACGATTTGGACCAAAAGTTGTGGTGTTTGCAAAATGAAATCATAATTGTTCTTTCTTTCTTTCTCTCTCTTTTTCTTTCTCTTTCTTTTTCTCTTCCCTCTCTCCAGGTGAGACGACCACCCTCCCGTCCGACCTCTGACCCCTCCCTCCTCCGCTCGTCGACCCGTCACGACCCGAAACCGGCCGCCCGACGACTCGCTCGCCTCTTCAGGTCTAAAGTGCGTGAAATGTTCCGCACTCGGGCTTTAATAATGCAGTGGACGGAGCGCGGGGGTGACGGCGGAGAGAGGCGAAAATTGAAAATGTCGTTCGGGAGGAAAAATGGAGGATAATTTGCGTGATAAATTTGAACATTATCTTTGAAGAGGACGATTAGAGCCCGGCGAGCTCATTAAGACTCCGCTGTTTCATTTAACCTGAAATGTAAAAGTGTAAAAGGGTTTTTCAGACGTTCAGACGAAGAGAAAACCTGAAATCGCCTCAAAAAATGTCATATTATCATCTTCAAAAAGTCTGCCTCAGCTCATTTTCATACACGTTTAATTAAAGCCACAGTATGTAACTTTTCAGTGCCAAAAATAGACTATGGTAAATGGTAAGTGGTCACGTTTTTATACAGCGCTTTTCAAACTTTTAAGACACTCACGTCGCTTTATATCAAGGAACCTGGGGGTGAGGGGGGTTAAGTGTCTTGCCCAAGGACACAACGACAGCATTCATCTGTGGGAGGTGGAATCGCACCTCCAGCCTGTGTGGATCTGACCGCTCAGTGTTGAGAGTGGGATTCAAACCACCAACCTTCGGATCAGTGGACAAAAGCTCGAACAACTAAACCACTGCTGCCCTAATGTAATAAAAACATGTTTTGTTTTTATTGCACTGAAAACAGAAAAACATGTGTCCTTTCTGTAAGTTTGCTCGCATCTCCACAAACCTGACTCTCACTGGGCCTGGAGGGGGGCCTCTTCCGTGGAATACCATGATTTGGAAAACCACACTCCACCTGCCTTTGGATTAAGGACTTTCTGACAGTCGGCACTCACTGGTTTCACCGCAGGGCTGAGTGTGAGTCCTCCGCTCTACTCCCTCTACACCAGGACTGTCAAACTCAAACTCACAGAGAAAGTAAAAACTGGGGCAAAGTCTTGGGCCAAACTAAATATTAATAGAAAAATTTCAACATCTGCATGTTTTCTCTTCTTTCTACATATGTAATGTTGAACTTTTTCAACTATTATTAAACTATTTTTATTATTGAACTATTTTTCAACTATTATTAAACATTTATTTTAATAAATAAATGTTTATTAATAGTGTTTCTTAAACATTGAATACAGAACAAGCAGAATGTAAAATAATAACATTTTAAATAAATAATGTCTCTATAGTCGATCTGTAGCCAGCAGGCAGCTCTAATACATGTTTGATCTCGTGGGCCAAATATAATTCTATCATGGGCCAAATTTGGCCCCCGGGCCTGAGTTTGACATGTCTGTTCTACACCCATGACTGCACCTCTGCCTCTCTCAGCAACATCACAGTCAAATTTGCCGAAGACACCACAGTAGTTGGACTTATCTCAAGGGAGGATGAGAGCGCTCACAGAGACGAGGTGGAGTCTTTGGTGCAGCGTTTGGTGGAGTCTTTGGTGCAGCGTTTGGTGGAGTTTGGTGGTGGGTGGTGCAGAGCGAACAACTTGCTCCTCAACACTACCAACACCAAGGAGCTTGTTGTGGATTTTAGGAGGAAAAGACAGTGATCTCTTTTCTGGGAGTTCACATGAGGGACGACCTGACCTGGGTCATCAACACCACTGAGTGAGTGAAAAAGACCCAGCACAGGCTTTACTTCTCGAGATTTCTCAGGAAGAACAACATCTGTGAAAAGCTGCTGGTGTCATTCGATTGGTGTTTAATTGAGAGCATCCTGACACACTCCAGGGGGTCATAAAAGCAGCACAGAAAGTTGTCGGCTGCCTTTTTCCTTCTCTGGAAGATCTGCACAGTTCCCGTTGCTTCAAAAAGTCCAACTCCATCCTGAAAGATCCATCACCCCAGTCACAAACTGTTTGAACTGCAGCCATCAGGCGGGAGATAAATAAACAAGACAAACAGACGACAAAACAGTTTTATTTATTTCACTAATAATTTGGTTCTACCAAAGCATATTTATTTACATTTTACATGTGTGAATGTGGATGTGTGTGTGGGATCTGTGTGAGGTTTTTATGCACTTTTAAAAAATGTCCATAGAGACTGCTTTTGCACTGAACAAGGACTGCACTTAATTCTGTATCTGTTACCATGACAATAAAGATATTCTATTCTATTCCACCGCCAGAATGTTACAGACTGTAGCTTTAGAGTTAATGTTTTTGGACTTCAGTTCATGAAAGCCTTAAAAATGCACTTTGATTCTGCTTGTCTCCATGTTATGAGACGTTATTGCTCTGGAATATTCCACAGTATGGCATTAAACCCGTTCCCACCAGGCCAGGTTACATGTCAGATCTCTGGAGAGGCGACGCTTCTTACAGGAAGTTTTTCAAGATATTTTTCCAGCATTAAAAACACTTACAGCTGATTAAAAGCAAAATAAGTTTAATGACAAAAGCAACGGCATCTCCACGGAAACAAGCAGGTGCCAGACTCTCTCTCTCACCAGGAAAGTTACATATGTGCCTTTAATTCAACTTTTACCTTAGAGTACGGTTCCTTTTGTAGTTTCAGAGGCTCAAATGCAGTTCTGCTCTGCCCCCTGCTGGACACGAGTGGAATTGTCAAAGGTTTGTGTTTATTTAATTTCAGTCACCAATAATTCTGCTTAAAACAAAAAAAAAAAAAAAACATTTTAAAGGCACATTGTGTAACTTTTCTAGTAGAAGGTCCACCACAAGCTTGTCTCATGATGTTCTCTTGCCGTTAATGTTCCACAGTACGGCATTAGACTGATATTTCTTGTGTTCTTTTCATTATGACAGCTGTTTTTATTGCTATTAAAATACTTTATACTGAATTTTTACTGTAAGAGAACTCGCCTCTCCACAGATCTGACTTCATACCCCCTTGTCTGGAAGCTTTATGCAATACTGAGGAACATTTCTGGCAAAACAATGACATCTCCATGGAGACAAACCCCAGTTATATAAGATATTTTTAGTGCTTTTTCCCATTACCCTTCAAACATAATGAAGATAATTTGATCAGTGTGTTTTAATTAAATTTATTTTAGATCAAATTCGGGGTCACCTTTGTCATGGATTCATAAGTGCGATGTTTTTTTTGTTTTTTTTTGTTTGTTTTTTTTTTAAATACAGATTTGATTGACAGCTCATTTACTAGCGCCGTTCAAATGTCCCGGAGTGGCTTTAATGTCTGTGAGTTATTATAGTCTGGAACTGCACTGACGGAAAGTGGCCACAAGGAGGAGACATCTCACCGTTTGGTACAGAGGAAGAGGGAGAGTGAATATGTGGAGCAGAGGAGGAGAGGATGAAGAGGATGAAGACGAGAGGGTCAGAGGAGCAGAGGATGCAGAGGAGAAGGTCAGAAGATGAAGACGAGAGGTGGTCAGAGGAGCAAAAAAAGAGGTTCAGAGGAGGAGAGGATGAAGATGAGAGGGTCAGAGGAGGAGAAGATGAAGATGAGAGGGTCAGAGGAGCAGAGGATGAAGATGAAAGGGTCGGAGGAGGAGAAGATGAAGATGAGCGGGTCAGAGGATGCAGAGGAAAGGGTCAGAAGCCCAAAGAAGAGGAGCAGAGAAGCAGAGGATGAAGACGAGGGGGTCAGATAGAGCAGAAGAGATGGTCAGATGGAGCAAAGGAGAGGAACAGAGAGTCAGAGGACAGGACCGGAGGAGCAGAGGATGAAGACGAGAGGGTCAGAGGAGGAGAGGATGAAGAGGAAAGATGGTCATAGGATGAAGAGGAGAGGGTCAGATGGAGCAGAAGAGAGGTTTAGAGGGTCAGAGGAGCAGAGAATGAAAGATGAGAGGGTCAGAGGAGGTGAAGGTGAAGAGGGTCAGATGGACAGAGGAGCAGAGGAAAGGGTCAGGAGCTCAGAGGAGAGGGTCAGAGGAGCAGAGGATGAAGACGAGAAGGTCAGAGGAGGAGAGAAGAGGAACAGAGGAGCAGAGGATGAAGCGGAGAGGGTTAGAGGGACAGAGGATGAAGATGGAGAAGGAGGAGGAGGAACAGAAGGTCAGAGGAGCAAAAAAGAGGGACAGAAAGTCAGAGGAGAAGGTCAGAGGAGCAAAGGATGAAGATGAGAAGGTCAGAGGAGGAAGAGGATGAAGAGGAGAGAGACAGAGGAGCAAAGGAACAAAAGAGAGGGTCAGAGGAGGAGAGGGTCAGACAGAAAGAGGAGCAGAGGATGAAGAGAGTGTCAGAGGAGTAGAGGAAAGGGTCAGCAGCTCAGAGGAGAGGGTCAGACGGATAAAGGAGCTGAGGAGAAGGTCAGAGGAGCAGCGGAGCAGAGGAAAGGAAAGGGTCAGAAGCTCAGAGGAGAGGGTCAGAGGAGCAGAGGATATAGAGGAGAAGATCAGAGGAGGAGAGGAGGGAGTTAGAGGAGCAGACGAGCAGAGGATGAAGATGAGAGGGTCAGAGGAGCAGAGGAAAGGAAATGGTCAGAAGCTTAGAGGGGAGGGACAGAGGAGCAGAGGAGGAAGATGAGAAGGTCAGAGGAGCAGAAGATGAAGAGGAGAGGATCAGAAAAGCAAAGGATGATGAGAAGAGGGTCAGAGGAGCAGAGGATGAAAACCTGAGGGTCAGAAGAGTAGAGGATGAATAGGAGAGAGTCAGAAGGAGCAGACGAGAGGATCAGAAGCTCAGAGGATGCAGATTAGCAGAAGAGAAGGTCAGATGGAGCAGAGGGAAGAGTCAGAGGAGCAGAGGATGAAGAGGAGAGGTTCAGAAGTAGCAGATGAGAGGTCAGAAGCTCAGAAGAGAGAATCAGAGGAGGAGAAGAGAAGGTCGGAAGCTCAGAAGAGTTTGTCAAAGGAGCAGAGGAGAAGGTTGGAGGAGCAGAGGGTCAGAGGAGCAGAGGATGAGGAGGAGATGGTCGGATGAAGCAGAGGAGAGAGTCAGTAGCTCAGAGGAGAGGATCAGAGGAGAGGATCAGGCGGAGTTATTGGAGGCGACCTGAGCAAACATGTGGATATTACAAACACCCACCTCATAATAAAACAGGGCTGGTTTAAATGTCATGATTATGTAAGCGCCAAATCTGTCTACGGTGGCCCTGAAGGACAAAACACTGTGGATTTCAGGTGTCATTCTTAACGCCACATTATGTAACTTTTTTCAGCCAAAATTAAACTAAAATAAAACCTTTTTGTTGTTCTTTTGGCTATAATATTCCACAATATTGGGTAAAACGTATCTACCTCTGTGGAAAATGTTCCGAAGTATGATTTAAAATTTTTTCAAGTATGCAAATGACGTGCCTCTTCCAGAAAGTTACATACTGTACCTTTAATTTCCATGTTTTTAAACAAACATAGCCTATACATGTTTGAACTGTCATCACTTTAAACAGAACTGTAATCCTCTTTTCTTTTTTTTCTTCTTTTTTTTATTGTAATGGTGAAATAAATGTGAATTAAAACGCCATGAGAGGAAGTGTCTGGGGAGAGGGAAGTCTGAAAACCTGTGTTTAGACCCTCCAGCTCCACAAAGAGAGAGATTTTTTCATTAGTTTTTTTTTTTTTTTATTAGATTAGGATTAGGTTATGAGGTTTTTTATTAAATATGAAAGAAAAAAAAAGCTTATCAAGAAATTCAAAGGGTTTGTCTCTATGGAGATATTGTTGTTTTGCCTGAAATGTTCCACAATATGCAGTGTTGGGGAGTAACAGATTACATGTACCGGAGTTATGTAATCAGAGTACAAATTATGAGTAACTGTATTCAGTTACAGTTACTGTTTCAGTGAGTGGTAATTGGATTACAGTTACTTTGTTGAAATAAATGGATTACACAGAGGATTTTCCTGTTTTCACATTTTCGGACTTTTTTTTTTTTTTTTTCGGTAATTCCACTCATTGCCGGAAATTAAACCAGGTCTGAACTAGATCAAAACCAGGACTAAACCAGGACTAAACTAGAACTTAATCAGGGCTAAAACCAAATCTAAACTAGATCTAAACTAGATCTAAACCAGGTCTAACCCAGATCTAATTCAGGTCTAAACCAGATCTAATTCAGGTCTAAAGCAGGTCTAAACCAGGTCTAAACCAGGTCTAAACCAGGTCTAAACCAGGTCTAAACCAGGTCTAAAACCAGGTCTAAACCAGGTCTAAACCAGGTCTAAACCAGGTATAAACCGGGTCTAAAACCGGATCTAAAACCAGGTCTAAACCAGGTCTAAACCAGGTCTAAAACCAGGTCTAAACCAGGTCTAAACCGGGTCTAAAACCGGGTCTAAAACCAGGTCTAAACCAGGTCTAAACCAGGTCTAAAACCAGGTCTAAACCAGGTCTAAACCAGGTCTAAAACCAGGTCTAAACCAGGTCTAAACCAGGTCTAAAACAGGTCTAAAACCGGGTCTAAACCAGGTCTAAATCCGGGTCTAAAACCAGGTCTAAACCAGGTCTAAACCAGGTCTAAACCAGGTATAAACCAGGTCTAAACTAGGTCTAAACCAGGTCTAAACTAGGACTAAACCAGGTCTAAAACCAGGTCTAAACCAGGTCAAACCAGGACTAAACCAGGACTAAATCAGGATTTAACAAGATTTAACAGGACTAAATCCTGCTGCGTGGACGTGTCTCCTCTTCTTCTATCAATAATATGTTTAATTTGGTTGAGTAAAGTCTGGGCTTTTTATTTTCTTTTAGCAAACAAAACATCTTATGTGAAGATTTCCTCGTCTTTGCTTCTCTGCAGTATAAGTATTCAGATTACATTACTCACTTTAAATAATTTAGTGGATTCTGTTACAAACTACATTTTGGGGTATGTAATCTGTAATCTGTAGGGGATTACATTTTAAAAGTCACCTTCCCAACACTGACGATATGGCATTAAACACCTGTTGTCAAGGAGAAAACGACTCTACAGTGTTACTACCAAGTTTCAAAAGCAACGAGATCGCCATGGAAACAAGCAGGTGCCAGACTGTCCACCAGGAAAGTTACATAGTGTGCCTTTAATTCATCTTTTACCTTACACTACCTTTTGAGGTTTCAATGGTTCAAATGCAGTTCTGCAGATTTTGGAGAATGTTCCGTTTTATGGCTTTAACTTTCTGTTTCCGTGGAAACATGAAGGTGCCATGCCCCTCCAGAACATTACGTAGTTTTAAACAGAAGTATCTTGTTTGTCATCACTTTAAACAGAACTGTAAGACTTTTCAAAAAAAAAAACATTTTTTATTGCAATGGTAAAATAAGAGGAGGAGTCTGGGGAGTGGGAAGTCCGAGAACCTGTGTTTAGACCGTGCAGCTCCACAGAAGAGAGAGAATTTTTATTAAGTTTTTTATGAAATTAAGATTAGGTTACAAGTTTTTTAAATTAAATATGAAAGAAAAAGTAATTCAAAGGGTTTGTTTCCAAGGAGATGTTGTTATTTTGCCTGAAATGTTCCAAAGTATGGCATTAAACAAAACTATTTTCAAGGAGAAAACAAGTCTGCACCACCTCGCAAGGTTACTGCCAAATTTCACGTCAGATCTGCGGAGAGGCAAGCGACACGCTAGAACAAGAACACATTTAATGCCATACTGTGGAACATTCCGGGCAAAGCAGCAACATCTCCATGGAGACAAGCGCAGAAGAGTGTGCGCCAGAAAAGTTACGCAACACAGCTTTAACGGTGAACAATGCCGAAGAGTCTTAGAGCGAAAACCAGCCCCGAATCTCGTCTCTTTTTGTCGTGGACGTTGATGTAAAATTCAGAAACGGATTGGCTTTTGTTTAAATCCTCGTTCACCTCGTTAAAATGCCGTAAAAGACTAATTAGCGTTTTTAATTAAGGTGATGAAGGTGATCACGGGAGCTCGTTTGAGGATTTGTCAAATTACTGTGAAATTAAATTAGACCTGGATTAATCTGTCGGGGTGGAGATTATTATTAGTGTGATGGAATCAACTGCTGTGGAAATGAGAGAGAAAGGCGTAAAGAGTTATTTCACTGAAGGTTGTTGGTTCAATTCCTGCTACTTACACTAGGTACTGTTGGTGTGTCATTGGGCAAGACATTAGTGAAAAAAAGTGATTGAGGGTACAAGACGTCGAAATGGCTGGGTGCTCCCTTAGGCCTGTTCAGACCGCGGTTTCAGAAAATGCCCTGGAAGCCTCCGTTTTGACGCATTTGAGTTTTTTAAAGTTTGTTTGACACCGTGGATGACCAGGAGAAAAATACCAGATGCGTGTCCAGGACGTCCATTGCTCTGGAAACAAGTGTCATTTTTGTGCCGGTCTTTTCCCGGAACGATGGCAGACCAGGTTAAGAGAGTGACTTTTGTGAATTTGTGTGTATTTATCAAATAAAACCATCAGCGGAGGCGATCGGCTCGGTGTGGTGTGAATATATTTATACTCCAATAATGGCACTGGTTTTGTCTTGATATAGTCCTAGTCTAGTCCTGGTTTAGTCCTGGTCCAGTCCTGGTACAGTCCTGGTGTAGTCCTGGCGATCAGCTCAGCGGCTCTAGTGTGAATATATTTATAACCAACTAATGACACTGGTGTAGTCCTGGTGTAGTCCTGGTGTAGTCCTGGTGTAGTCCTGGTGTAGTCCTGGCAATCGGCTCGGTGGCTGCGCCATGAATATATTCATACTCCACTGACACTGGTTGAGTCCTAATCTAGTTCTGGTCTAGTCTTGATCTAGTCCTGGTCCAATCCTGGTCTGATCATGGTCCAGTCCTGGTCTGATCATGGTCCAGTCCTGGTCCGGTCCTGGTCCAGTCCTGGTCCGGTCTTGGTGTAGTCCTGGTGATCGGCTTGGCGGTTGCGGTGTGTATATATTTATACTCCACTAATGTTTGTGGCTCCTAGCCCCGGTTCCCAGGTCTTTTCTATTTCGTCTCCTTCCAGACAATAACGTCACTACGTCACTGGACACTGATTGGTTGACGCGACGCATTCAAAGCAAAAGTTCAGCATTTTCAACTTCTAACGCCGACGTCCTGGACACATGTGTAGAGCGTCGACACCAGAACGCTCAAGACACGAGACTCGCCCCGCAAAAACGCAGGACACCCGAGACCACAGGTGTCAAACATAAGGCCCGGGGGCCAGATCCGGCCCCCCAAGACCTTTAATGTGGCCCTTGGGTGATTTTCTACTAAAATATTTTTATTATATTTTCTATTAAAATATTGGTAATTTTCTGCGGTGTTTATCACAGCAGCGTCTCCAGTGTCTCTGTACATGGCCCCTCCCACCAGAGCAGCACAAATGAAGACTTGTCTCTTTCCAAACGCTCTTAAAGGACGATCGTTTTGACTGTTGACCGTGACACCCTCATCAACAAAATGTCCAAAATGAGAAAAGTGGAGCCGAGTGCAGGATTTTCCAAGAAAAATTGGCTTATTCCAATTTATATACAAGTTCATGTTAAAACATTGTGTTGAAATTGAATTTTTCTTAAAGTTTCAGATTGTTCATAATAATATAATATTATAATAAGAAAGAGTTCATCAATTAAAAATGATGTCTGTAAAAGATTTGCGTTTCTCTGCACAAATATTTGAACTTATTCTTATTTTTGGGGTTTATATGACATGAGTTTTCTGATCCGGCCCCTTTGGGATCAAAGTAGGTTGGATACGACCCCCGAACCAAAATGAGTTTGACACCCCTGCTTTAGTCCAGCGATCGGTCAGTGGTGTCCTTAGTCGGCCAACACTTTTATTTGTCACTTGTCATTTTATCTGGGAGAGAATCATGACTTTAGATCTGCTTAATAGTTTTTTGTTTTAACTTTCATGCAGGGTCATATACATGATCAGATCATAATAGTTTTGAATGTTGTGGCCACGCCCCTTTTTAATTGGCTAATTGATTGTGAGGACACGTCTTTAGTCGAGCAAGAATGATTTTGTGGACCTATACTAGTACATTTAAGCTTTTGTAGTTTGTTGAATATTTAGTTTAACTCTTACCCCATGAAGACGACATTTGACGACCCTCCCTTGTTTCCTTAATGACGTCTTTTGACACCTCTGCTGTATCACTAAAGACGTGATTTGACGACCATTACAAATGGCTCAGTTTTTCACATGGGCCCGGTCAAGCAGAAGTATACAGCAAGGCCACAAATTCAAGTTAATGCATCTGACATAAAAATGTATTCAACAGATACATATGTACTCTAGCTGATGAAAGTGTTTACCTTTTTTCTGTATCATTTTTGGTTCTAAAGTTACATACATTTTAAACATACTATGTTTAACAAAATTTTGTTCCCAAATTTCACAGACCTGCAAATCATGTAAATAAATTGATGTATTTCATCATATCTTGTGTTATTCGATCTTTGAACTGTTGATGAAGGGACATGATTTAAAAAAAAAAAAAAAAGTATTTAAAATGATTTGCTTGGAAGGACTGACATATTTTATAGAGATAGTTTCCTATTATTAAAGTATTCAGAAGAAAAAAGTTGACAAATTATGCAAAATCCTGCACCTTCTACTTGCTTGCACAGTTTTCCCTCTGTTACTTTTCCCTCCGTTACCATGACCTTTCTTCATAAAAAATCTCATTACTCAAAAAGTAAGAGGTTTTTCAACCTAATCTTGTACCATATGGTAGAAAACTATATGAAGCAAATATTCAAACCAGTTTGTTAAGGATATGTAAGTGAGAACCAAGAGTTATCGCTGTTTGAATTTATTGCCCAAAAAGTGCTGCATATTTCATTCCCTCCGTTACCGACATGAGTTTTTAAATTTTTGTCAACAACTTGAAAGAATATCACAGGTTTAACTTTACCCTGTTGGAGTGTAACTCTTTCCTACATTCTGATACTTTACTTATTTCAATAGTCCCTCTAGTTTCTGAATAAGAGACATTTGAATGTAAAAAATCTGCCCGTTTCCCTCCGTTACGGCTTGAGCAGACCCACATGTAATCAGAGGCTGTGATTGGTGGGGGCCACTACAACCCATACATACTAATATATGTATGGGTTGTTCCAAGTAGGCGTCCAAGGGAAAAAGAGTTAAAAAGGTAAACAAATGGTTAATTAATTTGTTATTACAGAGTTAAAATTAGAGTTTGATAAATAAATATATTCAGATTGAATTCATTACAAGACTACAATAAGTTAATGTTTAAAAGGCTATATAATAGCTTTATTTGTTTTATTTAAAACCAGAAAAGGATTATTTTCCTTCAGTTGTAGCACCAGATATTTTCACCCATAGATGGCGCTGGTTCTCTGTATTGCAAAGGAGGATGTTGTTCTTTGAAAACCTCAGCTGAAGAAGTTATAAACAGTTATAAACATGTTCGCTCGTCAGATAGAACATCGCGAGTTGTTACAGAAATATGAATGATTTGACACTGGCAAAATTTTTTCAGTAAAGCCATTTTAAACTGAAGTTATCGCTCGGACATTTTTTTTTCATTGTAGTTGTAGCCGAATCCACAACACAGAGAACAACAGACTGTTAACGTCACATATGAACAGTTCTTCAGATAAACTATAGCATATAAACAACAGAACAAGTTGAACAAACTCTCTATCTCACTCCAAATCACTAAATCCATTCAATTCTTCATCCTCGGTGTCACTTCTGAACAACTCCACGACCTCCGGAGGTAAACAGAGCGCCGCTTCCTTTTCTGTGTAGCTGTCGTCAGACTCAGCATCAGTTACAGTTAGAATTATTTCGGTCTTTCTGAATCCCGACAGGATGGTTTCGGTGTCACTGAAGTCCAGGCATTGTTCATCCATCCAGTGACTTCCGGAAAGTTGCATGAAACTGTTGAAGTTGTGTTTTCCATCCCCACTTTCCGCCAGTCCTTCACAAGTCTCTTTCTGCTGCTCGATTACCGTTTTCGGCTGAATATTTCACTACTTACAGCAGGACAGAGGCTTTTTCTGCAGGAGACATGCTCAGTAGAGTGAAGTGACAGTGGTACAGGAGGAACAGATACTGACACACAAGACGAGAGCCTGTCGCGGCTTCAGTGTGAAAATGTTAATATATAAGTCACACCTGAGTATAAGTCACAGGAAAGACCCAAACTAAGGCTACGTTCACACTGCAGCCTGAAGTGACTCAAATCCAATTTTTTGGCCCCTGTGTGACCTGTATCTGATCTTTTAATGACAGTCTGAACGACACAGATACGATTTTTTCAAATGTGATCCAGGCCACTTGGATATGTGCTCCTAAAACCGATACATATCCGATCCTAAAACCGATACATATCCGATCTGACACGCAACTTCAGTCTGAACGGCCAGGTCGCATTCAGCTGACCTACACGTTATCAACAAGCCACAAATGTACACAAACATTCTTCTCGTCATACAAAAATATTTAATGAACTCCGTGTCACTGAAGCGAAGCATATCACACTCCAACCACTCTTGACTACGTCTCCACATCCACACGTTCCTTTCAACGGACAACAAATAAGTTGTACATGTTTCTGGCTCCGGTACGAGAGGAACTTTAAAATCTATTAATCTTTTTTTTTTTTTTTAAATCACATACGAAAATATGTTTCCAAAGACTATTCATAAAAAGATCCAGATCTTGGCAGGAGAACTCTCTCTTTGTGTGGTGTCGGTCATATTGTAAGGTTGGTTGTCTGCACAGAGAAAAGCACGTGGAGACGACAGACGCTTCAAACACCACAAAAATACATATTTAACCTTTAAAAACACTTTCAAATAAATCTGTGATATACTGGAACTCATATGTAACTATGGCAACTATGGAATCACCTAACCTGACCTGATCACATGACAGCACCTGGCAACACCTGGCGTCACCTGGCAACACATTCCATCCACATTCTATTTCTATTTTATGACATCATAAAGCTTCACTTGTTGATTTATGTAATTGTAGCACAAGTTCCATTGTAAAATCACTTCTATTCAGACTTCGACTGAGACACAGAGACTCACCACAGACAAACATGCCCAAAGACTGGTGCGATTACACAAGTGAGGACGATGAACTCCTGTACAGCCAGGAGTTCAACCTGATGGAGGCGTTGGGATTAACACCTACCAACCCACATCAGGCCTCTGGACCACCAGAACAGGTGGTCCACACCTTTCAAAATCCTCAAGAGTTTCTAACTCTTGAGGAGTTAGAACGGGAGCAGCTTGGACCTCAACACCACCAGAGGTCCAAGGAGGACGAGGAGAAGGGCATGGCTTTAGTCATGTCTCGACTCCAGGCAGCCTCAGCTGCTCAGGCCAGAGCCAGAGAAGATCTGTTCATCCAACCAGATGAACTGAACAACCAGCCTCAGTCCCGAGATATTGAGGGACTGGAGAAACAGGTCGCTGACCTGACAGCGCTGTTGCAGCAACACGTAGACGATTCCTGCAGAAAATCAGCAGAGTGGAAAACGGAAAAGCAGAGACTCCAGCAGGACTCTGCTGATCTGAATTCTAAACTCCAGGAAAAGTCTTTGGAAAATACTGCTCTGAGAGAACGCAACTCTCACCTGGAGCGTATTCTGGCCCAACTTGAAACAGACAGGTCATCTCTGGAGCTCAGACACCAAAAGGAGGCTGAGCTGAAGGCCCAGAAGCTCCAGGAACTCGAGAACATGCAGACACAGGTCCAAAACATTGTGCAGACCCGTGAGAAGCTGCAGGACTGCCTGAGGAGGTCTCAGGAAGAGCACTCCATCCTCAAAAAAAGGTACGGGGCTCTGAAGAAGGATCTTGTGCAGGAGGTGGAACAGGAGAAAAACAACAGTGCTGCGCTCCAGAAAGAAAATGCCACCATTTCTGAAGTCCTGCCAAGAGCTAAGCATAGAGCGCTCCCTGCTGGAGGAGAAGTGCAGTGGACTAGAGGAGCTACTCAGAAACTCAGAGAAAGAGTGCTCCCTGCTAGTGACAAAGACCACTGCACTCCAACAGCAGGTCGAGCAGGACAAACTGAACAGNTATTCAGAAGAAAAAAGTTGACAAATTATGCAAAATCCTGCACCTTCTACTTGCTTGCACAGTTTTCCCTCTGTTACTTTTCCCTCCGTTACCATGACCTTTCTTCATAAAAAATCTCATTACTCAAAAAGTAAGAGGTTTTTCAACCTAATCTTGTACCATATGGTAGAAAACTATATGAAGCAAATATTCAAACCAGTTTGTTAAGGATATGTAAGTGAGAACCAAGAGTTATCGCTGTTTGAATTTATTGCCCAAAAAGTGCTGCATATTTCATTCCCCTCGTTACCGACATGAGTTTTTAAATTTTTGTCAACAACTTGAAAGAATATCACAGGTTTAACTTTACCCTGTTGGAGTGTAACTCTTTCCTACATTCTGATACTTTACTTATTTCAATAGTCCCTCTAGTTTCTGAATAAGAGACATTTGAATGTAAAAAATCTGCCCGTTTCCCTCCGTTACGGCTTGAGCAGACCCACATGTAATCAGAGGCTGTGATTGGTGGGGGCCACTACAACCCATACATACTAATATATGTATGGGTTGTTCCAAGTAGGCGTCCAAGGGAAAAAGAGTTAAAAAGGTAAACAAATGGTTAATTAATTTGTTATTACAGAGTTAAAATTAGAGTTTGATAAATAAATATATTCAGATTGAATTCATTACAAGACTACAATAAGTTAATGTTTAAAAGGCTATATAATAGCTTTATTTGTTTTATTTAAAACCAGAAAAGGATTATTTTCCTTCAGTTGTAGCACCAGATATTTTCACCCATAGATGGCGCTGGTTCTCTGTATTGCAAAGGAGGATGTTGTTCTTTGAAAACCTCAGCTGAAGAAGTTATAAACAGTTATAAACATGTTCGCTCGTCAGATAGAAACATCGCGAGTTGTTACAGAAATATGAATGATTTGACACTGGCAAAATTTTTTCAGTAAAGCCATTTTAAACTGAAGTTATCGCTCGGACATTTTTTTTTCATTGTAGTTGTAGCCGAATCCACAACACAGAGAACAACAGACTGTTAACGTCACATATGAACAGTTCTTCAGATAAACTATAGCATAAACAACAGAACAAGTTGAACAAACTCTCTATCTCACTCCAAATCACTAAATCCATTCAATTCTTCATCCTCGGTGTCACTTCTGAACAACTCCACGACCTCCGGAGGTAAACAGAGCGCCGCTTCCTTTTCTGTGTAGCTGTCGTCAGACTCAGCATCAGTTCCAGTTAGAATTATTTCGGTCTTTCTGAATCCCGACAGGATGGTTTCGGTGTCACTGAAGTCCAGGCATTGTTCATCCATCCAGTGACTTCCGGAAAGTTGCATGAAACTGTTGAAGTTGTGTTTTCCATCCCCACTTTCCGCCAGTCCTTCACAAGTCTCTTTCTGCTGCTCGATTACCGTTTTCGGCTGAATATTTCACTACTTACAGCAGGACAGAGGCTTTTTCTGCAGGAGACATGCTCAGTAGAGTGAAGTGACAGTGGTACAGGAGGAACAGATACTGACACACAAGACGAGAGCCTGTCGCGGCTTCAGTGTGAAAATGTTAATATATAAGTCACACCTGAGTATAAGTCACAGGAAAGACCCAAACTAAGGCTACGTTCACACTGCAGCCTGAAGTGACTCAAATCCAATTTTTTGGCCCCTGTGTGACCTGTATCTGATCTTTTAATGACAGTCTGAACGACACAGATACGATTTTTTCAAATGTGATCCAGGCCACTTGGATATGTGCTCCTAAAACCGATACATATCCGATCCTAAAACCGATACATATCCGATCTGACACGCAACTTCAGTCTGAACGGCCAGGTCGCATTCAGCTGACCTACACGTTATCAACAAGCCACAAATGTACACAAACATTCTTCTCGTCATACAAAAATATTTAATGAACTCCGTGTCACTGAAGCGAAGCATATCACACTCCAACCACTCTTGACTACGTCTCCACATCCACACGTTCCTTTCAACGGACAACAAATAAGTTGTACATGTTCTGGCTCCGGTACGAGAGGAACTTTAAAATCTATTAATCTTTTTTTTTTTTTTAAATCACATACGAAAATATGTTTCCAAAGACTATTCATAAAAAGATCCAGATCTTGGCAGGAGAACTCTCTTTGTGTGGTGTCGGTCATATTGTAAGGTTGGTTGTCTGCACAGAGAAAAGCACGTGGAGACGACAGACGCTTCAAACACCACAAAAATACATATTTAACCTTTAAAAACACTTTCAAATAAATCTGTGATATACTGGAACTCATATGTAACTATGGCAACTATGGAATCACCTAACCTGACCTGATCACATGACAGCACCTGGCAACACCTGGCGTCACCTGGCAACACATTCCATCCACATTCTATTTCTATTTTATGACATCATAAAGCTTCACTTGTTGATTTATGTAATTGTAGCACAAGTTCCATTGTAAAATCACTTCTATTCAGACTTCGACTGAGACACAGAGACTCACCACAGACAAACATGCCCAAAGACTGGTGCGATTACACAAGTGAGGACGATGAACTCCTGTACAGCCAGGAGTTCAACCTGATGGAGGCGTTGGGATTAACACCTACCAACCCACATCAGGCCTCTGGACCACCAGAACAGGTGGTCCACACCTTTCAAAATCCTCAAGAGTTTCTAACTCTTGAGGAGTTAGAACGGGAGCAGCTTGGACCTCAACACCACCAGAGGTCCAAGGAGGACGAGGAGAAGGGCATGGCTTTAGTCATGTCTCGACTCCAGGCAGCCTCAGCTGCTCAGGCCAGAGCCAGAGAAGATCTGTTCATCCAACCAGATGAACTGAACAACCAGCCTCAGTCCCGAGATATTGAGGGACTGGAGAAACAGGTCGCTGACCTGACAGCGCTGTTGCAGCAACACGTAGACGATTCCTGCAGAAAATCAGCAGAGTGGAAAACGGAAAAGCAGAGACTCCAGCAGGACTCTGCTGATCTGAATTCTAAACTCCAGGAAAAGTCTTTGGAAAATACTGCTCTGAGAGAACGCAACTCTCACCTGGAGCGTATTCTGGCCCAACTTGAAACAGACAGGTCATCTCTGGAGCTCAGACACCAAAAGGAGGCTGAGCTGAAGGCCCAGAAGCTCCAGGAACTCGAGAACATGCAGACACAGGTCCAAAACATTGTGCAGACCCGTGAGAAGCTGCAGGACTGCCTGAGGAGGTCTCAGGAAGAGCACTCCATCCTCAAAAAAAGGTACGGGGCTCTGAAGAAGGATCTTGTGCAGGAGGTGGAACAGGAGAAAAACAACAGTGCTGCGCTCCAGAAAGAAAATGCCACCATTCTGAAGTCCTGCCAAGAGCTAAGCATAGAGCGCTCCCTGCTGGAGGAGAAGTGCAGTGGACTAGAGGAGCTACTCAGAAACTCAGAGAAAGAGTGCTCCCTGCTAGTGACAAAGACCACTGCACTCCAACAGCAGGTCGAGCAGGACAAACTGAACAGAGACGACCTGCTAAATGAAAAGGCCGCCCTGTTGAGGACCTGCGATGAGCTAAAATTACAGCTCTCGGTGCAGGTCGAGACATGTGATGCGGTGCAGGAAAAACTGAGGAGGTGTGAGGAAAAGAACTTCCTGCTCATTGCAAATAACTGTGCTCTAGAGCAGGAAGTGAAAGAGGAAAAACATGGCAGAGCACAGTTAGAAAATGAGAAGGCCACCATGTTGAGCACCAGTAAAGACCTCGAGGCAGAGCGCTCCCTGCTGGTGGACAGGTGCGGCGCACTGGACCACACCCTGAATACAACTCAGGAAGAGCTCTCCCTGCTGATTGTAAAGAACAGGGCTCTACACCAGCAGGTAGAGCAGGAACATCACATGAAAACTGCTTTAGAGGAAGAGAAAATAGCTCTGGTAAACACCCATGAGAAGCTGAACACAGAGCTCTCCCTACTGCTCCAAAGATTCAGTGCCTTGGAGGAAAAGCAGAGGAGCACAGAAAGACAGCGCTCCCTGCTGGAGGAGGTGAGCACAACGCTGGAGCAGGAGCTGGAGATGGAACGGAAGAAGAAAAAGAGGAGGTGGTACAGGAGGCTCCTGGGCATGTAGAGCCTCTCTCACCCCCCTCACTGTTCTGCACTTGAACAATAAAACATAACAAAAAAAAACTTCATGTTGTATTTGTCTTTGTAAACTGTAGTAATAGTAATAGTAATAATATTAGTAAACAGACAGATGTCGTTTGCAGAATATATTTTCAAACACATTCCCTTTTCCACATTTTGATTTAAGAATTTTAACATATGCATTGATAAATACATGTATGTGGCTTGTAATCCTTTAGTCCAGAGGTGTCAAACATAAGGCCCGGGGGCCAAATCCGGCCCCCCAAGACCTTTAATGTGGCCCATGGGTGATTTTCTACTAAAATATTTTAATTATATTTTCTATTAAAATATTGGTAATTTTCTGCAGTGCTTAGCATAGCAGCGTCTCCAGCATCTCTGTACGTGGCCCCTCCCACCAGAGCAGCACAAATGAAGACTTGTCTCTTTCCAAACGCTCTTAAAGGACGATCGTTTTGACTGTTGACCGTGACACCCTCATCAACAAAATGTCCAAAGTGGAGCCGAGTGCAGGATTTTCCAAGAAAAATTGACTTATTCCTGTTTGCATACAAGTTCATGTTAAAACATTGTGTTGAAATTGAATTTTTTCTTAAATTTCAGATTGTTCATAATATTATAATATTATAATAAGAAAGAGTTCATCAATTAAAAAAGATGTCTGTGATAGATTTGCGTTTCTCTGCACAAATATTTGAACTTATTGTTATTTTTGGGGTTTATATGACATGAGTTTTCTGATCCGGCCCCTTTGGGATCAAAGTAGGTTGGATACGGCCCCCGGACCAAAATGAGTTTGACACCCCTGCCCTAGACGCACGTCCTCATAGACTTTACACATGAACTGAACGCTTTGACGCTGCGGTCTGAACGGAGCTTTAGTGACAAGGGGAGGAGCTCAGTCACATGGGAGGAGTTGGAGTCGAGCCGCTGCTCCTCCATGCCGACATCCCACCGGGAGGAGGCCCCAGGAAAGAGCCAGGACACGCTGGAGGGACTGTGTCACTGTGGACTGAGAACACCTCAGGATCCCCCCAGATGAGCTGCAGGAAGTGTCTGGGGAGGAGGAAGTCTAGTCAGCTCTACTACCACCACTACTACTACTACCTTTACCACCATTACTACTACTACTACCACCCCCTACTACCATTATTATTACTACTGCTGCTGCATACATTTGAGTGACAGGTTTACTTTGTTATATTCTTTTCTTCCTCTTCTGTTTTTTTCTGGTTTGATCCATGAACTCTTTTTAATTAAATTTGTCACTAATTAAATGTCAGACGCGCCTCACATCACATGACCACGAGAGGAGGAAATGTCAGCACCAAGAATAGACCTGTGTGTCAGATGCCCTCCCATCCCCCTCCTCCCGTGTCCCTGTGTGTCAGATGCCCTCCCGTCCCACACTCTCTTCAACAAACATCATAATTAGCCTTGTTCCACAATAAATGTGATGAGTCAGATGTGTGGAAAGATGAGCCTCCTCATTCTATATTATAAAATGTGATTCTTGTGAGCTTTAAGTCATGTTATAATGTTGTTTCCTCATCAAAAACAGACCTGGAGTTGTGTTTTGTTTCATTTACATGCTTTTTTAGAGCTGCTCAATTATGGAAAAAATCATTATCACGATTATTTTTGGCAAATATTGAAATCACGATGATTCAAATTATTATTTTTTACTTACATGATGCATTTATTCAGCATTTTTCTCTCAAAAAACAAAACAAAACACTTTGCTATTGATAATTTATGCAAATTGGAAATAAATATAGGCTACAAATATGTTGCCTAATATTTATTTTATTTCTATAAAAAATATCCCAAAATAAACTTTGTTAAGCTTTAAATCCTTTCAACTTGATTATATGAGTTTGGAAATCATTTGACACACAAATCGAAATCACGAAATCAATCAATCAGTCAATCAATTGCACAGACTTATCCTTTATTATTAGTCTGTTTACATCTCCAAACCTCAAAACACTCTGTTCCACCTTGTAAACGTGAAAACTACAGCTTTGTGACATCACATCTCCTTCTACCTTTAGCCCAGTACAGCTTGACAATTCCAGGTCTGAAATGATCCAAATGATTTTAGTGAAGGCGTGTGGAGTTTAAAAACACTGTGGAGCACTTCCTGTATCAACGCGTGACATCACAAGGTGGAACAGAGAACTCAGCTTAAAGGGTTTGTGTGTTAAACGTGTGAATGAAACAAAACAAAACACAACTCCGGGTCTGTTTGTGACGAGGAAACGACATTATTAAGAAGTACTTCATCTAAATATATAGTAGTAGTAGTTGTAGTAGTAGTAGTAGTAGTACTTTGGTGTATTTTTCACTCCTCTATACTGTTGTCCTGTGCTGTGTTGGATGTATGTTGCAGTGGTTATAACTCTTCCTCCGCCCACGCCTCTCCTCCTCCTCCTCCTCCTCCTCTCCCTCCGTCTCTCTCTCTCTCTCCACTCGCTGTCAGCCCCTCCTCTCTTCTCTTCTTTCTTCTTCTTCTTTTTTTTCTGGTCTCTTAATGACCACCGCTCTCTGTCCACCCTCTCCTCCGTCCTTCTTCCTCTCATACTTCCTCTCTCTCTCTCTCTCTCTCCTTTCATCTATCCCCCACTGACTGTCAACAAACGCACGCTCCTCTTTCTCCTCTTTCTCTATCTTTCTTTTCCCACTCTCCTCCTCTCTCTCTTTATCTCTCGCTCCTCTCTCATCCACCTTGCGATGTCTTCTCTTTTTCCGTAAGCTCGCTCTCACCCTTAGATGCGCAGATTCTCTCTCTCTCTTTCCTCTTTCTCTCTCCTCCTTACCTGTGCAGTGTCCCTTTCTCTCTCGCTCTATTCTCTCTTTTCCCATCTCCCTTCAATGTCTCTCTTTCTCTCTCTCCGATCGGTCCCCCTTACAAAAGTAGTGTCCCTCGCTCCTCTCTCTCTTTCCCCTCTTCCCCTCTCTCTCCCTTTCATATGCAGTGTCTCTCTTTCTCCTTCCTTTCTCTCTCCCCTCTTCCTCTCTCTCTCTCACACACACATCACACATACAGTCTCCCTCTTCCCCTCTCTCTCTCCTCTCTTTCTCTTTCACATGGTTTCCTCTCTCGCTTCTCCTCCCTCTCTCTTCCTCTTTCACATACAGTGTCCCTCTCTCGCTTCTCCTCCCTCTCACCCTCTCTAAACATACAGTACCCCTCTCTCTCCCCTCCTCCGCCTCTCTCCCCTTCACATACAGAATCCCCCTCTCTCTCTTCTCTCCTCCCTCTTTCACATACAGTGTCCTTCTCTCTCTCCCCCCCCCCCCCACACACATTGTATCCGTCTTCCCTCCTCTCTCTCCTCTCCTCTCTGTTTCTTTTTCACAAAGTTTCCTCTCTCTCTTCTCCTCCCTCTATCTTCCTGTCTGACAAAGTGTCCCTCTCTCCCTTCTCTTCTCCTCTCTTCTCCTCTCTCCCTCTTTCACATAACGTGTTCCCCTCTCTCTCCTTCCTCTCTCTCTCCTCTCTCTTCCTTTCTCACACACAGTATCCTTCTCTCCTCTCCTCCCTCTCCTCCCTCTTTCACTTACAGTGTCCCTTTTTCTCCTTTCTCCCCTTTTCTCTCCCCCTCCCCCTCTTTCTCTCCTCTATCCCACTCTCTCCTCTCTCTCTCTTCCTCTCACACACAGTGTCCCTCTCTCCTTTCTCCCCTCTCCTCTTTCTTTCACATACAGCGTCCCTCTTCCTCTCTCTCTCCTCTCCTCCCTCCCTCTCCTCCTCTCACATACAGTATCCCTCTCTCTCTCTCTTCTCCTCCCTCTCTCCATCCTCTCCCTCACTCTCTCTAACCCGTCTCATATGCAGTGTCACTCTCATGTCTCTCTCCTGTGTCCTCTCTCTCTTTCTCTCTTTCCTCCTTCTTTCTCTCCCCCACATACAGTGTCCCTCTTCCTCTCTCTCTCCTCTGTCCCCCTCTCTCCGTCCTCTCTCTCTTTCACATACAGTGTTCTCTCTCTCTCTCTCTCTCCCTCTCCCTCTCTCTCTGTTAGTCTTTCTTTCTTTCTTCAGGTCAGATCGACTCTGACTCTAACTCAGAAATCAACATGAAAATCAATACAGACCCAGAGTCTGACCCGCTCCACATAAACACACAAACACCAACTCCAACGGGAAAAATAAAAATAAATATAAAACTATTCTAACTATTCATCTGTGT
The DNA here is from genome assembly GCF_026225935.1 of Boleophthalmus pectinirostris. Lineage (NCBI taxonomy): Eukaryota > Metazoa > Chordata > Actinopteri > Gobiiformes > Gobiidae > Boleophthalmus > Boleophthalmus pectinirostris. Next base: position 33,053,630 of record NW_026571047.1, read on the forward strand.
TCTAATGAATTTTCCTCCTGGAGTTGTGTTTTGATTCATTCACACACACACTTTTGCTCTGCACATTTAGGCTGAGTTCTTCTCTCAAACAAAAAAACACACTGTACATTTTCACGATTCTTTAACTGTTTATTCCACGTAATAACTGACACTTCATGACATCACAAGGTGGAACAGAGCGTTTTGAGCTTCGGAGATGTAGACAGACTAATAATAAAGTGTGTGACTGAAACAAAACACAACTCCAGGTCTGATTTTGAGAACGTAAAACTTATTTTTACGAAGAAATTATCTGTTTAAAGCGTAATCGTCGACAAAAACGTTGATAGAAAAATACGAAATTGATTATTGTCGCTGCGTTTTTATCACAGATGCCCTCCCACAAATCATTTTTATCAGTTTTATGTCATGCCAAAATGTTTTCCTTTTCTTTTCTAATATTTTAACTCATTGCTTTAAAATGGTCTGGAATGTTCCGTAGTATGGCATTAAACGTATCTGTGTCTACGGAGGCGAGCAGGAAGCACGAATTACGGAGCAGATCTGTGGAGAGGCGGTCTCACTCACAGAAAGAATGATGGTGACAATCAATGTTTTAATGTTTTGTCAAGGTAATTTTGAACAATAAAACACCTGTAATCGAACTCAGTATATTAATGCCATGCTGTGGAACATTCCATGAAAAATAAATACATAGTGTACCTTTAATTATAACCATTTTTAGCCCTGAAGTCTTCATTTAAACTTGATAAAATCCTGGTTTAGTCCCGGTTTAGTCCTTACGCTCACGATTTAAAAAAAAAAAAAAAAAAAAAAAAAAAAAAAAAAAAGTGTATCCATGATTCACGTGCGTGCGTAAAGCCCCTACGCTGTGAGCCGGCAGCGTTACGCACGGGTGATGCTGCCAGAGCGCGCAGTGCCGCTGGACCAAACCAAAGCGCATCCACGTCTCCAAAAACGATCCAGAAGAAGACACAAACCGGAGACACTTTTACGCACGGGTTGGATTTATAATAACGTGATTTTATACTGGAGTAAGATGTCGTTTTTGGAGACGTTTGTGCGTAACGAAGAGGAGGAATTGCTTTTTTTGAGTACCAAGAAAGCAGCTTCACGAGTCTAATGCGTTTTTCTTGTTTTGGAACAGTTTGGGAGATTAAAAGTAGCGGGAGAGGGAGATTTTGTTGGAGATGCGTATAGAAGGAAGAGCGCAGTAGCTTCCAAACGCGTTAACATGATGGAACCAAAACGCCGGACATGAAAAGTAACGGGATCTGAGCGTGCTTTTGCGGCACATGATGGACATTGCGGAGGTACTGGTTTGCGCATTCATGGTCGTAGTCATCGTAGTGAGTTTACTGTCCAACATTTTGGTTTTCGTTTGCTTTTTGTACAACCCGGAGATCCGCAAACAAGCGCCGGGACTTTTTACGCTCAACTTAACCTTTTGCAACGTGCTCCTCACCGTCTCCAACATGCCCCTGACGCTCGTGGGGGTCATGAGCGAAACGCAGCCGGGGGGCGACGCGCTGTGCCAAGCCGTGGGGTTCCTGGAGACGTTTCTGAGCACGAATTCTATGTTGAGCATGGCAGCGCTGAGCATCGACCGGTGGATCGCGGTGGTCTTCCCGTTACGGTATCACTCCAGAATGCGACACCGAGACGCGCTGCTCGTGCTCGGCTACACGTGGACCCACTCCGCGAGCTTCTCCGCGGCCGCCTCGTGCCTCTCGCTGGTCGGGTATCACCGGGTGTTCGCCTCGTGCACGTTGGTGAGCCCCAGGGCGCACGTCAGCGGCCGGTCGCAGCTGGTGGCGTTCACGGTGCTGTTCCACGCGTGCACGTTCCTGCTCTCGTGCGTGGTGCTGTGCGTGACGTACCTCAAAGTGCTGAAAGTGGCGCGGTTTCACTGCAAGAGGATCGACGTGATCACCATGCAGACGCTCGTGCTGCTCGTGGACATTCACCCCAGGTAAAGACCAGACTCGGGGTTTCACAGAGACTGGGACCTGGACTCGAGTCAGACTTGAGGCACTGTTTTTAGGAGTTGAGACTTGACTTGATAAAACTGACTAAGACTCGGGACTCGGCTTGGACTTGAGGCCTGTGACTTGATGCTTCTCTTAAAAATTTTTGAAATTTTAGTTTTTAGAAAATATTTTTATCTTTCCACTTGATAAATGCGGCGTTTCATTTTAAAAGAACAAACTGGAACATGTCCCTTTCACTTCTGTTTGTTACTTTGGATGTAACTGAAGTACTGTGATGTGGTATCCTCAAAAGTACTGCAGTAATACACAGTACAATACAGTATATAAAGTGCAATACAGTAATATACAGAGGTGGGACCAAGTAGTTGTTTTGCAAGTCTCAAGTAAGTCTCAAGTCTTTGACCTCAAGTCTGAGACAAGTCAAATACAGGCAAGTCCAAGTCAAATCCAAGGCGTCTGCTTTGAGCTTCAAGTCATTTTGACATTATGTAAGACATTAAACAGATCCACTTTACATTTAGTTTTAAAGATCAAAATACCTAGAAAGACAGACGTTCTGACTGTGAGCGGGGTCACCTCTCCACAGATCTGACCTGTAACTTGATCTGGTTTGGTCTCCACGACGACAAAGCAATAACGTCTCCATGGAGAAAAGCGTTGGACGGACCCTACATGAGAAAAGTTACACAATCGCTCCAGGTCACATCTGCAACAACAACTGTACTTTTAGAAAACGTTCTTATCGTGTCCAACATTGAATTTGTTTTATTTTATTTTTTTTACATTAAAAAAAAAAAAAAAAAAAGATCTATTGTGCTTTTGTCTTTTCTGTAGTTATAATCTATGACACTTCTGGATCTTTGTTATAACTTTAAATCACAATATTGATTGACTGAGGAGGGACCAAGTTGTTGTTTTGCGAGTCTCAAGTAAGTCTCAAGTCTTCGACCTCAAGTCTGAGTCAAGTCCCAAGTCAAATACAGGCAAGTCCAAGTCGAGTCTCAAGTCACTGGCCCAAAAGTCCAAGTCGTCTGCTTTGAGCTTCAAGTCATGTCAAGTCTGTCAAATATAGTTTATATTTTTGCAATTTATATAATTTTTAAACTAAATTGTTCTTAAAAAGTCATGGTATATTTATATATGAGTATTTATATAAAAGTATTTATATAAGAAATGCAATTTTTTTCTTTTTAAATGTCTTGTCAAGAGTGTGAATCATTACCATCAGAACAGAAAGAATTCAGATGTAAAAGTGTTAAATAACAGTTATTTTGTCATGTCGTCTGCACTGAAATGGAAGGATCATGTTCTGTGTAGTTTCCTCTGTTTTACTGTATTGTACTGTATATTACTGTAGTACTTTTGAGTATCATAGTTTCATCCAAAGTAACAAACAGAAGTGGGAGGGACATGTTCCAGTTTGTTAATGTAAAATTAGTCACTGCATTTATCAACTGTAAAGACAAAAGTATTTTATAAAAACATATTTTTTTAGGAGAAGCATCAAGTCTTCTCAAGGTGAAGGGCTCAAGTCCAAGTCGAGTCCCAAGTCTTAGTCCTTTTTATCAAGTCAAGTCTCAAGTCGAGTCCAAGTCATGACTTGCAAGTCCCACCTCTGGTACAATACAGTAAAACAGAAGGAACCACACAGAACATGATCCTTCCACCTCAGTGCAGACACATGACCAATAAAACTGATATTTAGCACTTTTACATCTGAATTCTTTCTGTTCTGACCATAATGATTCACACTAAGATCTTGACAAGACATTTAAAAAGAAAAAAAAAAAGCATTTCTTGTATAAATACTCATATATAAATATACTGTGACTTTCTAAGTACTGTTTAGTTTAAAAATATATAAATTGCAAAAACATAAACTATATTTGACAGACTTGACATGACTTGAAGCTCAAAGCAGACGACTTGGACTTGACTTGGAGTTATGGGCCAGTGACTTGAGACTCGAAGACTTGAGACTTACTTGAGACTTACAAAACAATATTATTACATTTACTCCAAGTTGACAAATATTGCTTGGTTTAGTCCTGGTTTAGTCCTGGTTTTGTCTTGGTTCGGTTTAGTCTGGTTTTGACTTACCTGATCTTAAAAAATAAATAAATAAATAAAATATTTGGGATACGATAAGAACGTTTTCTAAAAGTACAGTTGTTGTTGCAGATGTGACCTGGAACGACTGTGTAACTTTTCTCATGTAGGGTCCGTCAAATGCTTTTCTCCATGGAGACGTTATTGCTTTGTCGTCATGGAGACCAAACCAGACCAAGTTACAGGTCAGGTCTGTGGAGAGACGACCCCCGCTCACAGTCCGAATGTCTGTTTTTCTAGGTATTTTTGAGTTCTAAAACCACCTGTAATCGAGTAAATATAGTAAAATAGATCTGTTTAATGTCACACTGCGGAACATTCCAGGCAGAGCAATGACATCTCCATGGAAACAAGCAGGACTGAACCTTAGAAAGCAGGAAGGAAACGCAATGATAATGTAAAAAATGACAAGAATGAGATAAAGAGTAAAAGGTGGACTGGAGGCTGGTCCCCGAGGACAGAGATCTACTGAGGAAATGTAGAACTCAAATCTACGTGATAAGAAACAAAACTTCAAATTAAACATCGGCTCAAATACACTCCACAAATATTACAAAAATATTCCCCAAACCAGAGTCTCCGGAGGAACGAGGTCTCCAGAGGGCCCGGCACAATCCTCTGATCACAACATTAAAGTCTGTGAACACGACAGGAAAGACTGAGGGAATTTCACTCAGTTTTATAATCATTTTTACTCCTGATTTAGTCCTGGTTTAGTCCTGGTTTAGTTCTGGTTTAGTTCTGGGTTAGTTCTGGGTTAGTTCTGGTTTAGTTGTAGTTTAGACCTGGTTTAATCCTGGTTTAGTCCTGGTTTACTTCTGGTTTAGTTCTGGTTTAGTCTTGGTTTAGTTCTGGTTACCTCCGCCAAGGAGGTTATGTTTTTGCTGGCGTTTGTCTGTTTGTTTGTTTGTTTGTTTGTTTGTCTGTTAGCAACATAACTCAAAAAGTTATGGACCGATTTTGATGAAATTTTCAGGATTTGTTGGAAATGTAAAAAGGAAGAACTGATTTCATTTTGGGGGTGATCCGGAAGAAATCCTGGATTCTGGATCACTTTGAAATTTTAGTTAACATTGTGGTAAATGGGGCCAAAAAATTTTGTTTCTCAATATCTCAGTTAATTATTGACCAAACCCCATGAAATTTGACTCAGGGATGGACAACGGGATCCTCTTTCATATTCCAAAGGCTGATCTGGATCTGATCCAGAAGACTGATTTTATCGCAATTTATATAAAAAATGGGGGTAGTCCTTGGCGGAGGTCTGCGCTCTCTGACTGCTTTTCTAGTTTGGCACTGATTTAGTCCTGGTTTTGTTCTGGTTGGTCCTGGTTTAGTCCTGGTATAGTACTGGTTTAGTTCTAATTTAGCCCTGGTTTAGTTCTGGTTTAGATCTGATTTAGTTCTGGTTCAGTCTTGGTTTAGTCCTGGTTTAGTTCTGGGTTAGCTCTGATTTAGTTCTGGTTAAGTCTTGATTTAATCCTGATTTAGTCCTTGTTTTGTTCTGGTTTAGTTATGGGTTAGTTCTGGTTTAGTCTTTATTTAATCCTGATTTAGTTCTGGTTTTGTTCTGGTTTAGTCCTAGTTACCCCTTGATTTAATCCTGGTTCAGTCCTGGGTTAGTCCTGGTTTAGTCCTGGTATAGTACTGGTTTAGTTCTAGATTAGCCCTGGTTTAGTTCTGGTTTAGATCTGGTTTAGTCCTGGTGTAGTACTGGTTCAGTCTTGGTTTAGTCCTGGATTAGTCCCAGTTTAGTCCTGGTTTAGTTCTGAGTTAGTTCTGGTTTAATCCTGATTTAGTCCTGGTTTAGTTTTGGTTTAGTTCTGATTTAGTCCTAGTTTAACTCTTGGTTCATTCCGGGTTCAGTTCTGGTTTAGCTCTGGTTCACTCGTAGTTTAGTCCTGATTTAGTTCTGGTTTAGTCCTGGTTTAGTTCTGGGTTAGTCCTCTTTCAGTCCTGATTTAGTCCTGGTTTAATCTTGGTTTAGTTCTAGTTTAGTCCTGGTTCACCTCTGGTTATGTCCTTGTTTTGTCTTAGTTCGGTTTAGTCCGGTTTTGACCTGTCTGGTCTAATTTAAAAAAAAAAAAAAAAAAGTTTGTGTTTCTTGTGAATTTTACACAAGAAGTGGTTTAACAAAGACTTTTAGTGTCACAGTCATGAGTTAGTGGAAATCTCGGCTAGTCTTCCGTTCTCAAAATGGCATCGAAGGTGAAGAAGGAAGCTCCTCCTGCCAAGACTGAGGCCAAGTCAAAGGCTCTGAAGGCCAAAAAGGCTGAGCTCAAAGGTGTTCACCGCCAGACGAAGAGGAAAATCAGGACTTCTCCCACCTTCCGTCGCCCCAAAACTAGGGCCAGGTATCATTAAGAAGTTGTTGATAGACCACAGTAGAATACACTTTTCGATACAGTGCACTTTCGATTCAATATGAATTGATATGATATATTTCACATCAGTTTGATACGGTTCAATGTAAAAAAGGCTAAATCATGGCTGTGTTACTAAAAGTCCACTAAGTTTATGCAAAAGTTAATTTGAAAAACACAAATTTTACTCATCAAAACAGTGAAAATATCAACACTTTTGTAGCTTTTACTTGTATTCATTATTGACATCAAATCCAACAAACATCAGATTTAAAACTCCGTTAAGTTAGGTTTTATTTTTTATTGAAACATATCGAATCGATTTGAAATCGATTGAATCGTATCAAATCGAAAGCTCACTGTATCGAGTTATGTATGTATCACGGCCTAAGTATTGTGTCACGGCCTATGTAGTTATGTATCGTGTCATGGCCTATGTATCTTATGTATCGCCTATGTATCGAGTTACGTATCGTGTCATGGCCTATGTATCGAGTTATGTATCGAGTTATGTATCGTGTCACGGCCTATGTATCGAGTTATGTATCGTGTCACGGCCTATGTATCGAGTTATGTATCGTGTCACGGCCTATGTATCTATGTATCGAGTTATGTATCGTGTCACGGCCTATGTATCGAGTTATGTATCGCGTCATGGCCTATGTATCGAGTTATGTATCGTGTCACGGCCTATGTATCGAGTTATGTATCGTGTCACGGCCCTATGTATCGTGTCGCCTATGTCGAGTTATGTATCGTGTCACGGCCTATGTATCGAGTGTACTATGTATCGTGTCACGGCCTATGTATCGAGTTATGTATGTATCGTCGTATCACGGCCTATGTATCGAGTTATGTATCGTGTCACGGCCTAAGTATCGTGTCACGGCCTATGTATCGAGTTATGTATCGTTATGTATCACGGCCTATGTATCGAGTTATGTATCGTGTCATCGTGTCACGGCCTATGTATCGAGTTATGTATCGTGTCACGGCCTATGTATGTAACGGCCTATGTATCGAATTACGTATCGTGTCACGGCCTATGTATCGAATTATGTATCGTGTCACGGCCTAAGTAGGTATGTATCATATCAGCAACTTCTGAATGATACTCAGCCCTAGTAAAGGGTAAATATGTTGTAGTACTTTGTCAGTATTAAAGAGTAAATATGTTGTAGTACTCTGTCAGTAGTAAAGAGTAAATATGTTGTAGTACTCTGTCAGTAATAAAGAGTAAATATGTTGTAGTACTTCGTCAGTAGTACATGTGTTGTGTTTTTGTACAGTGTGCGTGAGCGATGTCTGGAGGAGCAGAGGAGGAGGAGACAAAGAGCCACCAACAAGATCAGCACCTTCATCGGGACCTTCATGATCTGTTTTACTCCATACGTCATCACCAGGTACTACAAATACTACTATTATTACTATTACTGCTACTACTACTACTGCTACTTAGGGCTGTAGTACTTTAGGCGTTAGTTGATTAATTGGCTGAAGGAGAAGAAAGTGGAGCCAGTTGAACACAACAAGAAACGCCTCACTCTTACCTCACTCTGTAGTGGTTTAGCTCCTGGTTTAGTCCTGGTTTAGACCTGGTTTAGTCCTGGTTTAGTCCTGGTTTAGTCCTGGTTTAGACCTGGTTTAGACCTGGTTTAGTCCTGGTTTAGTCCTGGTTTAGACCTGGTTTAGTCCTGGTTTAGTCCTGGTTTAGACCTCTTTTAGTCCTGATTTAGACCTAGATTTGCTCCTGGTGTAGTTCTGGTTTTTGTCCTGATTTTTGTCCTGGTTTCTGCCTAGTAGAATCCTGGTTTAGACCTGGTTTAGTCCTGGTTTAGACTTGGTATAGTCCTAGTTTCTCTCTGGTTTGGTCCTAATTTAGTCCTGGTTTAGTCCTGGTTTTTACCTGGTTTAGTCCTAATTTAGTCCTGGTTTAGTCGTGGTTCAGACCTGGTTTCTCCCTGGTTAAGGCCTTGTTTTACTCCTTGTTTAGCCCTGCTTTAGCCCTAGTTTAGTTCTGGTTTAGTCCTGGTTTCTCCCTGAGGTCTGGGTCTGTGGTCCTGGTCTGTGGTCCAGGTCTGTGGTCCAGGTCTGTGGTCCAGGTCATGTGGTCCTGGTCTGTGGTCCAGGTCTGTGGTCCAGGTCTGTGGTCCAGGTCTGTGGTCCTGGTCTGTGGTCCTGGTCTGTGGTCCTGGTCTGTGGTCCTGGTCTGTGGTCTGGTCTGTGGTCCTGGTCTGTGGTCCAGGTCTGTGGTCCTGGTCTGTGGTCCAGGTCTGTGGTCCTGGTCTGTGGTCAGGTCTATGGTCCTGGTCTGTGGTCTCCTCTAAGTCTGGGCTGAGTTAAAGGAGCTGACTCTGTGATAACCAACTCCTCCTGCTGTGACCTGACCTGGGCTCACAGCCAGAGAGAGACAGGAGCAGGGCGACAGGGGCAGGGCGACAGGGGCAGGGCGACAGGGGCAGGGTGACAGGGCAGGGTGACAGGGGCAGGGCGACAGGGGCAGGGCGACAGGGGCAGGGCGACAGGGGCAGGGGACAGAGAGCAGGGTGACAGGATCAGAGTGACAGGAGCAGAGTGACAGGGGCAGGGTGACAGGACCAAATATGTAATATTCAAGCTTGTTTAAAGGTGCACTATGAAACTTTTCTGGTGGAGGCTTTGCAAGTGTGTTGTTCCCGCTCATATATGGCAGAGTTTAGGTCCTGGTCTAGTCCTGGTTTAGTCCTGGTTTAGACCTGGTTTAGACCTGGTTTAGTCCTGGTTTAGACCTGGTTTAGACCTTGTTTAGTCCTGGTTTAGTCCTGGTTTAGACCTGGTTTAGACCTTGTTTAGTCCTGGTTTAGTCCTGGTTTAGACCTGGTTTAGACCTTGCTGACACCTGGTTTAGACCTTGTTTTGTCCTGGTTTAGTCCTGGTTTAGTACTGGCTTAGTCCTAGTTTAGTCCTGGTTTAGTCCTTGTTTCTCGCTGGTTTAGTCCTGGTTTAGACCTGGTTTAGACCTTGTTTAGTCCTGGTTTAGTCCTGGTTTAGACCTGGTTTAGACCTGGTTTAGACCTGGTTTAGGCCTTGTTTAGACCTGGTTTAGACCTTGTTTAGTCCTGGTTTAGACCTGGTTTAGACCTGGTTTAGGCCTTGTTTTGTCCTGGTTTAGTCCTGGTTTAGACCTTGTTTACACCTGGTTTAGTCCTGGTTTAGACCTTGTTTAGTCCTGGTTTAGTCCTGGTTTAGACCTGGTTTAGACCTTGTTTAGTCCTGGTTTAGACCTGGTTTAGACCTGGTTTAGGCCTTGTTTTAGTCCTGGTTTAGACCTTGTTTAGTCCTGGTTTAGTCCTGTTTTAGTCCTGGTTTAGTCCTGTTTTAGTCCTGGTTATAGTCCTGGTTTAGTCCTGGTTTAGTCCTGTTTTTAGTCCAGGTTTAGTCCTGTTTAGTTTAGTCCTGGTTTAGTCCTGGTTTAGTCCTGGTTTAGTCCTAGTTTTAGTCCTGGTATAGTTTAGTCCTGGTTTAGTCCTGGTTTAGTCCTGGTTTAGTCCTGGTTTAGTCCTGGTTTAGTCCTGTTTTAGTCCTGGTTTAGTCCTGGTTTAGTCCTGTTTTAGTCCAGGTTTAGTCCTGTTTAGTCCTGGTTTAGTCCTGGTTTAGTCCTGGTTTAGTCCTGGTTTAGTCCTGGTTTAGTCCTGGTTTAGTCCTGGTTTAGTCCTGGTTTAGTCCTGGTTTAGTCCTGGTTTAGTCCTGGTTTAGTCCTGGTTTAGTCCTGGTTTAGTCCTGGTATAGACCTTGTTTAGTCCTGGTTTAGTCCTGGTTTAGACCTGGTTTAGACCTTGTTTAGTCCTGGTTTAGTCCTGGTTTAGACCTGGTTTAGGTCCTTGTTTAGTCCTGGTTTAGACCTTGTTTAGTCCTGGTTTAGTCCTGGTTTAGTCCTGTTTTAGTCCTGGTATAGTCCTTGTTTAGTCCTGGTTTAGTCCTGTTTTAGTCCAGGTTTAGTCCTGGTTTAGTCCTGGTTTAGTCCGGGTTTAGTCCTGGTTTAGTCCTGTTTTAGTCCAGGTATAGACCTTGTTTAGTCCTGGTTTAGTCCTGGTTTAGTCCTGGTTTAGTCCTGGTTTAGTCCTGGTTTAGTCCTGGTTTAGTCCTGGTTTAGTCCTGGTTTAGTCCTGGTTTAGTCCGGGTTTAGTCCGGGTTAATCATGTGAAGTGGTTTTAAGAGGATTGTTTGGTTTATAAACACAGAGGAGGCGGAGGTGGTGGTTCAGGTTCAGGCTCAGGTGTCGTTCTGTGGATTATGGGACAGATTCATTCACTAATGACTCTGACTTTTATTTTCACGTTTATGGCCAATAAAGTCACAAATGATGGGATTATGTTTGTCCCAGAGAGCTGAGTACAGGCTGAGAGTGTTTTGTGTCGCAGGGACGGACAATATTGATGAAAAATTTTTATGTTTTTGAATAAACTCGCTAAAATGTTCCTGTAAATGTCTTGGTCATGATTCAAAAACTTTAACATTATTTTGTTTATTGGATTCTTATTGTTTACCTCTCCACAGATCTGACCTGTAAAACTGTCACCTACTTGTCTGTTGGCATGGTGATTCTTTTAAAGCATCACCTTGTAACTTTCTGCTCGCTTTTAATTTCCATGGAAACAAACCCGCCGCCGAGCTAGATAAGAGTCGGGTTTGTGGAGATGCAAAAGCACACGTTTTTCTAAATTTGAAATTAAAAAATATCTAATCTAAAAAAAAAAAAAAAAGTTTAATCCTGGTTTAGACCTGGTTTAGTCCTGGTTTTAGTCCTGGTTTAGACCTGGTTTAATCCTGGTTTAATCCTGGTTTAACCCTGGTTTAGTTCTGTTTAGTCTTGAATTAGTCCTGGTTTGACTTGTTCTTAGTCCGTACAGGCTGGCAGAGTTTAGGTCCTGGTTTAGTCCTAGTTCAGACCTGGTTTGGTCCTGATTTAGACTTAGTTTAAACTTGGTTTAGCCCTGGTTTTGACCTGGTTTAATCCTGATTTATTCCTGGTTTAGTCCTGGTTTAGACCTGTTTTCTCCCTGGTTTAGTCCTGGTTTAGACCTGTTTCTCCCTGGTTTAGACCTAGTTTAGTTCTGGTTTAGTCCTGGTTTAGTTCTGGTTTAGTCCTTGTTTAGACCTGGTTTATTCCTGGTTTAGGCTTGGTTAAACCTAGTTTAGTCCTGGTTTAGTTCTGGTTTATTTCTGGTTTAGTCCTGGTTTAGACCTGATGCAGACCTAGTTTAGACCTTGTTTGGTCCTGATTTAGATATGGTTTAGTCCTGGTTCAGACCTTGTTTAATCCTGGTTTAGTCCTGGATTAGGTCTGGTTTGACCTGGCTTTAGTCCATACAATCAGGCAAAGTTTAGACCTGGTTTGTTTTTGATTTAGTCTTGGTTTAGTCTTAGTTTAGACCTGGTTTAGTCCTGTCTCAGACCTTGTTTAATCCTGGTTTAGTCCTGGTTTATTCTTGAATTAGTCCTGGCCTTAGTCCATACAATCAAGCTTAGGTCCTGGTTTAGTCCTAATTTAGACCTGGTTTAGTCCTGTTTTAGTCTTGGTTTAGTCTTAGTTTAGACCTGGTTTAGTCCTGTTTTAGTCTTGGTTTAGTCTTAGTTTAGACCTGGTTTAGTCCTGTTTTAGTCTTGGTTTAGTCTTAGTTTAGACCTCGTTTAGTCCTGGTTTTAGTGGTTATATTTAGGTTTTGACCCCCCCATGCTCCCCCCCCTGTGCTGTTCCCAGGCTGGTGGAGCTGTTCCCGGCCGTGCACATCCCCCCTCTGTGGGCGCGGCTCTGTAAGCTGCTGGTCTACAGTAAAGCCGCCTGTGACCCGTTTGTTTACTCGCTGCTCCGGACCCAGTACAGACAGACCTGCGCCCGCCTCGCCAACCGCCTCCTCAAGCCCCGCCCCCTCCACGCTTCGCCCAGGACCGCCCATCACCACGGCAACCGGATACCCACAGCCGAGTAGAGACGGGAGCGTGGAGGAGTTTACGCCCGGGTCCGGTTCAATGGTGACTTTTATTTTCACGTTTATGGGCAGTGAAATCAAATCATCCTTGTCTTCCTTTTCATTCTTTCTCCCTTTTTCTTCTATCCCTCCATCCCGAACAACAAGCAGGAGGAGAGTCGGGTTTGTGGAGATGCGAGCTCACTCACAGCAAAGACGCATGTTTTTCAGAGCAATAAATCCTGGTTTAGACCTGGTCAAGACCTGGTTTAGACCTGGTTTAAACCTGGTTTAGTCCTGGTTTAGACCTGGTTTAGTCCTGGTGGTTTAGACCTTGTTTACACCTGGTTTAGTCCTGGTTTAGACCTGGTTTAGACCTTGTTTAGTCCTGGTTTTAGACCTGGTTTAGACCTGGTTTAGTCCTGGTTTAGACCTGGTTTAATCCTGGTTCAGACTTGTTTTAGTCCTGGTTTAGTCCTGGTTTAGACCTAGTTTAGATCTGGTTTAGACCTGGTTTAGACCTGGTTTAGTCCTGGTTTAGACCTGGTTTAGTCCTGGTTTAGACCTGGTTTAGTCCTGGTTTAGACCTGGTTTAATCCTGGTTCAGACTTGTTTTAGTCCTGGTTTAGTCCTGGTTTAGACCTAGTTTAGATCTGGTTTAGACCTGGTTTAGACCTGGTTTAGTCCTGGTTTAGACCTGGTTTAGTCCTGGTTTAGACTGGTTTAGTCCTGGTTTAGACCTTGTTTAATCCTGGTTTAGACCTGGTTTAGTCCTTGTTTAGACCTGGTTTAGTCCTGGTTTAATCCTGGTTTCAGACTTGTTTAGACCTGGTTTAGTCCTGGTTTAGACCTGGTTTAGATCCTGGTTTAGACCTGGTTTAGACCTTGTTTAGATCCTGGTTTCAGACCTGGTTTAGACCTGGTTTAGACCTGGTTTAGACCTGGTTTAGACCTGGTTCAGACCTGGTTTAGACCTGGTTTAGATCTGGTTTAGACCTGGTTCAGACCTGGTTTAGACCTGGTTTAGAGACAGGAGCACAGCGGAGTTTTGGAGTTCCCAGTTCGGTTCAACGGTGACTTTTATTTTCACGTTTATGGCCATTGAAATCAGAAATGACAGTCGAGATAAAAGCGCAATATTCCCTTTCTCTTCCTCATCTCTTCATCCTCCTCTTCTTTTTCATTCTCTCTCTCTCCCTTTTTCTTCTATCCCTCCATCCTGAACAACAAGCAGGATGAGAGTCGGGTTTGTGGAGATGCGAGCCCACTCACAGCAAAGACGCATGTTTTTCAGAGCAATCAGAACATCTAAAATAAAATGAAGCTTTTATTTTAGGCTATTTTTCGCTAAAAGGTTCCACAGTGAGGCTTTAGTCCTACACTGTCAGTTTCAACCTTTTCCTCGTTCTCGTTCTTAGTTCTGGTTCGGTTCAGTGGAGACTTTTACACCCGGTGGACACTGACTGCAGATGCGGGTCCTGACAGACTTAGGCTACGTTCAGACTGCAGGGCTTAATGCTCAGTTCGGATTTTTTTGTGAAATAAGATTTTTTTGCAAGGTCGTTCACATTTCCAGTTAAATGTGACTTGTATGTGATCTCCAGTGTGAACTTTAAATGCCCCAAAAGTGTCCCCCATGTGCACTGGAGGACATGATGACATCACGAAGCGAGCGTGTTCTGTGTTTACAGATGTCGCCTAAACATGGACACGAGCATTGAGCACCAGAGTCCTGCACGGGTCCATTCGCCCATTAACCCATGATTAAATCAAAGTTAAACCTGCACCCGCCTGGACTTGTAAACCTTCCACCTGTTACCTGCCCGTGCCCGCGATAAATCACACACAAATTAAAAGCTTTCTAACTGAAGTATCCAATCAGAAGTTGAAACGTTACGACTTCAAGAATTACGATCACGAAATGAAATGAAACACTTACACTTTCTTCAGTACGACTAAGAATTCACAGACGCGACTTTACTGTCATCACTCCACAGGCATTACTTACTGAGCAGAAGAAACACTGATCGAGATGCCGGACTTTTGTGCCACACATGCCACGGACTGAATCAGGACTAAACCAGGACTAACCCAGGACAAACCCAGGACTGATTCCAGGACTGTACTGGGAGGACTAAACCAGGACTAAACCAGAACCAGTAGGTGGGATGAATGTGACCTGGCCGTTCAGACTGAAGTCTCATGTCAAAAGATCAGATATGTATCAGTTTTAGGAGCACATATCCAAGTGACCCGGGTCACATTTGAAAACTTTGGATCTGTGTGGTTCAGACTGTTTTTAAAAGATCAAATACAGGAGCACAGGGGTGAGAAAATCGGATTTGGGTCACTTCAGGCTGCAGTCTGAACGTGGCCTTATAAAGTCATTAAAATCAGTAGCATTGGCACACTGACCTCGATGTGGGTGCTGGTGGGGCCTGCGGAAAGAATCCACAAAAAGTCTATTTTTGCCGGACACAGCAGTGGTCTCTGATATCAAGCTGAAAAAAAAATCATATGAGCAAAACAGGAAATCAGACGCACAGAACTGACAGACCCGGTGTATTTTCTGATTAAATTATCTCTGGTTACAGAAGTGAATCTGGAGTCAGGCTCTAGATTATGAATAGGATCTTTTGACGGACAAAATAGTAAAAAAAAAAAAAAGCGCACCAAGATCATGTAGAGCAGGTTAATACGAACATTTTAAGACGATAAAATGACGAGGCTCACAGCAGCAGTTACAGAGAGAGGAGCCACAATATTGTAATGTAAATCAATGGGAGCCAGAGTCAGAAGGAGCTGGAAGAGCCACATGCGAATTTCCTATTTGGAATGCAGCGGGAAGTACATCTATGTATGTACATGTCTATGCTGCACACTCTGTCACAAACTTACTTACCCACTGCAGACAGCCACAGAGTACAGAAGCTCGAGAAAGTGGTCGTCGTGTGAAACGCTGCTGTTGTTTCCCAAAACGTTTCTTGAATCCTCTTGAGCGTGTGGTCTCAGGAGTGCAGTTTCCACACTGTTCTCGCAGCCCGCCGCCATCACACAGCAGCAGAGAGGTCACAGTCAGTGAGGGACAAGACGCAGTAAAACCACAACTAAAACCGAACCGCACCCGAGCATCACCGAACCCGAATCAAACCTGAACCGCACCAAACCCGAAATGCACCAAACCTGAACCACAGCGAACCTGAACCACACTGAACCTCAATGAACCTGAACCGAACCGTACCTGAGCGTCACCGAACCCCCCAACCTGAACCACACCAAACCCGAACCACACCAAACCCAAACCACACAGCACCTGAACCGCACCGAACCACACCGAACACAAACCGCACCCGAACCTGAAACGCACCAAACCTGAACCGCACCCAAACCCGAACTGCATAGCACCTGAACCGCACTGAATCACACGGAACACAAACCACAGTGAACCTCAATGAACGCAAACCGCACTTAACCTGAACCACACCAGAACCGCAACAAACCTGAACCGCACAGCACCCGAACCGCACTGAACCTCAATGAACGTGAACCATACTGAACCTGAACCTCACCCAAACCCGAACCGCATAGCACCTGAACTGCACCGAACCACACCGAACCACAACAAACACAAACCACACTGAACCTCAATGAAATGAACCACATCGAACCCGAACTGCACTGAACCTCAATGAACGTGAACCACACTGAACCTGAACTACACCCTAACCACACCATACGCAAACCACACCGAACCTGAACCACACTGAACCTAAACCACACTGAACCGCACCGAACCTGAAATGCACCAAACCTGAACTGCACAGCACCCGAACCACACTGAACCTCAATGAACGTGAACCACACTGAACCTAAATCTCACCCAAACCTGAACCGCATAGCACCTGAACCGCACCGAACCACACTGAACCACACCGAACCCGAACCGCACTGAACCTCAATGAACATGAACCACACTGAACCTCAATGAACGTGAACAACACTGAACCTGAACCACACTGAACCTGAGCCACACTGAACCTGAGCCACACTGAACCTGAGCCACACTGAACCACACTGAACCTGAGCCACACTGAACCTGAACCACACTGAACCTGACCACACTGAACCACACTGAACCTGAGCCACACTGAACCACACTGAACCTGAGCCACACTGAACCACACTGAACCTAAACCACACTGAACCGCACCGAACCTGACCCGCACCGAACCTGAAATGCACTAAACCTGAACCGCACAGCACCCGAACTGCACTGAACCTCAATGAACGTAAACCACACTGAACCTGAACCTCGCCCAAACCCGAACCGCATAGCACCTGAAACGCACCAAACCCGAACCACAACGAACCTGAACTGCACTGAACCCGAAATGCACCGCATCAAACATGAACCTCACCTGAACCTCACCTGAACTGCACCTGAACCACACCTATACCGCAACTCACCAAACCCGAACTTCACCGAACTTGAACCTCACCAAACCGGAACCGTACCAGAACCGCACCTGGACCGTACCAACTTGCAGTCAGTGTTCACCGGAGGTTATTTTCACATTTATGGACAATAAAATCTTCTCTGACGAGCCAGTCTCTAAATTCTCTTCATCCACCTGCTCATTTGTGTTTGCATCATATTCCTGCCTGGAATGTTCCACAGTTTAGCTTTAATCACGTTTATCTATTTTGTGTGTGTTCAATTACAGGTGTTTTTATTGCTCCTTGAAAGTACCTTGAAAAACTGTGCTCGGCGTCGCCTCTCCGCAGACCTGATCTGCTTATCCCCACGGAAACAGATTTAGAATAGTTTAATGCCCCACTGTGGGACATTCTAAGCAGAAAAGTTACATATTTGAACTTTAAATGAGAAATGTACGTGAAATAACCAGACGCTGCATTTTATTGTAATTTATTGTACTGTTAAGAAAAACTTTAAGTGCTTTATTTTGTCTTTTTTATACACGAGTTGTAATTAATTTAAACGTAAAAATTGTAATTTAGTTTTTATTTTGTACATTTCCAGTTTGACTCGGGCTGTTTTTTTGTTTTTTTTTCCCTGCGTCTCGAGTCTCGTGTCTCAGATTCTGCCGAGTTTGAGAAAAAAGTTCTGACTGTTAAAAACCAGAGACACAAAGACACACAGAGAGAGAGAGAGAGAGAGAGAGAGAGAGAGCAGAGGGCAGCTCCTGTTTCACTCTCTCTCTCTCTCTCTCTTATCCTCATCCCTCCATCCTCCTCTCCTCTTATCACTTTCTCTCCTGTGTCTCCTCTTCTGTCTCTTCCACTTTTTCTTTCTTCATTATCTTCATCCCTCTAGCTTCTCTCTCTCTCACACACACCTACTTACTCTCTTTATTCCTCTTTCTCTCTATCTCTCTCTTTCGTTGCCCCCTTCTCTCTTTTTTCTCTCCCCCTCTCTCACTCTGTACCAAACTCTCTCTTTCCCTCTTTCTCTCATTTCTCTCTCTCTCCCTCTCTTTCTTTCTCACTCTTTCTTACTCTTTGTATATCTTTCACTTTCTCTTACTCTCTTCCCTTCTCTTTGTCACTCTCTCTCACTCTGTATGTCTCTCTCTCCTCTCTCTCTCTTGCGCTCTTTCCCTTTTCTCTCTCTCTTCTCTTTCTCCCTTTCTTCTCTCTCTCACTTGCTGTCTTTCCCTTTTCTCTCTTTCCCTCTCTTCTCTCTCACTTGCTGTCTTTTCCTTTTCTCTCTCTCCCCTCTCTCTTCTCTCTCTCTCTTGCTGTCTTTGCTTTGTCTCTATCTCCCTCTCTTCTCTCCCTCTCTTCTCTCTCTCTCGCTGTCTTTGCCTTTTCTCTCTCTCTCTCCCTCTCTTCTCTCTCTCCCTCTCTTCTCTCCCTCTCTTCTCTCTCTCTCTCTCGCTGTCTTTGCCTTTTCTCTCTTTTCTCTCTCTCCCCCCTCTCTTCTCTCTCTCCCTCTCATTCTCTCTCTCTCTTGCTGTCTTTGCCTTTTCTCTCTCTCTCCCTCACTCTCTCTCTTCTCTCTCTCTCTCTCTCTCTCTCTCTCTCTCCCTCTCTCTCTCTCTTTCTCTCTGTCACTCTCTCTCTTTCTCTTTTATCTCTCTTCTGTCTCTCTCTCTTTCTCTTCTCTCTCTCTTTCACCTACTCACTCTCTCTATATATCATTCTTTCTCTCTCTGACTCACTCTCTCTCTCTCACTCTGTACCTCTCTCTCTCTCTCTTTTTTCTCTCTCTCTTTCTCTCTCTTTAATAGTTTCACATTCACATTTTGAGTAAATATTGTAGCATTTGTAAAATTTCTAATACAGTTTTTTTTTTTTTTTTTTTTAAACAAAGTGCTCGTCCTTGGA
Organism: Boleophthalmus pectinirostris; assembly: GCF_026225935.1. Taxonomy (NCBI): domain Eukaryota; kingdom Metazoa; phylum Chordata; class Actinopteri; order Gobiiformes; family Gobiidae; genus Boleophthalmus; species Boleophthalmus pectinirostris. Next base: position 33,072,389 of record NW_026571047.1, read on the forward strand.
CTTGACCCTCAGAGTCTGGAGCATTTTCAGAAAAAGTTTCACAAATTTCACTCTCCAATTTTTGGGGGGAGGGAATTAAGAAAAAAATAAATGAGTAAAATTGCCTTAAACCCTCCATCAGAAAAGTTCCGCAATGCATCTTTAAATATGTGGTTTATTTTTGCTCTAGACGATGTTCTAGTTTCCTCTCTGGCCTTTTTCACTGAGCTGTTTCTGAATCTGCTGAAACTCGAGGCAGAATCTGTGAGTTTCCTGTGAATGTAAATTTAATGTAATGAATTATTTTTTTAAATGTTAGAATTTATTTATATGTTTTTTTGTTTGTTTGGTTTTTTTTTAATGAATGTGAAATACCTCGAAAGTTTTCACAAAGTTCCTGTGTCCGTCGTCAGTGCTGCTCAGAGTTTATAAAGTGATGTAGAAATCAGAATTATAACATAATGTGGTTTTTGTAGAACATTTTGGAAATAAAACTTGTATTTGTTGGTCGTGAGATTAAAGAAATGAATGTTTTAAAAAAATGAAATTACAAGTTTCTGTTTTTTTGTTTGTTTGTTTTGTTTTTTTAATTTGTTTGTTTTCATATCTGAGCCCAAATTAAACCATATTTAAGGATTTTAGTTTAGTCCTGGTTTAGTTCTGGTTTAGACCCAGTTTAAACCCAGTTTGTCCTGCTTTAGTCCTGGTTTAGACCTGGTTGAGATGCAGTTTGTTTTAGTTCTGGTTTAATCCTGGTTTAGTCCTATTTTAGAGTCAGTTTAAACCCAGTTTAATCCTGGTTTAGTCGTGGTTTAGACCTGTTTAGACCCAGTTCGGTTTAGTTCTGGTTTAATCCTGGTTTAGTCCTGGTTTAGACCCAGTTTTGACACCGTTTAGTCTTAGTTTAAAGTTGGTTTGGATTAGTTCTTGTTTAGTCCTGGTTTAGTTCTGGTTTAGTCCTGGTTTAGAACCAGTTTTGATACAGTTTAGTCCTGATTTAGTTCTGGTTAATTTTGATTTATTCCTGGTTTAGACCCAGTTCGGTTTAGTCCTGGTTTAGTCCTGGTTTAGTCCTGGCGTAGACTTGGTTTAGTCCTGTTTTAAACCCGGTTTAGTCCTAGTTTAGACCTGGTTTAAACCTGGTTTAGTTCTGGTTTAGTCTTGGTTTAGACCCAGTTTAAACCTGGTTTAGTTCTGGTTTAGACCCAGTTTTAACATGGTTTAGTTCTGGTTCTCCAGTTTCCTTTTATAAACGACATACAGGAACTTTTCACAATTCAAAAACAATAATATTTACCTTTAAATTGTTAATTACTTTAACGGTTTAAACTTTTTACATTTTTCTTAAACCCACTGAGTTTTTAGTACAAGTCTAACCTTGTACTAGAACAATATTATAATTATTTAAGTAGAAAAATAAATAAAGTAGGTCACGTTTTTTTTTTTTTTTTATGAATGGAGTTAAAATTATGTTCAGAATAATTTGAATTAAAAAAAGAAATATAGATTTGGTTTTAAATTGTTGTTAATTTTTTGTTAATCTGTTTTTATCGTTGCAGTTTCAGTTTTTGTCTCTGAAATAATAATTTAACTTTTCCTCGTTTCCACTTTTCTTTGAGGTAAATCAGTTCATTTTTATCTGACTGTCATTTTTCTGTATTTTTTCTGACACCATCTGTTTGTGTGAAAACCCCAGGACCTGCTCTAATCTGCCCCCCGCGGATCTCAACCGGTTTAACACGGACTTCAGATCTCTGTGTGAGACCAGATCTGAACTAGACCTGGACCAGACCTGGACTAAGCCTGGATTAGACCTGGGACCACACATGGACTAGATTTGGACCAGACCTTGACTAAATCTGGACCAGACCTGGACTAGACCTGGACCACACATGGATCAGACCTGGACTAGATCTGTATTAGACCTGGACCACACTTGAGCTAGACCTGGACCAGACCTGGACTCGACCTGGAGCACATATGGACTCTATGTGGACCAGACCTGGACCAGACCTTGACTAAACATGGACTAAACATGGACTAGACCTGACTAGACCTGGAATAAACCTGGACCAGACATGGACTAAACCTGGATCAGACTTGGAGTAGACCTGGACTAGACCTGAACTAAATCTGGACTAGACCAAGACCAAACATGGACTATATCTAGACCAGACCTGGACCAGATCTTGAATAAACATGGACTAAACCTGAACTAAACCTGGACCAGACCCGAACTAAACCTGGACCAGACCTGGAGTAGACCTGGACTAAACATTGACTCAACTTGGACCAGACCTTGACTGGACGTGGACTGGACCTGAACTAAACCTGCACCAGACCTGGAACAGACTTGGACTAAACATGGACCAGACCTGAACTAAACCTGGACCAGACCTGGAGTAGACCTGGACTAAACATGGACTAAACCTGGACTAGACCTGGTCTAAGCCTGGACTAGACCTGGACCACACATGGATTGGACTAAACCTGGACCAAACCAACATGAAACAAACCTGAACTAGACCTAGATTTGGAGTAGACCTGGACTAGACCTGAATTAAACCTGGACCAGACCTGGACTAGAGCTGAATTAAACCTGGACTAGACCTGGACTAAACCTGGAGCAGACCTGGTCTAAACCTTGACTAGACCTGGACCAGACCTAGACCACACTTGGACTATACTTGGACCAAACGGCATGAAAGCTGGACTAGACCTAGATCTGGACTAGACCTGGACTAGACCTGATCTAGACCTGGACCAGACTGAAAATAGACCAAGATTTGAACTAGACCATGAATGGACCTGGACCAAGCATCAGGGGAGTCCTGATTTTAGTTCTGGTTTATTTCTCATTTAGTCCTGGTTTAATCCTGGTTAAGTCCTGGTTTAGTCCTGGTTTTGGTTAATTTAGCTTCTTTTTTTTTTTTTACTTTACCAAAATTTCCTGTTGTTTTCCCAATAAAAACTCGACGCACAAACCAAAGCACCATATATTTATTTATAGAAAACAATATTAATATAATTTTTTCTATAATTGTAAAAAATATAAAACTTTTGACACATGAAATGGTCAGAGTCGAGACATTCACAAAAGTCTAAGTGCAGAAAATATTCATAAAAACTCTCGTACCAACCATAGACCGTATTTATGGACCGTCAGCCTCGATGAGCTTCACTTGACTGGAGACAAACGGTTTACAGGCGACGTCCACTTTTTTTACACAGTCTACGGCACAAACACAGTGGCTCCTTCCTAATCTCCTAATAAACTATTTTCATCTTTTGTTTACAAAAATAGAAATCCTTTTAAGAGTCCATTCACAAAAGGAACCAAAATCGTCTTTAAAGATCCGAATTTACTCAAAAACCTCAAAAACGGACTCTTCTTTTTAGCTTTAAGTCGTGTTATAATGTTGTTTTCCTCCTCAAAAACAGACCTGGAGTTGTGTTTTGTTTCATTCACACGTTTGAGTAATTATTTATTATTAGTCTGTTCACATCTCCAAAGCTCAAAATTCTCTGTTCCTCCTTGTGATGTCATGAAGTGGTAGTTCAAGTTCAAGTGAACAGCTCCTTTTACCTTTAGTTCAGTAGAGATTGGCAATTTAGACCCATTTTAGTTATGGTTTAGAATTGGTTTAGAACCAATCTGGTTGAGTCCTGGTTTAGTTCTGGTTTAGTCCTGGTTTATTCTGGTTAGTTCTGGTTTAGTTCTGGTTTAGTCCTGGTTTAGACCTGGTTTAGACCTGGTTTAGTCCTGGTTTAGTCCTGGTTTAGTTCTGGTTTAGTCCTGGTTTAGTCCTGGTTTAGTTCTGGTTTAGTCCTGGCTTGATCCTGTTAAAGGTGACATTTTGAGGACTTTTCACAATTCAGAAGATATAATATTGTGATATAAATTGTTAATCGCTATGGCAATGGTCCTAATTTGTCATCACGCTGAAACCTGGTTTAGTTCTGGTTTAGTCCTGATTTAGTCATGGTTTTTGGTCCTGTTAAAGGTGACATTTTGAGGACTTTTCATGATTCAAAAGGTCATAATTTGTCATCATACTGAAACCCATGGATAGACTAAGGTTTAGACCTGGTTTAGTCCTGGTTTAATTCTAGTTTAGTTCTAGTTTAGTCCTGGTTTAGTTCTGGTTTTGTCCTGGTTTTGTTCTAGTTTAGTTCTAGTTTAGTCCTGGTTTAATTCTGGTTTAGTCCTGGTTTAATTTTAGTTTAGTCCTGGTTTAATTTTAGTTTAGTCCTGATTTAGTCCTGGTTTAGTCTTGATTTAGTTCTGGTTTAGTCGTGGTTTAATTTTAGTTTAGTTCTGGTTTAGTCTTGGTTAAGTCTCGGTTTAGTCCTGATTTAGCCCTGGTTTAGTCCTGGTTTAGTTCTAGTTTTGTTCTAGTTTAGTCCTAGTTTAGTTCTGGTTGTTTAGATCGGCAGTTCCAGGGCTGAAATTATCCAAATGATTCTACTGAAGGTATGTGGAGTTTAAAAACACAATGGAGCACTTCCTGTATCACCACATCACATCACAAGGTGGAACTGAGTGTTTTCTATTTGAGGATTTCTGTGCTAAACATGTGTGAACGAAACAAAACACAGCTCCAGTTCTGTTTGTGATGATGAAACGACATTATGACACAGATCAGAACACGGCGTGACATGGATCTTTTAAATTATTCCTGTTCTTAGATCAGATCCGGCTGATCCTAGTCCCGCCCCTCCCTCCTCTCCCTCTCCCTGATTGGTCTGTGTTCCGGGTGCCTGGCTCTGATTGGCCCGTCGCCGCGTGGTACGTGCAGGTGCTTGAGTCGGATGGGCTGCTTGTTGAAGCGCTCCATGATCTCCCGGATGCGCGACAGGTTGGTCCTGGTGAGGGTGAAGTGGCAGGGCGTGGGTTTGGGGTCGTAGCCCACCTCACACCTGCGAGAGCTGGACGCGAAGCCCACCGCCCGGGCCCACACGCGGTACTCCCCCGGGTTCAGCAGACGCCAGTAATCTCCGTCTGCGGCTGAGGAGAGGTGAGAGAGGTTTGTCAGTATTCACTGTATTCCTCTAGCTTCATTCATGAGCCGGTTTCACTTCGTGGAAACCATCTGACTTCGCAGCTTTAGGATTTGATCGCTCGACGGTAGGCGGGTACTACTGAATGTTTGGTGAATTTCATCAAGGGAACAGACGTTATTGCCCTTCTCTTCTTCCTACGGGATTTGGGAATAGCTTGATATAACAGTTAACCCCATTAGCGGAGCATTACATACATCTCGACCAAATAGCAGCGACTGGTTAAATAAAAAAAGCACCCGCCTACTGTCGAGCGAATGAATCCTAATGCTGTGAGGTCAGACGGTTTCCATGAAGTGAAACCGGCTGATGAATCAAGCTAGTAGAATCCATGGCAAAAGGAGAAATAAAATTTGTCACCTGGATAAAAGTTTATTTGGTTTAATCCATTTTGCAGCTCATCCAAGCTGCTTCTTCATTTCTGGTCAGATTCTGTCAAACACTTGGGCTACGTTCAGACTGCAGGGCTTAACGCTCAATTCCGATTTTTTTGTGAAATCCGATGTTTTTTGCGAGGTCATTCACATTTCCAATAAAGTGCGACTTGTATGTGATCCCCTGTGTGAACGTTAAATGGCCCGAAAGTGTCCCGTATGTGCACTGGAGACACGACGACATCAACCGCAGTGAGCGTGCTCTGTGTTTACGGAAGTTGTCCAAACATGGACGCGAGCATTGAGCACCTGGAGATTTTAAAGTTTCACTCGTACAGGAGCAAGAACATGAACAACTTACTTGTTTTAAGGAGGAGATTGAGAAGGAGAAGGACGAGGTTTTTGGCCGTGGTGTTTTGTGGGACAGCGGCAGCAACGTCCGTTGAAAGGAACGTGTGGATGTGGAGACGGAGCCAAGAGTGGTGAGTGGTGATGTGCTTCGCTTCAGTGACACGGAGTTCATCGACAATTTTTGCCTACTTCTGCGCAGAATAGTGACGTTTGTGGCTTGTTGATAACGTGTAGGTGGATGAATGCGCTTTGGCCGTTCAGACTGAAGTCGCATGTCAAAAGATCAGATATGTATCGGTTTCAAGACCACATATCCAAGTGGCCTGGGTCACATTTGAAAAAATCAGATCTGTGTGGTTCAGACTGTCATTAAAAGATCGGATACAGGTCACATAGAGGCCAAAAAATTGGATTTGGGTCACTTCAGGCTGCAGTCTGAACGCAGCCTTACTTATATCTGCCTGAAGGGAGGAGCTAATTACAATGAAACTACTCTGAAACTAACACATGTACTTGTTTACAGTTTCTATTTGTTAGTAAGGTCTATTGAATTGCACTGAGTGTGGATCATATTAGGAGAATCATTCAGAGTCATAATGGAGCTTTCACACCTCTGGACCTGACCTGACTACAGCTATTGTTCTCTTTGTTTTGATTTAGGTTTGAGGACTGAGTTGTAAATAGGAGACAAATGAAGTCTGAGTCCTCTATTTCAGTTCAAGGAAGGATCAAGAGGCAACTTGGATGAGCTGCGAAACGTATTCGACCAAAATAAAATTTTCTCCAGTAGATAAACTGAATTTCTCCTTTTGCCATGTTCTTTTTATGAAAATTGTAGTAAAGTAGTTTGTATCTATGGTGTGATAGAGGTTCTACAGCTCAAATCTCATCATAGTACAGAAAAATAACAATTATTTCTTCACTAGTAATGGACTAATTGACTGGCATGAACAGTAGATACTGCTTTTAAAACTCCATATACAGTTAAGTAGTAATATTTAGAGATGAGTCCTAACCCTCTCCGATTCGCTAAACCTGTTCTAATTGGCCTAAACCTCTCTCTCTGTTCGGCTGTACAAGTTTTGATTGGTCGTAGCCCCTCTCTGATTGGCTGTACCTGTCTTGACGTCGTGGTAGATGCCCTCCACAGAGATGGTTGCGTTGGCGATGGGTCGACCCTGAAGATCTTTGACCACTCCTTTGATTCCTCTGTGCACCTGAAGGCGGAGCAGCATCACAGTTACACCACATCAAAAGTGACATGAACTCTGCGGATCAGACCCACTGGACCAATCACAGAGCAGCATTCTGGCTTGGGTGAAGTCAAAGGTGAAGCGCCCAAAACAAACATGGCGATGCTGATGATATTTTGTTGTATGCAGATTAAATTATGCTGCTTTCCAACTTTCTTTAGTGATAAAGTAGAAATATTTTGTCCCAGTAGAGATACACTGTAATTTTGTGTGCATACGTTTATGGTGTTGTTGTTGATTTATGTTTCTGATTTGCCAGTTGTGAGATCAGGAGTACCCAGCTGAAGGATTAACTGTTTTATTTTGGGTTAAACGTGTATTATGTGCAGTACCTGTTCCATGAAGACGAGCAGAGCCTCCCTGTTGTTCTCCCATTCCTCCGGTAACTCGCTCTCGTGAGGAAACTTATCACAGCCCACGAACATGGAGAGCTCGAAACAGTTTGTGTGCAGGTAACTGAAGTCATTCATGCCTTCAAAATAAAACACACAAATATGAAATACAAAATATATAACAGGTAACTGAAGTCATTCATGTCTTCAAAATAAAAATACAAAATATATAACAGGTAATTGAAGTCATGCACGCCTTCAAAATAAAGGACACAAATATACAACAAATAATTGAAGTCATTCATGCTTTCAAAATAAAGGACACAAATATACAACAAATAACTGAAGTCATTCATGCCTTCAAAATAAAATACAAAATATGTAACAGGTAACTGAAGTAAATCATGTCTTCAAAATAAAACACACACACACACAGATAGGTAACAGGTGAATGAAGTCATGTATGTCTTCAAAATAAAATACAAAATATGTAATAGGTAACTGAAGTCAATCATCCCTTCAAAATAAAATACAAAATATATAACAAGTAATTGAAGTCATTCATCCCTTCAAAATAAAACACATACAGATATATAATAAGTAATTGAAGTCATTCATGCCTTCAAAATAAAACACACAAATGTTAAAATTGCACCAAATGCCTCTAGTTGGGCTCATTTGCATTTACATTCAACTATGTAAAAAAAAAAAAAAAAAAAAAACACGCATTCTTTCTTCTCCATGTGGGACCTGTAACTTGGCCTGGTGCCGTCTCTATGGTAGATAAGTTAATGCCCTACTCTGGAAAATTCAAGGAAAGGATTAACAGCAAGTGGCAGATCCTACACAGAAAAAGTTCCGTAGTGCACCTTTACATCTCCAGTAAAGTAGACAGTGTGTGTTTGTCGTACTCACTCCCGGGTGCAGTGTGCCAGGCCGCCCCGTTGATGGCGCCGTCCTCTTTGGCGAAGTCCTCGGTGTGACAGACCCTCCTCTGAGCCGCCGTCATGAGGCGATGTGTGGACGCGTACGAGAACGCCAACCACCTGAGACAGAAATGTACAACACAGAAAAGTACTATACTCAATGTGCTAACTATAGAGGAGGTAGTAGTATTAGTAAGAGCAGTAGTAGTATTCGTAGTAGTTGTAGTACTGGTCAGAAAGGGTCAGCAGATCTGTGTCAGAGCTGTTTGTTTCCTGCAGTATCTCAGCAGCCTCCAGGGGACGCCATGTAAACACAACAGGAAAGGCCTGGTTCTTCCTCCGCTCTGGTGTTTTGGTTGTGGTGGTTCATTCTGACAAAGGATTTCCTCTGGAAGGTCTGGAGTATTTCATTTTATTAATAGTCGGTGTTAGAGTAACAGATTGTTGGTACTAGTCGCAAACGAACTAGTAATATGAAAAGTAGCAGCAGTTGCAGTAATAGTAGTAGCAGTAGAAGAAGTGGTAGTAATAGTAGTAGCTGTAGTAGTAGTAATAGTAGCAATAGCAGTAGTAGTAGTAGCAGTAGTAGTAGTAGTAGCAGTAGTAATAGCAGTAGTAACAGTAGCAGTTGTAGAAGTAGTTGTTGCAGTAGCTGTAGCAGTAGTAATACTAGTAGTAGTAGTAGTAGTGTGTGGCAGTAGTAGTAGTAGTAGTAGTAGCAGTAGCAGTTGCAGAAGTAGCAGTAGTAGTAGTAGTAGTCGTAGTAGCTGTAGTAGTAATAGTAGTAGTAGTAGCAGTAGTTGCTGTAGTCATAGTAATGTAGTAGTAAGTAGTAGTAGTAGTAGTAGCAGTAGTAGTAGTAGTAGTAGTAGTAGTAGTAGTAGTAGTAGTAGTAGTAGTAGTAGTAGTACGTAGTAGTAGTAGCAGTTGTTGTAGTCGTAGCAGCTGTAGTAGTAATAGCAGCAGTAGTACTAGTAGTATTAGTAGTTGTCGTATTAGTTGTAGTAGTAGTAATAGTAATAATAGTAGTAGCCTGTAGTAGTAGTAGTAGTAGTAGTAGTAGTAGTAGTATATCACCTGAACACGTGGTCGTCGGGGGAGGGGCTGGCCTTGCGTATCACACCCACAGATCGAGTCTTGTCGTAGGGGAAGGTGACCACCAGCTCCCCCCCCTGGAGGTTTCCCCCGAGGACGAATGGGAACTTCTCCATCCACGAGATCAGGGCTCGTGTCTCCACTGCCACCTAGAGGACAGGAGGAGAAGGCACAGTCTTTACAAAAAGAAATATTTATAGTTTTATTTTGTTTTTTCAATTATACAAATAACAATAATCAGTTAATACTACTACTATTACCACCACTACTGCTACTACTGTTACTACTACTACTACCATCACCACTACCACTACTACTGTTACTACTACCATCATCACTATCACTACTACCGTTACTACAACTATTATAGCACCATTACCGCACCTAGTACTACTACTACTACTACTACTACCACCACCACTACCACTCCTAATGTTAGTACTACTATTACTACCACTACCATTACTACTACAACTATTATAGCACCACTATCGCACCTACTCCTACTACTACTACTACCACTGTTACTACTACTACTACCACTACCATTACTACTACAACTACTACTGTTACTACTACTACTACTACTACTACCACTACCATTACTGCTACTACTGTTACTACTACTATTACCACCACCACTATCGCTACTACCATTACTACTACAACTATTATAGCCCTACTATCGCTACTACTACTACTTCTACTACTACTACTATAACTACCACTACCACTACTACTACTACAACTACTACTGTTACTACAACTACTATTATCACCACCACTACCACTACTACTACTACTACCAGCCACTACCATTACTACTACTACTACCACTACTACCACTACCACCACTACCACCACTACCACTACTACTACTATAACTACTACTGTTACTACAACTACTACCACTACACTACTACTACTACCAGCCACTACCACTACTACTACTACTACCACTACCACCACTACCACCACTACCACCACTACCAATACTACTAATACTAATACTACTACTTCTAATAATACTACAGTTTCTTCATCTTCTTTCCTCCATCTCTGGGACCATGTTTCTTGTATCAGAGGATCTTTCTCAGGCCGTCTGTCTTAGGGGATCCCAGGATCAGACTTCTATTCTGGGCTGAAGCATGACTCACTGCAGCCTCTCTGGACTCTGGACTGGAGATAAAAATAGCACCAAAGTCTGCGTCACAAATAGACCACGCTCTCCCAAAATAACCCGGAGGAGACGCCGGAACACAGCGGATAACAGGGAGTTTGTTTATAGTGTGAGAAAAACACAAAAAGGACTGGGTTATATAATTTGATAATGTTTTAATTTCAGATGGACGACAGTGGACAGTTAATGCTCATATCTTGATGTAGGGACAAAATAGCAAGATTAAAACCCCAACATCTTGTAAACGGGTTAATACAAACATTTTAAGGTCAGAATGAAGAGTCTGACAGCTGCAGTTACAATTTTTCGACCAATTGCAACCAGAGCTCAAAGGAACCACTGCTCACTTCCTATATGGAATGTGGCGTATAAAAATGTACATTAGCCATGTTCATTTATACATATACAGTCTATGGAGCAAATATATGGAAGGGTACCAGCTAATGGAACAAACAGGAGTCTTTTTTTGTGTGTGTGTTGTTTTTCTTTCTTATTAGTATTACTATTAGAGGGCTGGGAGCTTATAAGGCAGAATTTTTCTGAAACAGGGGCTTTTAAGGGGCCACATGTTCAGTCAGAGGCCAAGTACAGGGAATAACCAAGCACACACTATTAATTCAGTACGGACAGTCCTCCAGTACCTCTTTTCAAACACAAATGAAACATTATGAAGCAGTAAAGTATGGAATCCAACTCTGTGAATGGTAATGTTCAAGCGTTTCAAGCATAGTCAGTAAAAAAAAAAAAAGTCCTCCACAGGTCTGTTTCTTCCAAGCCCCGGGGTTTCAGAATGGCCGCCCATTCAAGTTGATGGGCCGAACTCAATGGCGCATGATTCCAGATTCAACTTTAGCCCGGTGAGGTACTTCTGGTGGCTGTGGGCCTATTGAGCATGTGCAGTCGCGCTCTTTTCTCCTGCAAGCACAAGCCAATGCACATGAGCGCGCACACGGAGCGCGGTCTCGTGTATCACGTGATCACTTTGACTAATCAAAGTGAGAGGAGCTACAGTAGAGCCGGAGCTATTGATTATAAAGTGTTATTTAAGACAACTGAAGGGTTTTGAGCTGAGAAAAATCCGACATTTTTGAAAGTTGTAGGTCCCTGTCAGCCGAACACGAGCGGTTTGGAATAGGGTGACCATTTTTCCATTTGTGAAAACCTGGACACCTTACCAGGGGTGGGGCCTCGACATTGAGCTGCTCTCACCTCGCAACCTGTGCACATGGTCTCCCACTTGCCCTGACCGGGAAGGAAAATGGAAAATTTCTTGTTCAAGTCATTGTTAAATACGCATTTGTGCTTCGGTATGTTGCAGATTGACCGACTGTTTGTGTCTGCTTGCTCCTTTTGAGTTACAGAGAGCGACAAGAGACGCTCAGTTTAATGGCCCCAATGAAAGGAAATGAAAACCTGGACATTTCCATCACTTAAAAAAAAACAAAAAAAAAACAGACTCCCAGGACAAAAAACAGACATGTCCGGGGAAAAACGAACGTTGGTCACCCTAGTTTGTGATTACATTGCGCTCTAGGAGAAAAATCCTTTCTCGGCCCAGGAGATTTTTTTCCGCTGAAGTACCAATGAGTGTCACTACGTCAACTGGAGGCAGCTACAAGCAACAACACCCTCGAGTTATTTTAATAGATCCATGCTTTCTTCTCCCATTAAGCTGTATAGGTCTTCTGCCGCCAAGAGTTTGGGGGTGGAATTGCATCAGTGATAATTGAATTCTCCAGTTGTTCTTCTCGTCAGCTGATTGACAAAACTGGGGCATGTTGAGGAGAAAATTCAGTTTGTCGACTGGACAAAAGTTAGTTTGGTTGAAGATGTTTCGCAGCTCATCCAAGCTGCTTCTTCAGTTCTGGTCAGAATGCTGGTGGATAGTATTTTCTTGTCTGAGATGGCTATATTTATGTATGTATATGTGTGTATGTACTGTATGTGTTCTTGTTTGTTTGTTTGTTTTGTTTTCTGCTTTTTCACCTAGATTGTCAGGATGCATTATATATGTTGAAGACACATGTTCAAAATAAATAAATATAACTATGAGATTGTTAAATGATGACGTCACTTCTGGGTCCAAACGACAACTTTCACAGCTCATTTCTAGCTTTACTTTTCATAAAACAAGAGACAAATATCATTCAGAATCTTATGTTTAACTACAAATTGTATCGAATATGTAAATAACGTAATAATAATCTATCATAACTCGGATTACCAGTGTGTATTTCTCACTAACTGCTGATCACAACCTTCTTTCACACTTATAATCTTATTAGAGTTAAACTTCTCTGTCTCTTTTTAATACAAGTGTCACAGTGACATCGTCCTTCACAATATTGATACTTTGCAGCTGATGCCAACTACATTCTCTGGAGGTTGAAGCTAACTGGAGGTACTGCTCTGTCTGAAGCTCTGTTACTAAATCTGATCAAGAAGAACTGACACTCCAGCGTGATATCATTGCAAAGTACATTCTTAAATATGCTGTATGTAAGAAAATGGTTCTGATTGGACACACAGAAGGACCAGTTGCTGTGTGTCCACCACTGACCGAGCCGTTGCGTTCCTGGTACCAGTCGGGGATGGGCAGGTGGTGGTTGGGGACTCTCCGGGGGACCAGCTTCTTTGCCTCAGCCTCCCATAAGATGGAGTTCAGATCTGGGAAGTTATGGTGGATGTCTATGCCCTCCTGACTCCAGCGCCCCAGAGACCAGCCGCTCAGCTCAGAACCCTGGGAAAACACAGAATTATGTCAGACGCCTTCCCGTCCTCCAAACTCCCTGTAGCATTAAACTGAGGTAGGGGCAGGTCAGATGTCTCTAGTTAATCTGCAGGTGTGGTGTGGCTGGAAATATAACAGAGGTGGAGTATGAAGTGGACATTATTAGACCAATCACAGTGTTTGTCATTCCTCCAGACCCCGCCCCCTTCACTCTCTTCTTTAGTCCACCAAGTACAGCCCAAATCATATTGTTATTTTATATTTTAATTTGATCTGAAAGTATGAGTTACTCAATACACACACGATATTAAAAGTCCACATAATAGCTCGACCTGGGCGACCTGTCACCTGCACAAAGAGGTGAGACTGGGTAATGGTTTTGTGCTGCCCTCTGTCCTTTTAAGCGCACGCCCTGGTGCTGTGCATGTGACGCATGAATCAGGCAATAATCTTTATGATGTTGTTATGTTATGATCCTGCTAACCCTGCCTCGACGTCCTGGATCTCTTCACTTAAACTGTGAGTTTTCTCAGAGTGAGTCCAGAGCAGAGATGGCTGAGCAGTTTGCAGCAGTGGAGGACTATCTGACCTGTGCTGTGTGTCTGGAGACCTTTAAAGAGCCGGTGACTCTGGGCTGTAACCACAGCTTCTGCTCCAACTGTCTCCATGAATACTGGGACAAGAACAACACCAAGAACTGCCCCGTCTGCAGGAGGAAGTCTTCTAAAGATGGTACTCTTATAAACTTTGCCTTAAAGAAGTTGTGTGTCTCTTTCAGTGACAAACTGAAGTCACAGGACAGAGCTGCAGTCTGCAGCTCTCACCCAGAGGTGCCCCCTCTGTTCTGCACAGACGAGGCCCGGCTTCTGTGTCCTGTGTGTGAGTTCTCTGAGCACAGAGAGCACACGGTGGTGCCTCTGGAGCAGGCAGAGAGGGACCTGAAGGAGCAGCTCCAGTCTCAGGTGGAGGATCTAAGGAGGCACAGAGCAAAGGCCCAGACTCTGGAGCAGAGCTACAGAGAGACACAGCAGCACGTGCACAGACAGGCTGAGCTCTGTGAGAGGAACATCAGAGCAGAGTTTGATCGTTTACACAGGTTCCTCAAGGAGGAGGAGGAGCTCCAGCTCTCCATGCTCAGGGAGGAGAAGAGCAGACAAGCCCAGAACATGGCCTCTCAGCTGGGCAGGCTCACAGAGACACTGGCCTCTCTGGAGCAGAACATCCAGGAGCTGGAGAAGCAGCTGGAGAAGAAAGCCGAGGACTTCCTCCGCTCCTACAGCCCAGCGCAGAGCACCACAGAGCCACCAGACCCCCTCCCTCCTCTGGGGCCTGGACTGCTCCTAAACCAGGCCAAAGTCCTGGGAAATTTGCCCTACAGAGTCTGGAAGAAGATGGGAGAGATGGTCCAGGACAGTCCTGTGGTTCTGGACCCAAACACTGCACATCCATGTCTCAGTCTGTCGGACAATCTGACCTCTTTCACATTAGCAGACGCTCCTCTCCAGGTCCCCAAGAATCCAGAGAGATTCTATAAATATTCTATAGTTTTGGGTTCTGAAGGTTTCAGCTCTGGGAGGCACCACTGGGACGTGGAGGTGGGGGACTACAGTTTCTGGGCACTAGGTGTCGTTAAAGAGTCAATCAACAGGGAAACAGGGAGTCGTTTTGCACAGTCTGGATGTTGGTATTTAAGGCTCATCACAGACAAATACTACACTGGTAATGGGACAGTGAAATTAAAACAACAAGCCCAGAAAGTCCGAGTCCAATTGGACTGTGACAGTGGGACAGTTTCCTTCTATGACTTCAGTGACATGTCTCTTATTTACACTCATAAAAACATTCCCAAAGAGAAACTGTTCCCATGTTTTTATGTGGGACGTACTGAGTGTCAAACCAACAACATCAGGATCTGTGCCAGGTCTGATCCAGGACAAACCTAGGACTAAAACCAGGACTAAACCAGGACTAAACCAGGTCTCTGAGACATTTATCTGAAATAGTTTGTAATGGAAAAATATTTTATTTTTTCTTTAGAATCATTTAGTAACCCCTTAGTTTCATCTTGCTTGTTCATCTCTAGTTTTGTCAATAGTATTTACACATAGACATAATCAGAGCAGCAGCTGTTTGTCAGTTCTCTCTCTTTAAATACTCCACACCTTGGACTGTTTTAATGCCACATGTTAATCCTGATTTCAAACCAGCTCATGTATAATGTTTTGTCATTCTGGTATAAATATTCAGATGCTCTGGACAGAGATTTGCTTGGAGACACCGGGAGGCCCTGTCCTGTCCCTGTCTGCTGCAACAAAGAATAAACCTTTCTGTACTTCGCAATTGACAAGACTTCAGAAATTAATTATTTTCATCACTTAACATTTTCCACAACAAACCAAACTTATATCCACAATTGTTGAACTTTATTATTTATTTGTGACTGTCTCCATAAACTCCTCATAATGAATCTTTTGACATAAAGGTGCACTGTGTAACTTTTCTAGTGCTTCACCGGCTGCTGGACATGTCATTGCTCTGCCAGAAATGTTCCACAGTGTGACATTAAACAGCTCTAGCTTAGATTTATTCAATTACAGGTGGTTTTATAACTGAAAACATTCTGACTGTGAGCGGGGTCGCCTCTCCACAGATTTGACCTGTAACTTGGTCTGGTTTGGTCTCCATGAAGATAGAAAGTAGTAATATGTCCATGGAGAAAAGCATCTGACACCAGAAAAGTTACACAATGCAGCTTTAAAGTAATTTCCACTGAAAACGATCTCATTTTGGAGTTGAATAATGGCACCACTTTCTGAAGCTTTTGTTTATTTATACTGGTGGAGAAGACGCTGAACTTTGTGCCTTTTTTTTTTTTTTTTTTTTTTTTTTTTTTTACATGAATAGACCCAGCAGCATTGAAGGATGGGCCAAATGCAGAGGTTAAATTTCTCTATGGGGACTTTACCGTATACCTAACAAAGATATGAACAATAAATCAGGTAAACAAATCTTAAATCTGACAGTTACAAAGCAAAATCCACCATAAAATTCTGTTCTCCAGCTCAGGTTAAACTATAGTCGTTTATTGTCCTGCAACATCCTGTTCTAACGTCTTATAAAAAGTCTGTATTTTATTACATGTATGTTTTAAAATCTGTTATTGTTTGACAGTATGTCCACACTGCACAATGGAGTGATTGTGAGTATTATTTTGGGGTTAAGTATTTCCTCACATACACATCACTTAAGTGGTAGTGACAAAAAAGCATCCCTGTCATCGGTACATAAAATATTGTACGTAGTAACATTTTCTACGTGGAAAATTGTCTTTCTTTTCCTTTAAATATGTATTTTTTAAAATAAAGGTCATGTCTTCAAATGATTATTAAGTCATATCTACTGCTCATGTTTAACAAGAAGGAAAAATTATAAACAAAAATTGTAGGGAGCAGCAATAACAGAAGTAGTAGTAGTTACAGTATTAGTATTAGTATTATTATTATTATTAGTAGTAGTAGTAGTAGTAGCAGTAGTTGTTGTAGTAGTTGTAGTGTTTTGGTTGGTGATGAAATGGGACATTCTACTGATGGGACTTTGGGCTGCTTTGTCCTTTTAGATCTGTTCGTTTCAAAAAGGCATTCAAAAATTGGCTTTTTTTTTTTTTTTTTTTTTTTTTACAGTTTATTTATATTCACAAAGTTTATCAGAGAGAAATGACCCAGGCTCAGATCTGTTGAAATTGTCAGTTTACTTCTTACTCCCTCTTACTCCTCTTACTTCTGCCTTTGCACTTCTTAGATTTATTATGATATGATGTTCAAAACTGCACTCAAAAACCAAAATTAAAAAAATACCCCAGCTCCTGATCAAGACGAGCTCAAATTTGTGAGTTGGGCTCCTCTGCTCCTGACAAGTATAACCCAGAGACACTGAAAGATGGGTCAAATGCAGAGGAGTGCACCTT